>NW_024039139.1:600000-1110000 GCF_016077235.1 Cyprinodon tularosa | reverse complement strand
CATTCAGATTATACACCATATGGTGCACACCAAGAGGAAGTATCAGTGCAGTGGTTCTGAAAGACTGAAAGTCTGTAGAAAAGGAAAAATGTATAGAACAATGCCAGGATATATTGAAAATATTACAAGTAACAGAAAGAAACACAAATATTACACCTTACTTGTGTGAGAAATATTCCACAGAAACAGATGTACATCCCAAATTCTCTCAACTTTGTGTTCACGGTTTATTTCTCCCTTGGTTTTAGCTTTAAGGTTCCCGTTTCCATTTTATTATGTAATGGAACCTACGTTCATCTTCTCTAGCTCAATAAAGCCCCTATATGTGGAGGAAGTCTGTGTTTCTGACCATCCTGGTCCCTCTTCTGTCTTCCCTTGCTGCTTCTTTTGTAATTCTGGAAACAACATGAAAACAGTTTGAGCTTAGAGGGATTTGACAGTGCTCGTTCATTCCAGTGCTGGTGTATGGAGCAATGATCATTATCACGACTACCCTCATCATCATCATAAGTGTGCCGCTTCGGCTCAGATGATGCGGCCTAAAGGCTTTGAGTAAACATTATGTAAGTGCTGCTGAATATTCAAATTCTTAGTAATGAAATACAACCTTTCCTGATGGATTGGTGTGGGCAGGAACTGAGTCATGTTTGCACTGGATCTCAATTTGATGCATTTTTATGAAGAGGTTCTGCATAGAGCGATTCGGGAGCCGGTTCTCAAAGTGTGACGGTGTCTTTGTTTTGTCGCCGCTGAGATGCGTAACCTGATACATTAAGAACAATATGATGCATTTAAGATACATGAGCTGCAAAACACAAACTCATTTTTCCTCACAGATTTAATTATAAAATGTACTGTGTGTTTTCAAACTGATAAAATTTGATTTGCATGGAGGAAGATTATGGACTGAGATTAAATGAGAATATCTTTTTAACTTGGTTTACTTCAGAAATGCGTGGTAGAATAAAAAAAGCAGGGTATTGCAATTTTATTACAAGATTTCCTGCATTATGAGAAGTCTTTTTTTGGTTCCTCTGTAGTGAGAATCAACATGTAATTTTAATGTATGGACAATAAAAAACAATTATAAAGGTCTTTTTAAGTGCTCATAAATACGAAAAGGTAAACTTAATGGAACGCACTGGCAGGAAAAACAAAACAAAAACTACTTTTGTGATTAAAGAAACTTTAGTATAAAAGAGCTTCGATGTGGAAAAGCAAAAAGAGCAAATAGTAAGATATAAAAAAGAAAATCTTGCAGCAAGTTAGAGTATTATCTTCACTTGCCGTGTCATAAGGTGTTTCAGCATGAAATGTAGTTGAAGTAAATGTTCAGGTGCCAAATAAAACACTGATTCATCTCAATCAGCCAGAGATGAAAATCATCTCTTTTCCTTTGGATCAGCTCTGATTGGTTACTGGAACGAAGAGTCTAGAATCAATGCTAAGAATTTTCACCTTTTTGGTATGAATAAAAAAAATCAACAATCAGTATTTCATTTGCTGCCCTTTGAGTTTTAATAAAACTCTGTTACAGAATCTTGACTACAGTCTTTGGAGGAAAAAAAATTCATAAACTTGATTTTAGTTTGAACAGAAAACCTCATGTACACAGTAAACCAGGCTGCAAGTACAGACATATTACCAGGGTTGCATCAAGGAACTTTTTGGACCTAATAGAAGTATTAAAAAAAGAAATGTATAGAAAAAACCAGCAGTAGTTTAGTTAATGTGTGCTTTCAGAGTTGTGAGAGCTAATGGGAATAAATTTTCCCTGAATTTTTTTGTCCTGGACCTTCAGGGTCTGCCAAAAGGCAGCAGGTCAAACAGGTGGTAGGCGTGACGGGTGAAGTCCTTGACGATGAGCTTCGCTCTGCTGAGGCAGCAAGAAGTGTAGCTTTTCCTGCCGCATCTTGACCACCTTCTGTGACCTCTTCCCATCTGCTTTGACGTGGTTTGCCCATTGCACTGAGGCAGATGGGCAGATTTAGCAGAAAATAGTCAAGATGGAGAAAAAGAAATGCACAAACCACAGCGGGTAGAGGAAGGTAGCAAGAAGGTTACTAGCAGCCTTAGGTTGATGATATCCCTCCTTAGAAATCTTAGGAAGCGTAAATGACGTTCTGCCTTCTTTACGACAGTCAAGGTATTAGCAGACCAGGCCAATACTGCACCTTAAGCCGGGCTTACACTGTGCGATTTTTTTTTTCCTGCCCTTTTCGGGCCGACTTTCCTATGGTGTGAGAATTTTTCGAACGGGTCGAATTTCAGCCTGATCGTGCGTCGTGTAGTGTACAGGGGGTAACGAGGGGCGATCAGCCTTTCAAGACCACCTCCCGATCAGTAATCGTGAAGTCGGTAAAAAAATCAAACATGTTTGATTTTCAGTCGGCCGTCATGGGAAAATCACTCAGTGGGCATGAGCAAATAAGGATTCTTCTTCTTCGCCTTCCTCTCAGATGAAAACACAGAATCATGGCGGGGGTGCGAGTGAAATGGAGTTCCTTCTGTAAAATTGACAGAGCATAGTAGCCAAGTTTGCTCAGCCATGTCTTTGTCAAAATACGTTGTTGCATTTTCCTTTTAGGGCTTTCAGCACAACATTCCACAAATTGCTACGTTTCACTCCAGTGAGCTTCATATTCCTCTTCTACTGGTTTGGCTTCCGGATAGACGAGTCCAGGTAACGCCATCTAACTGCGGAGCTGAGTCCGACGTGGTTTTTACACCTACAGTGTAAGAAGGTAGATTGCATCAGAGTGTCGGGACGCGCAGTGTGAGAACATACGAAGTGAGCTGTGAACTCACACTGTAAAACGAAAGTCTGCGGTTTTATTGTAAAGTGTTAGCTGTAGCTGCGGGCAATGATTGAAGAAATGTATATATTTTTTTTTGGGAAAAAAATGCACAATTGAGTAAAGACTAGTTCAACAAAATTTCTCTGGATAAAACTCTCAGCTATATTTTTTCCTTTGGAAGCATTATTTTCTGAAGCAAAAACACAATAAAATGATTGCGATTATCATATATTAAAAAAAAGGTATATTTTGGTCATTTTTTTCCACTCTCTAATCATTGAGAACAATTTTCCTGGGCTGGCTTAAAAATAAGGAGAATTCGTTTTCTAACATGATAAATACAATTTATTGAAAATATTTTCTGGCCTCAGGGAGCTGAGGTCCATGTTGTTGCTGTTGAAATATTTGGCTTTGCTTTTCACAGAGGTGGCCTCCAACAGAACCGACGTGTATAGGAGCAGAAGGTTTCAAACCTTGACATTGTGGTACACTTTGGTTTTGTTGGAGTTTTTTGTTTGCAGCGTGTTTACCCCATTGCTATTAATTTACACCTGCCATCCACTGTGCCAAAGTCTCAAAAACCAGTAACATTGCTTGCCATTTGCTGATCAAGATGTATAGACTCTTTCATTTTCTTCACGTTGTTAGGCGAATTCTATTCAAGAGGTTTATTTGTTACGTAGCTGGAAGCAGTAAGGGATGGATGGGGCTAATTGGAAGGACTTTTTCTTCCCCAAAAAGGTGGCTCATTCATGATTTAAATAGGAGGTCCAGACTTATTTAAATAGGTCCAGACTGAGTAAAATAGATATATACTCTTTTGTTTGTTGTTTTCTATGTTACATGGTACATTTGAATGCAAGCTATGAAAGCAAAGAGACATTAGGACAGCCATGATCCAACAAAACTCATTGGCTCCTCCTCACAAGGGCTCTTGACATTGACTCAATTGATTTTTGCAGCATCAGTGCTGTTTTTACACACCATTGCATCATCAGTCCCCACTGCTCTGCCTCCATGGTAAATGAGACGGACCTCTGGAAACCTCCGAGATGAGCCGGACTGTGGCAGAACACGAGGGCAGACAATCCTGTGGAGAATGATTTATTCATGCAGGCAAGATTGAGTGTTTTTTGTCGGAGTTATTAAATGCTGCCACATCTGTCAGCAGCTGTTCCCAACGCAGCTGCTGTCGAAGAGCATTGAAGAGGAGAGTGAGTTGGTACATGGACAGAGATGTGTTTGCCACATATTACATGGGTAATAAAGGCGATATGAGTGCTTTTGAAACAAGATGGCATCTATTAATGATCCCCTCTCCTATTATTAGCTGGATAAAAGTTGAAAACATTTTTTTTTAAATCTGTTTAGTTTTGAAGAAAATATAACCAGAAACCTCTAAATAAGAACAGCAAAAGAATATTTTTCCTCCACAAGTTTTTCAACCAGGAGAGGTGCAGTATACAACTATCAGCCTGTTTGCAGATTGCAAGGTTTATTTGGATCTCCATGCTGATCTTGGTCATGTAGAGAAAAGTCAGTGGCTATATCCATACTTCAGTAGGATTACTGAAAAAGCAGATTTAAGCAGTTAAACAGCCTCCTAACAATGACCAGCCCCTTGACATCTTCCAGTCAGACTTCAGTCCTCACAACAATACAGAGACCTGCCCTTGTCAATGTGTTCATTGACATCCGTATAAATGCAGACTGTGGAAGAACCACAGTGCTGGTATTATTGGACCTTAGTGCAGCATTTATTGCAGCCTTCCTGGTACAGCACTGGACTGGTTGAAACCCTACTTGAAGGACTTAATTGAGTCGACTTAATTAAGCTGAGTTAACTCACATCTGGATGACTCAAAATGTCCCTTGGGGGTGTTGGACTGTCAGGAGGTGTGCGTAAGGCATGCAGAACCTGGTGTCTTATTGGCTTTTTCTTTACTAGCACAGGTTACAAAATAGCTGGATTAGACTACCCTGAGATAACCAAGGCTGTCTATGTTGCAATGTGTCCTATTGCATTTTTATTTTATTACTTTTATATAGATAAGGGCACATATTAAAAGTTTTGCTTGTTTGTTCTCCCTTTCATTAACAATTTACATGAATTAGTTATTTTGTGTTTTACTGAATAAAATAAACCACTACTTTGATAATGGATGTAATGATCCATATTTTTCACTTCTATTCCCATTCTGATTCTTAAAATTGGATATCTGCAGTTCCCAATACTTTTCCAATAGTGGAGGTACTGTATGTCAGCTTTAATATTATCATCATGACTGTAGATTTTTTATTTTATTTATTTTATCTATCTACAAGAAATCGTGAAATTTATGAATGTAAACATGTATATCTCAAGAGGGAACTTAAATTTTAGTATATGGTCAAAATGGAAGTCATAAACACTGCATGTAACTATAATTTAAAAACAGATGCCCATAAGGAGGTAAACTTTTCTGCTGTTGGAGAAATTATTAATATAACTTAAATCTATTATAGAATGGTATGGAATGGTAATGGCATGTACTTATATAGCGCCTTTATTCAAGTCAGGAGACTTGACCAAAGCGCTTTACACTACATTCATTCACCCATTAACGCACACACTCACACACTGATGGTGGCAATCTACATTAATTAAACAGAGAATACAGGACATGGAAAAGTAAATAAGAAGAAAAGATGGGGTTTGATCAGAACATCTTTGCATTGCTCTCTGCTGTCAGTCTTTGGTTGCATTTTTTTGTTCACAAATGGTATAAATAATCCGGATTCACATTAACAAACAGGCTCTTCATTCTCTGACATGGGAGCTGGCTCGGAGCTCGTCTGCCTGGCTGTGTGTTTCCTGGACGGGGCCGCATTTTACAGCTTCTTTTTGTATCTCTGCTTCTGTCTCCTTGAACCCCAGTCGGCCTCTGCAGATGGCCGCTCACACTGAGCCTGGTTCTGCTGGAGGTTTCTTCTTGTTAAAGGGAGTTTTTCCTCTCCACTGTCGCTACAAGCATGCTTAGTGTGAGGGATTGCATTCAAGTTAAGGAGTTGATGCAATCAACTGGTTTTCCTTAGAAAACTTTGAATCAATTTGACTCTATGATCTGGTTGAATTGTACAGTACCTTAAGATGACATGTGTAGTGAATTGGTGCTATATAAACTGAATTGAATTGAATTAAGGAACAAGATGTCAGACCAACAAGCTGCCAATTTAACCAAACATTAGTGAGCTTATCTGTACATATTTGATCCTGTATGTCTAATTTCAAGTCCTGTTTCAATCCGAGAAAAATTATTGCCTAATGAAATAACATAGATGTACCTTTCTAGAAAAAGGCTCTACTAGCCCAAAAGGTCTGAAATGTTTTCCGATAACTATAACTTAGGTGTTAATTTACATACTTAAGTCATAAAAACATTTGGTCTTTCCTGGTTGACACATCTTAATCATCTCTGTCTGTTGTCTTATCCTATTGTGGAAAAGGTTGGGATTTATTTTTGTTCTTCGTATTTTTATTCTGCAATGCTTTGAACTTGCAACCCCTCTTTGTATTTTTAAAGACAGGCGCTAATTACATAAATTATCATCCTACCCACACTTTGTGCCTTTCTGGAGGAATCCTACAGTATTAATTATCGGAATAAGTGATGCGTTTAATGCAACGCACGAAGAGGTGGTTTTATTATTGGATAAAGGTTCAAGGTTCTGAATGGAATAAGCTTTTTTATTGTTTTATCAAGGGCTTTTAGTTTTTAGAACAAATCTGATAAAATCGTAAATTTTTTATCCAAGAACAATCTTCCCTTGTTTGAGATAAGGGTTGTTTTTCTTTTTCTCAGCTTAGATGCTTTGATCTATTCCACCTCTAAATCACAGCTGAGAAAATCTTACAAGTTTAGTCTGTTTGTGACGAAAGCTCATTCAGTCATAAATTAACACTATTGCTCTGCCAAATTCAACAGGTTGCTCTTCGATAATAAACTGTTAATTTGGAATGTGGAATAAAATGAGTAAGAACATGACTCATTTATACTTGTTCCCACTGTATCACCTTGCAAAATTAAAATAAAAAGTTTTATTTGATGCATATACACATTTTTCCAGATTTTTTTTTTTTTTTTTTTTTTTTTTATGTGTTACACCATAATTATTTGTCATGTTAAAGGAGAAGCTTTATTATGTTTACCTTTATCAGGTTATAAAAGACATTAGCTGGTAAATGGTAAGACACCCCAGGAGCTAATTATGGAGGTTTTTGTTTCAGCACAACCTAAAGGAGCTCCCGTTTGTAAAGAAGGTGAATGATAATGAGTCTAGAGGGGCCCATTTAATCTCTTATACACAGCAGATTATGGACTACAGATTATAATGTAAAAAAGATATGTCCAATGTTCAGGAAGGGTGGAGTTGGGGAGCCTTCAGGGTAACAATGACTGGTTGGCATTGGAAAATTTGACCTGGCAATTGATTCAGATGAACAGCCACATCACTGAAGTGTAACCCTTGTATCTTTGTCTGTAATCACTGGGGACGTAAACATTGAGCTCAATTTCTATGACAGATGCAGGGAGAGCAGTTCTCTAAGTCAGAAAATGGAGCCACTTCTGATCGTACGTCACGGTCAGAAGTACAACAAAAGAGCTATGTCATATGGCAGAAAACTATTTCACCATATGAGCCTTTTATACCATTTATATGGAAAATCATTGATTATTTAATTTGTGTTAATGATTGTAACCCTATTTAAACTTAACCTTTAGAAAATGAGGTCAGCCATACTACCCACTTTGCTTAGCTTTGGTATGAGAGTTTGAAAAGCTAAATCCTTTCTTTAATAAGGTGTTTATTGGAATATGTATTGTTTTTGTTTTATCGCCTAGTCCCATACTGGACATGCATATTGGAGCCTATTTAAAAAGAAACACAGTGAGGAGAAATCAGCTGTTAAACCCAGTTTATTGTTCTCCCTGTGATGCTACAAATATCTAATTTTTTTTCCTCTATTACTTAATTTTCTTAATATCCGTAAAATTGACATTAAACACCAATGTGTATAAATATGTTAGACCAATTCTCTTTTATAACTGTCCCAATTTTTTTATTACTGTTATTGTTTTGGTGAGAGAATAATACTAATTTTTTGACCTTTCTAGATATCAATGGAGTTATTTTTGTGTTTTTATTAAATTCAAGAAAAAAAAAGCAATCTTGAATTTAATAAAAACACAATAACTCCATAGTATCCACTTTTACTTTGTTTAGCCAGTTTTGCTGTGATATGAAGCTGTTATACAACCAGTGTATTTTTAAACTCTGTCCTTTCTTAACCCCCCCACACATCTTCATTCAGCTGCTTTTAGCTAATTACGTAAATGTTTTTTAGTCTGAGTCATGTTTGTTTAAATCAAGGGCTTGGATTTTCTTGCTTCATATCATCAAATAATGTTTTTTTTTTTTTTACCTTAGATCTGTAGAGAACACAGTGAGAGGCATGGCTTTTCTACCTTTTATTCGTTTGTGTATAGGTGAATTGCTTTCTGGCGTTTTTCAAAGTACATCTTTGGCCTTGCATGATATTTTTGTTATCAAATTCCCACAGTTTAATAGAAAATTTTTAGTGATTAAATCCATTGCGTTGTCATTGTCAATGGCATAATTGATGAGCAAGTTTTCCCACAAGTTCAAGGCAATGGAGATGTCTCGCTGCGCGCTTTATAGTTTCAAACAGTGAACCATGAGACTCACAAACAGAAATTTTAAGGTACTGTTAATATTTATTGATTGAATGGCTGATATAAAAAGCAGACATATTTGTTTTGGTTATTCATAAACCAGACTAAAAATACCAAATATTCATACTAAAAACCCTATTTGTCTTCCTGTTGCTGCTGGTTTTGCCCCAAGGGCCTCATTTAATGCCCCGTAGTGGTTTTGGTTGTTTCATGCCAGACAATACAACCTCCAAATGGTGCCACATACCACTCGTTAGAGTTACTGGCGTTTCCTCTCACAGCGATGTTATGCTGAACCTCCTCTCTTTATTCAGTCTTTAAGGATGCTGACTATTTAAACTGAGATTGTAAGTTTAGGCTTTGCATCGTTTGGGAGGCATTACAAAAATAAAAGCAGATGTAGAAAGTAGAATTAGCTATGTTGAGTCATGGTTTCTAAACTGTATGTAAATGTCATGACCTTATTATAGTTTATTGATGTTCTTGTTGTCTTTAGGTAAAAGCTGAATGTTTAGGGCACACAGGGTAGAGTCAAAATGATGTGTGTTGCTGTTATGTCAGGCTTTTTCCAACATGTTTCTTTGTCTAATACACTTTCTGTTCATTTAAAAGTGAATTGACTCTGTTAGTTAATTGATACAATGTCTTAAGTAATGGCTGCTGGTTTTCAGTCATGTCTGAAGGTTGAGTTCATCCCAAGTCCAACAGCTAAGGCACTAGTATCGCTTACAGTCTAAAATATCCCTTTAGCAAACAGTGGATTAGTAATTGGGGGAAAAAAACACAAAGTAATGATGTGAGAAGTCTAAGGGGAGCCAATGTTGGATCGCCGCAGGAACTTTGCTTTCCATCAGTCTGCTTTGTTGCTGCTGATTGATCTTTTTCTGGCCAGAAAGCAGTGATTAAGACACTTTCATCAAGTTGCATCTGCCCTTGAACACTCCCTCTTGCATCCAGCGATCTCAGACGGTCTTTTTTTTTTTTTTTTTACTCCTCATCAGCTAATGTGCTGTTTAATGAGCTTGCATCTATGGCAGGCGTCCCCTTCGCTCTTCATCTTTTCATCAGCCACGCTTTCTGGTCTTACTCTCTTCGACGCTTTGTCCATAATTTCTGTATTCTTTCCTCCTGCTGCCTCTCACTTATTTCCTTTCAGCACTTTATATTTTTCCCCAAACTCTGTCAATCTCACACAGAAGCACATGGCTTAAAACGCTGTCAGATGAATTGTATGATCTTCAATTTACCACCCACACACTAAAATGAAGATTTTCCCACTCCCATACATCATTGCCAACACCTTATAAATCTAATAATGCAGTTTTTTTCCAATACATCTGAGTTAAATTTAGGGATTTTACTGGAAATAAGCAAAGGACACTTTAGGAGCAACAATGTCCATCTGCCTCTGATGTGGATTCAAATACTTTATTGATCCATTCAACAGTAATAAGTAATATAGTTATTGAGCTCTTGGTGTTTTAGTGTTCATTAATTAGAAAATCCATTTGGTTTTAATAAACGTTTTCAGCATCTAAGAAAAGTAACTGTACCTTTGAAACTTTGCTGCATTTTGTCTTTTTAAAACAATCTTCATCACCTGTAACATTAAATGAAAGACAATTCCTCCACATTCGGTGAATTTTGAGCAAAAACTTTACTTCTACGTGTCAATTCACCAGAACATCTTCTTGAAAATGTTTGCAGTGTTTCTCTAGCCTAGTAAACTAGCCCCATCCGTCAGCGGCAAACATAATTTTCCCTGTGGGTTTGGTCTAGCCTCGATCAATGCCCCAGGCCCTAGAACTGGCGGGTCAAACACAACACAGAGATGTGTTTAGAATTTTTGGATGCAAAGCGGGCGGGGTTTTGAGGGCGACAAAGCTGCACGACGCTGGAGAAAGCACAACAAGGAAGATGGCAACAACTATTGAACAGTTTTCATTTGACTCAGTTTTGGAATCAGTTTTGAAAGGATTAGACTCTGGGTTTTCGTTGAACCGTGAGCAGGAAGAGGCTCTATACTCATTTTTAAGAAGGACGTCAACTCATTGGTCAGAGCGTTGGCCAATAGGCACAGACATGGTTTGAAAGGGCTCTTCATGACTTTCTTTTTAAACTTGTCCTTCTCCCTCATGCTCTTCTATAAAGGCCGTAGTTGTAAGTTACAGTTCTAATAGCTTGTTTACCAGCGGTTCCTTCCTCCTGAGGCCTGGAAGTGTGCAGCTCATCCTGAGCTACCAGACATCTCTTAGCATGAATTAGAGAACATGCTTTTTTTTTTTGGCTTGACTGCCTATTTATTTCACCCCTGTCTATTAGAAATGGTTTGGTTTTGAGGCATTATTATTTTATTTCTTCATTAAAAAAGATAAAATCCCCCAAAATGCAGCTAGACACATTTTTAAAAAGTTAAATGATTATAAGTACTTTTGCTATGGACCCTGTTTGTTTTTTTGTTTTGTGGATGGAATAGATAATCATGTAGAGGGATGTCTTTATGGTGATTGATACCTAGTTTTTTGTCCAAAGAAATGAATAACTATAGAGTACATATGTTCAACTCTAAGCCATAGTTGAAGAAGTATAAATAATGCACCACTCTTTTAATTTTAACAAACTATAACAAGCAGTTAAAAACAAATGCATAGTGTGAATATTATGTTCCATATAACTTATCTTTAGAATTGCCGTATTTGTCATTACACTGTATAAACTTCAAATAACAGAGAAAATAGTTTGAGTGGATATATTATCTATGAATATGCATTTTTTTTGTATGCATTTTTGTCAGAAATAGATCATTTTCATCGGAGGCTAAACATGTGAATTTAGATTTATTAGAACCTGTTTTGGTGATTAAAAGATCTTTTTTTTTTACATATTTGATTTTGCTGCCCTTGTTTCTACTTTTTTGTTTGAATTTAGTATCATATAAATTTGGGAGAAAGGGGTCCAGTTTAGACTTCATGTAAAAGAAGAAAAAAACTTATTATTTTATTAATATTATTTTCTTACAGTCTTAAAAGCTCTGGAGTGTGGGGGTGCAAACCCACCTAACCATTGTACACAGTTGAAGTTTGACAGCAGGAGTTTCATTTCTTGTGAACTCTGAGTGTTCTGGAGTGAAAGAAATGTTGAGCTGATTATACATTGAGAAGAAAAATAAGAAGAAAGAGAGTGACAGTCCATTAGCTCCTGTTAATTACCTCTATTGGTATTCAAAGATCAGCTGCTTCTTAGACCTAAAAATCAATTCCCAAGTCACCCCCCAACTACCACACAAGCACACACACACAAACCCACACTATCCAATCCTTTCTTCCCGGTCTGCTGTTTTTCTGTAATGGTTTTAAGCCATCCTTTCCAATCCCTTAATTACCCATCCATAACTCATCTGTGATTTTTTTTTTCTGGCTTGAAAAAGCTAGTCTACTTACATGTTAATTTTTGAAAACTTTATTATGTGTTACACATTGACAGCGATATACATGATTATAGGAAATGTTTGCATTTCTGTATTTGATGCACATGACAAACATTGCACAATTTTGCATTATTACCCTCTACTTATCTTTTGCTGGTTTAGTCGCTGCTCTTTATACAATAAAAAAAAATGACTCTTGTATCCTTCCTCTATTGTTGAGGTTTTATTTTCACAGTTTTATTCTAATTATAAATTAATTAGCCTACCAATTGAGAGAGGTGTCACTAGTTCGCTTTCTTTTTTTTTCATAAAAAAAAGTGTTTTCTCTTGGGTGCGGCAGAAAGAACGGAAGTGTCAAAGAGTGAAACGTACTGCAGGCTGGGTGACAACAAAGAGAGACATTGTCTCTTTAGTTCAGGCTGCTCATTCAAGCTGAAAGAATCACAGCAGCTGTCACAGAGTCGCAGGCATATCTCAAGATGTCCGTTCTAAATTGGTATTGACAGAGCAGGACTTTGGGTTTTTGCTCTTTAAATTGATTTGAATCAAGGGAATAGACATCAGACGTGGACGACTTTCTCTCTTGGCACTCTGATGCAAAGCTTTGGACAGACACAAAGAGTCGTGCTGTTGCTCAATTTGAGAGAGACTGCAAGGATATGTCAGAGTGACATCTTATTGACCTGGTATATACAGAACTGTTAAGGTCCAGGATATACTTGGGAATATAATGCCTAGGGGTGTATTCCCAAAGGTCGGCTTGATTGCTTTATTCTTCACTATTAATTTCCACTAAAATGTTTAATTCTAGTTCTACACACCATGAAACTCCAATCTTAGATAAATCCAATTCCTTAGATAATGATTTTGGAGTATTTAAATATGTATTGGAATATGGCACCATATGAAGTGAGAATTTAGAGAAGTGAGTTCTTGTTTTCATCAGGTATCTAGAGATTACATGCTGTTGAGCCAACCACTGGGTGGCAGTAATGCAGTTATTTGTCTGCAAAACTACTTTTAATACAAAGAAAAAAAAAATCTGGTTGCCGTTTTTTACCTCTAAACATAACTTTAGAAAAGTTTCCTTGCCCAAATTCGTAGTTGCTAACAGAGTTGACGATTTAATCGAGACGCTTAGCTGTTATCTAATCTCCACTAGTGTCTGAATTTTATATATCAGATTAAATTTAGTTCTGCTGATGGTAGTACTACTTTCTCATTAAGTTTTCCAATTGCTCTTCGTTTTTTTTGTTTTGTTTTTTTTATGCATTTGTCATGGTTTTCAGTTAAGGTGTGATGGATCTAGAGATGCACGCACCATGCTTTTCCCATCCAACCCAATACCGATACCTGGGCTGAGCAAACAGTCATTGGATTTAACTGTTGAATGGAACCACTTATCTTGCCTTGAGAGAAAGGGCATTAGCCTTGACATAAACATTGTTAAAGAAAGGTAATAAATGAACACAGATTTAAATGTACTTTACATTTGTAGGAGCCAATTATTTTTTGTTAATAATTAGAAACGTTTTTTTGTGATTTAGTCATGTTCATTTATTTTTGGTTCTGATTAATTTAGGTTAATTATTTTTTATAAATACTCATTCAATGGTAGGACCAGCATGCATCTAGGTGGACGTATGTTTTCTTGTTTTTTTTTTTTTTACCAGGGCAAGAGAAACATGGAGGAAAATGTTTGTCTTTTTCTTTTTGTTTGCTTGCCTGAAGAAAAAATAAACTGAGAAAACTAAAGGAGTTTACCTGAAACATTTTTTTCTTTTGCCTGCGTAAAATAAGTCCATGGTGCATCTGTGGCCTTTGTGGATTTCCGCTTTTTTGTGTCGTCAAAGCTGGGCCACAACAACATGTTTGTTGACAAATAAGCAGAAAAATGAAAAAAATAACTGTTCCATGCAAAGTGCACTGTATATTGCACTGGATATTCAGTATCAAATCACCAATATCAGATATAGCTAATTAGTCAATATCGGAGCCGACATCCATTCCAGGTATCGGATCAGTGTCTCTTTTGGTGGAGTCTCTTGCTGTTGTTTTTTTTATATTAGCCGTTTTTGTGAAATACATTACTGACAGCTTAAGGTGGTAATCATAATTTTTTGTTGTCAACAGAGAAAACACAAAATCCCCAAATTAAGCAAAAAACAGCAATAGACTCAGAAACCAAGCGATGAAGTATCTACTCACCTAAAGTTTGCAAATAATGTTAGCTAAAAGAATGGGCGCTTTATTACTTATTTAAAAATAGGTATTAATCCAAGCCATGTAGAAATGTTATTTAAAACAAAATAATTAGAAAAGATTAATGTTTAAGATTAAAAAATGGACAGATTAGGTTTTTTTTTATTATAAAAATTTCAACCACAACTATTGTGTAATACTAGCTCAGTTTTTCAGCAATGTGCCAGCTGAGATTCCTAAATGCCTTACTAATGATGGTGCTAAACAGTATCGAAAACAGGATTATATCTTCAAAAGTTCGTCTGAAACTTCACTTGAATTACAAAAATGGAAAATGAAAATCTTTAATCAAGACTTTATTTTGCTGGAATTTACAGTCAGGCAGTAAAATTTATGTTTTTAGCTTTGGAGAAGGTGAGCTGAAAAATAGGCAGTCTTAGTGGATATTTTTGTTGGCATGAAATGAACAGGAAAAATAAGTCATCCGACTATTTAATGGCTCTCAGACATTTATGTACAGTTTTTTCCTGTCATCTTGTCACAGCCTGAACATCCACTAATCTAATTTTTTCCTCCTGGCAGACATTTTTTCCCTCATTTCTTGGAATCAATTAGGCTCTGTGTCCAACCTTGGCTCCCGCTCAGACTAACAGAGCTCAGCAGAGGCTCCTGCTGGTGCTCTGTGACTCAAGCAAAAAAGGGGAAACAAATATAAATCGGTACTGCGTTCTCATCTCTCAGGAAGGTTTAGATCTGACTTTTTTGTTGTAAATAAAGTGAAAAAGAAATTGTTTCTTAGAGGAGAGGTCCACGGTGGGCAAGCAGATTTAACAGGGAAGAAAATTTGGCTTTACTCTCTGATGAATGCAGGCAGAAAAAATTATCTGATACTGTAGTTTGAAGTGCAAGGAAGGACATCTGGGTGATGGAGAGAATATCAATGGAAAGGGATCAGTGGATTGATGTCAAATGACAGAATAAAAACAAAGAATGTCATGGGAAGCGGCAGAACCTTAAGGAAAAAAAAGATGAAGACACCTTCTAGGTTCAGTGACAGATGGAGACGAACTGAAGCGACTTCCAGTGAATGCAAAGAAGCTGGAGGAGGAGACAGTGCCAAATGGAGCCTATAGATATCATGTAGACAAAGGGCTGCTGTGGATACTGTTAAGGCTGTGTCCTCTTAATGCACAAATTAGTCGCACACCTTTAGTGTGCATGGAAGGGAAAGGGAATGTGTGTAGTTTTCAGTGCCTTATCTGAAACAAACTCATTGATTACCATGATGACTGCTGTTCGATTGGTCACCTTTGATGAATGAACCCGGGTCTTAGTTCCCCTGAGATGCTCTGTCTCTTTCACAAGCCCAGACAGCTTTCTCTTTAACTGTGTTAAAATAAAATAAAAAGGAATGACCTAGCAAAGAGAGCCAAAACAAAAATAATATATTTTTTTATTATCTGTGTGTGTTGCACTTCCAGGATTCATTTACGCTATTCGGGCTCCCTTCCTTCAGCTGAAATTGGCTAGTTTCTATGTCATTGCACAGCTCCACAACTCTGAGTGAATGATGCTTGGTCGCTGTGCAAGAGTAGACTGACAATAAAAGCAGAATTTAGGATTAAAGTTTTGTGGATTTACTAAGAAAATTAAGGGGGCGACTTGAAGTTGTGGTTATAAAAGATGGATTAGCAATCATTCAGTCCGGTAGGATAGAATTCGATCCTCAGAATAATTCAAGTGAGATAAAATGTCAGTATTTCATTACCTTCAATAATAGGAGAGGATGGGCAATAAAAATAGAACAAAGTAAACTTGCAGAAAATTCTTTAAGTATTTCAATAATGGATTTTTATGGAGGCTTATTGTGATGAGCAGTCTTGTTGTTGACCTTTAATGAATCAAATGTATGTACTGTATGTAATGTAGTAATGCAGTAGTATTAATATAGAACATTTCCCTACTGTAAGATCAATATGATTTCAGTGCAAAGGAATCAATGCCTCAGTGGTTTATTCTTATACAAAGCAGATGAATTTATTTGGAGCTGATTACTTTTACTTACTTTGTTGGTGATGAGAGTAAAAAAATGGTAGACGAATTTACTTGTTCATTTCAAAAAGATGTGCTAATATATAATATAACATATCGCCAATCCTTAAATATAGTCATGTTTAAAAATTACAGTTGAACCGTTTTTAGTATTTGGACCGCATCCCAAACTGCTCCCTAAAAACTTACACTTAGCTATCAAGTCTCACTTGCCATAAAGTCACACTCACAGCTCTGGAAGGCGCCTTGATTAAACGTGAGGTCTGTGGCACAGGGTGACATAAAATATAACATTTGCCCTTTTCTTAAAACAAATATGTACGGTTAAATAAAACGATTTCAAAGAGGACATTCCATTTTGGAATTAAGAATTTTTTTTAATACCTAACTTGAGATTATTCGTGTGATGAAGATGCAGCAAATCGGTGGAATTTACATTTAAATGCATGTGTTTCCTTCGCCATAAGGCTGCTGTTACACTTGCTGCCAAATTCCAGCGAGCCTGCAACTGATGCAGACTCCCTGCATACTCAAGAGCTGGACGGTCCACTCACCCTAACCACTATGTGGTTTGGCATGGCACTTAATGTGGCGGACCCTCCGCGGGAACATGAAAATGGAGGTTTAGGTTTTTAGAAAATTCCTTTCAGCTAGGCTATATGTCACACTGGTTGAGATCTTTGCTGAATCTGTCATTTAGTCAAATTTAGAAATGGAGATTTATAAAGTGACAAGATATAACAGATGTCATAGCAATTTAAAAGGCAAATAAATCAAATGTAGAACCCATTGTTGTGGAAAGGAATTTAGCATCATCCCATTTTTTCCAATCATATGTTCCCTTTTAGATCCAGGTAAGACATACCTTTTCCCTGAAACTGTGATACAACCGGAATCACAATATTTACACCACAATCCTTCAAATTTAGTATGAGGTTACTTCTCCAGAAAAGTATTTTGGTTTTTATATCTGCTCCAGCTTTGGCCAAACATGTCCAGGTTTAATTTGTCTACAAAGCGTGATGGGAATAAAAAAAAAAACAAACAAACAAAAAAAAGTCTGCTCTCCATTGTTTACTTTCCTGATTTCTATTTCACTGGTGACATCACCAGCGCTAACCCAGCATGATGGTATCACCAGACATGAAGCAATGGGGGTTCAGAGGCCACACAGCTTGCTGGCGGGGATCAGACCCAGATTTTCTTTTACCAATGAGAAGCGGGCCAAACGCAGAATGTTAGCTGGTCGACTCGTGTTTCAAAAACCTGCGTTAACCTGCTTATTTCAATAGGAAAGGTGCTCTAGAGTCTCTTTAGCTGGAGATGTTTTTAAATACCTTTCTGTAAAGTCAAACCAAACATTTGCTTTCAAAGATGTCATGACAACCGGTTCTGTGTAATTAGATAATTTTTGATTCTTTATCCAAGGCTCTACTGAGTCCTTATGAAATGTTTATTTAGAAAAGAAAAGGAAAACATACCCTGGCTAACTTATGTATGCAATGAACATAAACAGTTTCTCTAAGGGGATTTGGCTGCTGTGTAAAGATAAATCCCACACCCTAGTTCATAGTGGCTACCAGCATTTACATTCAAATGAGAAGGTGGAATTGGTAGCTTAAAAAAAACACTATTATTCCAGACCAGCTCTCCTTGGTGTGCTCTGTGAAGCAATTAATAACATGATGTAAGAGGCAAGTGCTAAAACACTACAAGTTTTAATCCACCTCCCATTTATTTGTCGTCCTTCTGCTCTTTGGAAGGTCTCGTTGCACACAGATCCACTTACAGCGTCAGCACTCGTGACCTTGCTGCAACTCCAAGTAGATCGGTCACCTCCCGACTCAAAGCCGGTCAATGTGAATCCATAGATAAACTGCTTCTAGAATAAGTAATATTTGATTTAGACACCCACTAACACACACAGGCAGACAGCTGGGCTTTGAGGCAACTCATGGCTCAGTCAGCATCATCTTTTCAGGCGAGGTGTTTGATGCATACTAGGCTTTTATTTCAATTAAAACAATTATAAAATAAAAAATACCTTTGTAAATGCCCATATCAAATAAAAAAAATCGGTCCAGCACACAACTGGAATTCAAATTATGATTGCTCTGTCTGCAGGAATTCTCCCACAATGCATCATCATTCAGAAGGTAGCTGGCCTGTCCTGGGCTATAACACGTCCTTGTGTCTTCTGCTTGAAGTCATGCACACACACAATCCTCTCAAACATGTTCCCCCAGACTACTAAACCTAACCTTTACACAATTTTGGACATCAAAACATTGGATGTGATTTACTTCTCATTATGTGATGCACCTAGAATTTAGATTATAAATAAGCATATGACTTTTAACTCAGAACTCTCAAATCACAGGAACCCAAACTGTTTTTCTAAGCAGTCCGAGGCTAAAATCCTTTTTTTTCGGCTCCATTTTTATTCATGTCATAAAACCTGTCTCTTTCTCACTAGATGTGGTTAAATCGCCATATAAATTTTCCTTGTGTTAAACATTTGAAACAGCCTCACAAATCTTTGAATGATTGAACTATTTTTGATATGTCGTTTTTATTCTGAGGTTGAACATGTAGTAAATGTGGAAGCTCTTTGTTTTATTATTAAGATGAGAACATTATTGCAAAGACAGCACATGTTTGTGCAATTACAAGATTTTTTTTCCTTTTGTATATTTTTAAATTAATAAAACAAAGAGAGTCAAGGCTCTTTTTGTTTTATGCTGAACAGATTTTTCTCCAATAGAATTCACTTAGACTTAAAATGGTGGTGACAGCACTGTGAGGATATAGATTAAAGTAGATGTGTCTATTTGTGTTGAGTTAAAATGATCACTAACATTGATGTCTATGATGATTTGCATAATAAATGTAAATCAGCTTAATGAAGAGGCTGTCATTTTAGTTCTGGAAAACTGAATCAGTCTCAGTTTAAAAATGGCTGAGAAGTCAAATTTAGTGTTTTGACCTTTTTCTAGTTCTGTCTGTTCCTTTCTCTCGGTCTCCCCCTTTCCTCCCCCTCCTTCCCGCTCAGCCCCAGCTTCTCTAACACCAATTACACTGTGTCAAATCCATGCATGTCAGCTTCCAGATCCCTAATCATCCCTTCTCTTTCATCTGTAATCCTTTGTTCCATCCTCCTACCCCACTTTTTCACTCACTGCTAACCTCTCCTCTCCTCTTCGTGCTTCACACAACCCCACCCCTCCATCTGCTTTCGGTACCAAAGCCATCCTCTTCGACTTTGTACTCTTTTCGTTTATCTCCAGCATACCTGGTGCTCTTCCTTTGATTTTCTTATTCAATTTCGTATTTCAATTTTACAAGTCTCAGGGAGACTTTGCACGTTTTAGAAATGCCCTTACATTTGTTTTCCAGTCGAAATGGCAGTTAAAGTTTTATTAGGTGTGAAATTGGAAATCTGCTGTCTTTTAAATGTCTTGGGCATTGTTGCTATTCTCACTTCTCCCTCTCAGGAATATATGAGAAAAATATGAACGAAATATGTGCCTTTTGTGTAGCATTAATCTGCTATTTTTGTTGCAGATTTTGTTGCATTTAGTATAATAAACTTTTTGTTGCATTTACTTTATAATTACCTCCGCCAAGTAGGTTTTGTTTTTAGGAGAGGTTGAGTGTTTGTCTGTCTGTTAATAGACAGATTTTAATTATTTTTTAAATCAGAATATACTGAAACACTAACTACATGTCAGAAGACAATCCATTAACATTTGAAAGTGCAGAGGAAAATATCATCCTACTACATTATCCACACTGACAAATAGGGCATCTGTAATACTCTCACAGGTCTGTTTAAAGCACAGATAGCATTATAAGAAACAAGCACCATGACCACGCAGGTCCGACATACTGTTGTAGAGAAGTTTAAAGCCTGATTAGGATACAAAAAAAGTTCCCTCAAAGGTTAAAAATTCCAAGGAGCACTGTGTAAGAGATAATATTGAAAGGCAAGAAGTATCAGACCGTTGCAAATCTATGAAGACTCTGCCGTCCCTATCAATTTTCAGCTAAAACAAGGAGAAGACCGATTAGAGATGTAGCCAAGAGGCTCATGATCACTTTGGGTAAAGTGCAGAGATCTACAGCTGAGGAGTGAGACTCTGTCCATAGGAAAACAATCAGTCGTATACAGCACAAATCTGGCCTTTATGGAAGAAAACAATTACTTAAAAAATCTTGTTTAAAGTTTGCTGCAAGTCACCTGGTTGACACAGCAAACATGTGGAAAAAGGTGACTTGTCAGATGAAACTGAAATCAAACTTTTTGGCAAAAAAGCAAAATATTATGTTCTGCGTAAAAGCAACATAGCTCATCACGTTGAACACACCATCCCCACTGTTAAACACAATGGTGGTAGCATCATGGTTTGGGCTCCAGCAGGGAAAGGGAAGATGGGTTAAATTGATGGGAAGATGGATGGAACCAAATACAGGACCTTTCTGGAAGAAAACCTTTTGGAGTCTGCAAAAGACGTGAGACTGGGACGATGGTCGAAAACATAAAGCAAAATCTAGAGTGGAATGGTTCACAAATAAAGATATCCAGGTGTTAGAATGGCCAAGTCAAAGTCCAGACCTTAATCTAATTGAGAATCTGTAGAAGGAACTGAATTAATATTGCTCACTCAATTATTCAGGTTTTTATTTAAGAAAGTTTAAAAAGTCCATTGAATTTCGTTCCACTTCATGATTGTGTCCGACTTGTTTATTCTTCAGAAATTGTTTTTTTTATATAAATATATAATATATATATATATATATATATATATATATATATATTGAGAGAGGCTTACTGCAAGCATGTATTTTTATAGTTGCATAATCTATTCATTTTTGATAACTTGACTAACCGAAATGGTATTATAAAGACTATTATTGCTTAACATGGAGGTAGGTTGTACAGACCTTGACATTTCTTTGATAAACCATGGAAATAAATGCATCAGGGTTGCAGTGGGGCTGGTGCATATCTCCAGCAGTCTACGAGCGAAATATTGTGTTGGTTTTTTATTTTATACATTCTTTTCCATTATTTTGTCAGTCATTTTTTTAATTCAAGAAATAGATCTGTTTCCAGATTAAACAGATTGTTTTCATCATTCTGTTTTAGTTATCCTGTGTTAACTTAAAAAACAAACAAAAAACATGAATTAAATTATCATCAGACAAAGACCTTTTCCTCTCCATCCAAGTGAAATAACAGAGTTCAACCAAACTCCATAGTATTCAAGCTGATTGTTTTTTTTATTTCTAGATTAGATTATGCAAAATGTGGCGATGATTCCTGGAAAGGCTGCCCGCCGCCATGTCCCTTGCAGAAGAGACGCATATGGGAAGGTGTAATTGTTGTGACTGTAGCAGCAGGGAAGCAAAGAGCTGGAGAGGGAGCCAGGAGGAGGGAGATAGGGGGAGGGGTTTGTTTATTTCCTTTTTTCTAAAATGATAACTGTGCCCCCAGAGTCCACTGGAGAAAAAAAAAAAAAGAGGAAAACACACAAAGGTAGTCGGATGTAGGGAGACGGAGACAGATGACTGAGAGCAGGGGACAATGGGACGCAGCATCAGCAGCAGCAGAGACTCCCAAAAGCGACGCGTTGGAGAAGGGAGGGACGGACAGACACACGGAGACACAGAGGCAGCGCGTGTGCCGGTCCGCCGCTCATCGCCCAAACAATGAATGTGCTGTGGTCGCTGCCGGCAACACACCGTAGCCAGAGGGGTGCGCACTGAGAGAGAATGGCAGAGGCAGTGATTCAGAGGGGGGGGTTAAATGAAAATAGGAAAGATGGTGTCCTCCTGTAGATAGCGTGTGCCTTTGTACATGTTTGTTGTGTTTGGCTGATCATGTGTGTCTCTGTGTGGCTGATGTGCATTAGCGGGAAACTGTCTGACACCATGATCTTCTGTAACCATTTAGGTGAATACAAGAAGGATGAGCTGCTGGAGGCTGCAAGGTGAGTACCAGACCCTGCATGCTCTTTGTTTTCACTTTGCTCCCTTCTTCTGCTTTTTTTTTATGTATTTGCCCACTTTGTTGCATCATTACATCTTTTGTTTTTATTCTAATCTCCATCCTTCTTTAATCTCTCTCAGCTACCTTACAGTAGTCTTCATTTCCTGTTTCCTTTTTTTTTTCCCTCCCTTTGTTTATAATATTTTCATCCACCTCATTGCCTGCACAAGCACACTCAGCTCCCACACCAGTCCTGTATTTTCAGATTGAGAGAACCCAGCACTTGTGGGCCGGCAACACTTGTGCGTTTTAAAGGCGTGTTATGGTTGCAGGCAGTTTATGTGGGCTGTGTGTTTTGTGTTTTTTTTTATCATATTTTTGTGCCTGGCTCTCACATTTAGTAGTGGAAAAGCGCCTGATTTTTGAATAGTGTGTGGGTGGCAGGGCGCTTGATGCCTCAACAGACCCCCCCTGCCCACTCTTCCCTCCTCCACTGCCCTCCATCTCTTCCAGCTTAATACACAAACATATCAGGAAGCAGCTGGTTTAGTGAGCAGGTACCCCAGTGTATTAGGGGTCAGAGGGCTGTTTATGTGTAAACCCAGCATGGCCGCCTGACAGCTGAGCCCGTGACTGCCTCATCACCCCGTCATTAGGAGGAATTTACTTTGATCTTAGGGTCATGGTCAGTCATTTACCATGGTACCTTGGCCTGCAGAATGTTGTTCCTATAGTTTATGCAAATATCAGTTTATGGTCTAGATCAGGGCTTTAGTTGCTGTTTGTGAGAAATTATGCATATTGTGAGAGGAAGGGACAAATACTCCTTGAATTAGATGGCTGATGCAGGGCTCCTGTGCTGTCTGAAAAGCATGAAGCTTATATTTAATATTTTCCAGGGTTGGGTGAATGTAAACATTTTTATTAAAATGTAGGATTAAAAACTTTAATCCTAATCTTGTCTGGTGGGTCCTTTCTTCATTGTGTCTTCCTTCCTTCCTTCCTTCCTTCCTTCCTTCCTTCCTTCCTTCCTTCCTTCCTTCCTTCCTTCCTTCCTTCCTTCCTTCCTTCCTTCCTTCCTTCCTTCCTTCCTTCCTTCCTTCCTTCCTTCCTTCCTTCCTTCCTTCCCACGCTGTCTTTTCATGAAGAGGGCATCATCTCACTTCTCCTTGTGGCAGACTGAATAAACAGCCAACATGCCTCTAGAGGAAATATATATATATATTTTTTTAAGTTTCTCTTATTGGTTCTGAAAATAGGCCTGTTTTCTTCCTTCCTATTAGAATGTAGCTTTTTTCTTTAGGCAATAGTAAAAGTTTTCTCCTCGCTGGTTAGCTGTCTAGCCTGGTCAAGTTGAATAATTACAAAGTTTGGTCTCCAGGACATTTCTATGATCAGGGAGCCATCTTTGTGCAGAGATCTTATTCAAATAAATGTATTTTCACAATCACAATATTGATACTTAAATTGAAACTAAATGATAATTTTAAAATTTGATTTTAATGACACTAAACAAGAATGCTAACCAACTAGGCCCTCTGTGAAATTCGGAAGTTAAAGGAGAATTAATCCTCTAAAGGCTGTGAAAGGATTCAATGTCTATCCATAACAGTTTCAAACATGATTAGTAGCTCCATATGCCAAGAAAAAAGAAAAAAACTTAAAAGAAAAGATTGGGAGAGAAACCAGCAGGAAGTAACTCCAGGTTATCGGCTTTTGCTCATCAGCTTTGCTCCAACCAAACTGCAGCAATAAAACAGATAAAGTGACTTTTTACTTTGGATAGGAATCCAATCATTCTGCCTTTCCTGTCTTTTCCTCTCTCAGATACCTTTCTCTCTTTGCTCCAAGACGTTAATCATTGTGATTTCATCAAGAGGCAATCATGTTTGTGGCACATTACACAAACATGTAGTCTTTTGTTGTGTCTTTTGCTAAATTTCTGCTGTTCTATTTATTTCTGTATGTAATGTGTTCTTGGTTCTTTAATATTTTCAGGAGTGGAAACGAGGAGAAGCTAATGGCCCTGCTTACGCCGCTCAACGTCAACTGTCACGCGAGTGATGGGCGCAAGGTAAGAGCCAAGGAGCATGCACAGAGAGACTATGAAGCTTATAACAAGCTCATCTCTGCCGTCTGTGTGACCGCATATTTCCCGACGGTCATTAGGGTTCCCATACAAGTTAACAACCTCTTTATTTTTTTATTTTTTTGTTGTTAGAAAAGTTGGAAAAGAAAAACATGCTGGTATGACAGCTGTGTGTCTATTTGAAATAATCTTAGCATTCACCAACAGGCATTAGTGTCCTTTCTTGGCTGTCAGTCATTTAAATGAACAGATAGAAACATTGAACGTTTACAGCATAAATTATCGCTCATGCTGAACAATAATGATGCATCGCAGCAAACAGAAACCTGTCAGTCTCTTGGAAACAAGATTGTTTTTTTAAATATCTTTTTTTCCCTTCAGACACATTATACATTTCTGTTACTTGTAATGCTGTTCCTGTTTGTGTTTTAATATTGTTTTAGTAAAGTTAACTTCATAATACTTAGAGCTGGTAGCCGTGGTATACAGTGATGATAAAAATAAAGCACACACTTTGAAAATCAATATTCATCCATCAGGACACCTACAGTTTGTTTGTTTTGTTTTTTTCCAGTGCAGGTTTGCTCTAAGTTTATGACCAAACGGACAAGCTGTGGTTTAGAAACCAAACTGACCTCATGTTTCACCAGATTGTCTGATCATATCGCGCAGAGACCGGAAGCAGCCTAGTTGCTTTTTCTATTGCTCCATTCATCTCAGATCGTTAAGGAAGAAAAATATTTCATGGCTGTCATAAAGTAATTTCTGTCTTTTTTTTATCTTTGCCCACCATGCTTAATAGTAGATATGAGGCGTGTGATCCTTTTTCTCTTTGTCTTTTGGGTTATTCAGATAAAAATCTTGCAAATCGGTAAAAGCAGCGCTGTATTTTGACAAAGACAGTCAAGCATGCAGCTGACATTGATAATAGGGGTGTGAGAAATAATCGTTTTGGCGATATATCGTGTTATCCGGCTGCCCAATTTAGAACCAGAATCAGAAATACTTTAACAATCCCAGAGGGAAATTACTTAAATTACTTTAATATCAAGATTTAATATCAATCCTTCACTTACTAGATATGAAACAGGGTTACCTAAAACAATGAGGGGAAAATGGGCTTCCTCTGCACCGCCACTCTGGCAGAAAGCGCTGTGGAGCCCTGTTGCTGTGCGATGCGGTTCCAAATCCGTATTTGAGGCGGTCACAGTGGAAGACGTGGACCGACTCAAACCTCAAACAACATGGATACCAAAATAACTAAATAATCAATATCTTCTGATGAACATAACATCACTTGCTTTTTTAATCTATTCATTTGATTTTGATAGCTGGGGAAAATATTGCAATATACACTATATTGCCAAAAGTATTTGCTCACCTGCCTTGACTCACATATGAGCTTAAGTGACATCCCGTTCCTAATCCATAGGGTTCAATATGACGTCGGTCCACCCTTTGCAGCTAGAACAGCTTCAACTCTTCTGGGAAGGCTGTCCACAAGGTTTAGGAGTGTGTTTATGGGAATTTTTGACCATTCTTCCAGAAGCGCATTTGTGAGGTCGCACACTGATGTTGGACGAGAAGGCCTGGCTCTCAGTCTCCGCTCTAATTCATCCCAAAGGTGTTCTATCGGGTTGAGGTCAGGACTCTGTGCAGGCCAGTCAAGTTCATCCACACCAGACTCTGTCATCCATGTCTTTATGGACCTTGCTTTGTGCACTGGTGCACAGTCATGTTGGAAGAGGAAGGGGCCAGCTCCAAACTGTTCCCACAAAGTTGGGAGCATGGAATTGTCCAAAATGTCTTGGTATGCTGAAGCATTCAGAGTTCCTTTCACTGGAACTAAGGGGCCAAGCCCAGCTCCTGAAAAACAACCCCACACCATAATCCCCCCTCCAACAAACTTTACACTTGGCACAATGCAGTCAGACAAGTACCGTTCTCCTGGCAACCGCCAAACCCAGACCCGTCCATCAGATTGCCAGATGGAGAAGCGCGATTCGTCACTCCAGAGAACGCGTCTCCACTGCTCTAGAGTCCAGTGGCGGCGTGCTTTACACCACCGCATCCGACGCTTTGCATTGCACTTGGTGATGTATGGCTTGGATGCAGCTGCTCGACCATGGAAACCCATTCCATGAAGCTCTCTGCGCACTGTTCTTGAGCTAATCTGAAGGCCACATGAAGTTTGGAGGTCTGTAGTGATTGACTCTGCAGAAAGTTGGCGACCTCTTCGCACTATGCGCGTCAGCATCCGCTGACCCCGCTCCGTCAGTTTACGTGGCCTACCACTTCGTGGCTGAGTTGCTGTCGTTCCCAAACACTTCCATTTTCTTATAATACAGCTGACAGTTGACTGTGGAATATTTAGGAGCGAGGAAATTTCACGACTGGATTTGTTGCACAGGTGGCATCCTATCACAGTTCCACGCTGGAATTCACTGAGCTCCTGAGAGCGACCCATTCTTTCACAAATGTTTGTAAAAACAGTCTGCATGCCTAGGTGCTTGAATTTATACACCTGTGGCCATGGAAGTGATTGGAACACCTGATTCCAATAATTTGGATGGGTGAGCAAATACTTTTGGCAATATAGTGTATAGTGACATTGCAATATGGTGATAATATCGTATTGTGACACGTATCAAACACCCATGCCAATAATCACCCCTAATTAATAAAGTTGGAAATGAAGAAAAAACTAAGTTGTGCTGCTGTGTTGTATTAAAGAAATATATTCTCCATTAACCATTCCAACTAAGAAATACTTTTTTTAAATGATTTTCTAGTTTTGCTTTTTTGAACCAACATGTTGAGACTCCAAGAGCCTCAGGTGAGGCCTTTGTTCTGCCTTCTGCAACGTCTCTTAACGTTGTAAAATCTGACAGAGTTAAATTTGCAATAATGTCGACTCAGAGGAATGCTGGCAGCTGCCCTAAATGTGAGCCTCTTCTCAATATGTTTTTTCATTCTATTGTTATTTTAAAATGATCTTTAAACTCTGTCCAGATTGAAAGACATCTACTCTACAGTTTTCTCTTCTGTTATTGCTGCTGGCTTTTTATCTGGGCATTAGGGATGGAACGGTTTATGAAAACCGTCCGAACCGTTCGGTTCGACTGTCTCGGTTCGGTTCGCGTGTGTTTCGTTTGCTTCATGCCCTGCTCCTTTTTCTCATAGGCGAAGCGATTACACTCCAGAGCAGAAGGTGGCGGTACTGCGACCAACGCCAACCACCAGTAGTAAACAAGAAGAAGAAGCGAAGCAGCGTAGCCGGGTGTAGCAGAAAAAAATCAGTTGTTGTGGAAAATTGTGTGGGTGTGGTGAGTGGGAAAGAATAGGAGTTGGAAGACGCGCCAGCAGCACTTTATAGGTCTGCTGTATGGGACCGCTTTGCATTTAGAGTGACCTACGATGACGGCGGAAAGAAAGTTGTGGATAAAAGTGCAACAGTGTGCAAGCATTGTGCAACACGTTTTGTTTATGCTAACAGCAACATGACCAACATGTCATGCTAACCCCGAAATCCCACATACTCCGTCAGCGCTCCGCCCCGCTGCGCTCCAGACCGCCTGCACAAAGCAAAGCCTACAGCCTCCGCTGTGGCTCCCGTCCGCTCATCTCTGAGTTCCTTGGAGATCGTAGAGGGCATGCGCAAGATGATTAAATTCAAAGCAGCAAAACATGCGGAAATGATCCAGGGTTTCCACGGATCATTAAAAATAATTACAATTCATTATTTTATTTTTTTTTTCATTAATTTCATAAATTTTTATTTTTTCATAAATTTTTATTAATTTTTTTATTTTTCGGTGTAACAATAAACATATACCGAACCGAAAACCGTGACCATGAAACCGTGAACCGAACCGAACCATGGATTTTGTGAACCGTTCCACCCCTACTGGGTATTGTGTTAACAAAGGTGGTCAAACTAGCTAAAGATCAGCTGTTAAACATTATATTATGAGCAGCAGCATCAATCCAGGTTAAAGCACTTTTACTTAAATTGTCTCCGATTCACAACAAATTATATAATTTGAGTGAAAATGAATACCCCAAAAATGTATTTTTTATGTTGATTGTCTTCGTTTCCAATGGAAATGACAGTTCCAGGTATTTTCCATCAGACATCTACCTTTACCTCCCAGGTATAAACATAGGAAGGACAAGTCTATAAAATAAGCACATAAAAGTAAAACTATGGCAGGTTTTTTTGCTGAATGGGGAAGATTCAGAGTAGAATGAATGAGGAAGAGGAAATGCTTCTGATGGGCTGTGAAGCAGAAAGGATCCTAGGGTAAGACTTCAGGGCATGAGGTAAAGCCAGGTTTGCTAAATAAGATTATAGGTACAACATGAGTACAGCAACGTTTGGAGCAAAGCTCTGTTATCATTCTGGGACTCCAGCATCAACAGGGAGTCTTGAGCCTTGGGTTTAGTTCTTCTGCACTACAGCAGCACGTCTGGCTTATGACTGATTAGTCCCCTGGATGACAGAGTGGAAGGAAAAGCAGACAGCTCTCTGGTTTTTGTGGCTTCTGGCTTTAGTTGGCCCGGTCCCTGTAGTCCTCCACATCATTGCTTTCCAAGCTGACAGAAATATAAAACCCAGGGAGTCTGTTGCTTTTTCCCTTATCTTGACAGCAGAGTGACAGAGAAGCTGAACCCGGCAGAGATGATTATCCAAACTGTTTCAAAATTCCCTGTGCGCTCCAGTCGCCGTCCCTTATGGTGTTAAACGGTGTTGTTAAAATCATCTAAACGCCAGTTTTGTTCAAACAAGGTATATCTAACTTTCACCTCCATAATCAGATTCAGACTTTTTCTAAAGATTACTCTAGTTTATTGGACACTGAAGCGGCTTTCGCCCAGTTTTATAGTTGCTATGAGAACTGCAGGGGCAATCTGGGACCCAAAGGGAGCATTTTAGCCTTTACTCTCGGTAGCTGTCATATAAATGCCACAGAAGCTTTGAGGAGGCTTTTTTCTCTAATTATGGGCCCCTGAGTGTTTCAGACTGTGCTCAGCTGCAGCTTGGGTTCATCGTATTGCCTTCATATCCATTTGTGAGAGAGCGTCTCCTCGCTGTGATTGGTCCAAGCAGCCTGTTGGGGATCTGATACCTCCAGGGACAATCGTGCAATATGAAATCTTCAGAGAGGCAGGGGACACGCAAGAGATAATTTCATATTGCTTGAATTTAATGGAGCATGAGTCCATCATGGCAGCCATATCCAGAAGATAAACCTGGTCCCCAGACAGACAATGAAACAACCTCTCCTGCACAATTTTCATTTGTGCTGCTCTTTAATTGCTCCAAGTGTGTGTAGTCACACAGATGACATTTCATATGTTTTCCTGCCTGGTCTGTTTTATCCATCCTACCTTCTAAGAAGTTGCTGCTAATTGAAACTGCAGTCCAGCTAAGGGAAGTGATTGGCTGATTCATAGAGGTATGAGATGATTTATTGGGGTTTATGAAAAAAAAGACTTAAACGTTCAGATATGTTTATTGCATTGCTTCATACAAAGTTGGATGAAGTCAACATGCATGTATCTAATAGACAGGTGTCGTCTTGTTTTTACAATTTTGAGGTTTCCTCTAAGGATGCTAGTGTTTTTAATTTATCTCTGTGTATTAGAAGTGTATTTTTCCCCCCAGAGTCTCATAAAATATCATTATGGTTAGATAATGAGTATAAAGACTCTTGGTTCTCAGTGTTGCCTATTTAATTTTTCTAGTCTTCCCTCCGTCAGTTTTTCAATGCTTTTAAATGTATGTTTGACGATCAATGTGTCGTTATATCTGAATTACCCCCTTATCGATTTTCCTGATAGTTTGACTTGGTTTTAATGAGGCGATATATATGTGACAACTTTTGATTGCAGGAGTAGAATAGATAAGAATATTTATCTTATTGTCTACAAATCATCCAACTGGTGTACATGAAATTGAAGTTTCAAGACAAGGAATGGCTGCCATCTGAGTGCAATATAAACATAAAGCAGGGTTTCAGCTACATGTAGCCGATCGTAGGGGACCAATAAAGGAAATTAAAAGCTGCCGCACCTTCAGAATAAATACAAAAGATTTATGTTAAAGAGACATAATGTAAGTTTGTACAGAAAAATATCTTTATTGGGGGGGCTTATTTTATGGGCCTCACCACGGTCGGCCTCCTCCATCCCCTCTCGCATCTAGACATTGAGGGTTGAGGGTTGTCGAAGGGGGAGGGTGTGCTGGCACCGTCTATCTCCTGGAGGGGGGGTGGAGTGTGCCGGACACCCCCTCTTGGTACTCCCAGTTTTAATTGCATCTGAGAGCAACACGCAACAACACCACATTCGAGCGGGCGCAGTGAGGATCGGGGTCTTCTCACACCCCTGTTCTCCGGCTGCCGCCTGGAGTCTGGGGCCTGGAGGAAGAGCGGGCCACCTGGTCCGTGGTTTTGGCTGGGGCTGGCTGCGGGGCCTAGGTGGCCTGCTGGTGGCGGGGCTGTCACCTCTGCTCTCCCCAAAGAAGGTTGGATGGAGGGGCATGAAGTGCCTGGTTGAAGGTTTTTTTTTTTTTTTTTTTTTTTTTTTTTGTTCTTTTCGGGGGGGGGGGGGGCGGTTCTGGTTGGGTGGCCGGCGCGGGATGGGTGGGCCCCGGTCCCGGGGGGGGCTCTTGCGGGGGGTGGTCCGGTCCGTGTGCGGGGTGGGGGGCCGGGCTTGAAGCAGGAAAGAGATGGGTTGGTGTGGCGGTGTCGCCGCTCCCCTCCCCTCACATCCGGATTTTAGGTTCACTTATGGGGTCATCCGATAGTCCCGGGACCGACCACCGGTGTCACCGGGTTTTTGGTCCTGGTATTATTGGATGTGAGTGTTATGTGTGAATGTGTGTCTGCGTTGTTATTTTCTTTATTTATTATTATTATTATTTTATTCAATTTTTTTTTTTTTTTTTTTTTTTTTTTTTCCTGTGGTACGAGTGGGGGCACTAGGGAGGGAAGGCATGATTGAGATGGTGTGTTTTTTTTTTTTTTTTTTTTTTTTTTTTTTCTTTCCCAGGTTGGGGTCTCAACCGCACCCTCTCCCAAATACATCTCAAGTCTCCGCTAAGTGCGGAGCCCATTCCCCCCGTCCTGCTCTCCCTCCGCTGGCTGGCGTCGGGGCTCACCGGTGCACTGGTGGAGCTGGGGGTGGATGCCCGGGGGACTGCTGGCTCATTCCTGGCGGCCTCTCCACTGGCCCCGGCCGGCCGGGGCTTTGCTGGGGCTCCTGTCTGGGGGTGGGGTGCCCTTGGGGCCTCGGATCCCTGGGGCCTGGGACTGGATCCGCTTCGGGGTGGGGCTGGGTGTTGTTCGGGGATTTTCGGGGTCGGTGCCGGTGCCTTCGCTACGATGCCGGTTCCTGGGCGGTGTTTCTTTCCTATGCCGGTTCTGTGGTATCGGTTCGGGGAGGGGGGGAGCTGCGCGGCATGGTGGGGTGCGGGTCTTGGGTCCTGTTTTGGGCTCCGGTTTTTCCGCTCGCACTTCTCCTCTTGCCTATTTATTTTAATTGTAATTATTAATTAATTTATTTATTTACCTATTTATTTATTTATTTTTTTTTTTTTTCTCTTCCTCGGTGGGGGGGAGCGGTTGCGGGCGGGTCGGTGTCTGGTGTCCGCTGTCGCATTGTGGGGGCCCCTTTTTTTTTTTTTTTTTTTTTTTTTTTTTTCTCTTTTTTTCTTTGGGGGGTTTGGCATGTCTGTTTTCTTGGGGGGGCGGGCGGGCCTGCTGGTTGGCGGTCCTGCTGGCGGCGCGCCGCTGGTGTGTGGGGGTCCGGGCGGCTCCGGCGGGGGTAGTGTTGGGGGGCCGGTCTGGGCGGGCTGGCTGCGCTGGCTGGGTATTCGGGTGGGTTTTCCCTCCTGGAGGCATGGCGGGGCTGCTCTGTTCCCACTGATCGCGGCGGGTGGGGCTGCGGGGCGGGTGTGGGCCTGGGGTGGCTATGACCGGCGCGTGGTGGGGGGCCGGGGCGGCGGAGCTGCTCTGGCCGCGTGTCGGGGCCTGGTGCGGGCTGCGGGGGGGGGTGGCGGACGTGGCTGGGCTGCTTTGGCATCGTCCGGTGGGGGGGCGGCGCGGTTCGCTCCGCTCTGGCTTTGTGCTGCCCCTCGGGCTGCTGGGGGGGGTGGTTGCGCCGGCTGCGGTCTGCTCCTCTTGCGGTTTTGCGCCGGGCGGCTTTTCTGCTCTCGGGCTGATTCTGTGCGCGGTGTGTTTCGTTGCGCGCTGTTGGCATCGGTCTTGGTGGGGTGGGGCTGCGCTTTTGGCCGGGGGGGCGTTTTGGGGGGGGTCCCGCGGCGCTCGTGGCCGGTTCGCGGCGGATGCGCATGGGCCCCGGCCGGGGGCGGGGCCGTCTTAGTGTTTTCCTGGGTGGTGCGGTCGCGGTGGGTGTTGCGGCCGGTCGCCGGGGCTTGGTGCGGGGGGGGCGGGGCGTGTTTCGGTGCTCTGTGGGGCTGGGGCGTTTCGGTCGGCGCCGTGGGGGGGCTGGTGTTCGGCGCCCGGCCCTACTTCGGGGTGGCCGGCTGCCGGCGGGGCCCGCGGACTCGTCCCCGCGGCTCCCCGGGGCGCCGGCATGGCGGTGGCTGGGGGGCTTCCTCGTGGCTGTCTCTCCTCCTGCCTTGGTGGGGTCTGATTTCCGGGGCTGGCCCCGCCTTGGTGCCTTCGCTTCTGGGGTCCCCTTGGGCGCCTGGGGCTTTGGGTCTCCCGGCGCTGGACTCAGTGCTCTGGGGGGTGTGCCTCTCCGGCTCTCCACAACCACTATTGAGCATTTTTTTCTATGGTTAAAACTTTACATGCACAAGTTCACCCTCACAAACAACTACAGGTGCTAGGCTTCAGGTACTTAGAGATTCACTTCCAAACAGAAACCCCACATTCATATCTTCAGGTAACACAGAGTACATGTCAGACTTAATAATATTACGTTAGCGATAGTTTCAAGGTGTTTGCTTTATTGTATATCTCGTACCATGTTTTTTGGTTGTGCTGTTCTTTTTTCTTTTTTATTTTTTTTTTCTCCATCTCATTACAGGTGTTGAAGCAGACTGAAAATGTTTTGTCATTGTCTCCTTCCTATCTCCTCTTTCTTTCATCTTTTGTCCTGTTTTTTTCTTTTTCTTTTTCCTTCTTCTTCTTCTGTTTTTCTGCTCTACTTACATTGCAGTGTCCATATGAACTGTAAAACTCCCTGCATAATTATAATAAAGCAATTTATATACATGAAACAAGTGGAGCGGTATGGCAATTGCGATACCGCTACACTTGTGAAAGTAAAATCTGTTGGGCTCCTTTTGGCATCAAGACAATTATTCTTATTGCCACCTTGCCAGACAGGACACTGTAAAAAAAAAAAAAAAAAAAAAAAAAAATAGCCTTTTGAGGCTATTTTAAGAAGTGCTCCCTTCACCTCAGTGGAACTTTAGCAGTCTTATGGCGAAGTGGATGAAACTATTTCTGAAACCTCGCAGTTCTAGCTCTAACTTCCTCTTCAATGAATGGAGCAGGGAAAGAGTCCATAGTGGGGGTGTATGTGGAGTCATTGATGATCTTCCAGGTTCTGCTGAGACAGCGCTTGTGTTCCAAAAGGGGTCCTGATGATCTTTGCTGTACTCACAGCCATCCGTGGTGATTTCCTTCCAAAGACCATGCAGCTGCCAAACCAGATGGAGATGGGAGGAGGCAGCTGGGCTCTCTTCATTTGGTCCAAAATAAAAAGAAATAAAGAGCTCATTTTATGGTTGGTGTGGATTGAAGAGTCCAGTGCTGATGGTGAAATTGGTGCAACCAGGAACCTGTTGCTGGGATGTAACCACAGTGGGTTGGAGCAAACAATAGAAAAGCAAAAAAAAATTAAAAAATAAGTACAGACTAAAAAAACATGATTCAACCGTCACTACTATGCTAGTTGCAATATGTAATTAAAAAGACCTTGTTGGATGCATTTTGTTGGAATGCGTTGAATGTATTTTGTTTGTGGATTAGATGAAAACAAAAGGTTTGGGACATTAAACTTTGTCCCGAAATTGTGCCGCCATATATAATACTTTTCACTGTTATTAACCAAAGAAGCTCTGATACAGTTTACAGATATTTTATTTAAATCTTAATATCTGAATGTAATTCTTGGCTGGTAGTAATTTAATATTTTCCTATCATGGATACATTTATTTAACATTTATTGCTCTTTTTGGTGACAAGGTTTCATGAGCTTGTATTAATAAATCAAAGGATACGGATGTTTAATCTAGTGCGAGGATCGGGCTGCCCGTTGCTGGTGTAGCATCTATAGCCCCATTTACACTACCCTTTTGAAACAGTGCCGAGGTCGGTCCGAGCACGGTAACCGAGATAATCGTTGAGTGTAACCTGCAAGCAAAACTCAACCGGACCTCGCCAGACACAACCGAACCGCCCTAAACTGGTAGTAGTTCACCAGTAGGGCTTGGCGTGGGTCAGTTCAGGCTCGGTTCTCTGATAACAGCGCGCATGAGCAGACCGCGTCATCTCCTTACAGTCAGCCTTAACATCCATAGTTGTTTCGTGCGTCTGTAATCCCTAATTAGACTATCGTTCGTCGTATCCACTTCCCAAAAGCCGACTCTGTCAGCGAAATTCACCAAAGGCTGCCTTCTTCGCCTGACTCTGCAAACACAAAATATCAAAATGATAACAAAACATAACTTCCTGAGTGTTATTGGCGCCACCATATCAGTTTGCTTGTTTACCTCTGGGGAGCAGTAGTACCGTAGATTGCCACTAGGAGGCGAGGAACCGTGTTAGCGCGGTGTGTAAATCGTCGTAAGGATCGGCACGTATCGGTTTTCAGAGGGTAGTGTTAATGGGGTTTATGATTGTCTACGTCATGATTTGTAAAACCAGGTTATAACAATCACGTTTTTGCATTGCAAACTGTATTTTAGGCTGATGACATTATTTTTGTCTTATAAAAAGAAAAAGAATAACAGTCAAGTCTGAAAATAAAAAGAATTTTAACTTGAGATGTACATATACAATTATATTGGAGCAGCGTGTTAAAGCTCCCCACATAAAACTGCTGAAAGGAAATCTAGATGCATAGAATCGAGTGTAACACTGGTGAAATGTTGTTTCACTGTTGTGTAAAGCTGCTGAGATTTTAAATGATATTTTCTTGATTGTAACAATTGGACATAAAGATGTTAAGAAATAAGCTGCTACCCTGAAGGACAGTGATCTTCAGATCTCTTTCTTTATTTTTGATATTTTTTCTGTGTGATATAGTGTGCAAATAGCTTTTTTCATGGCTGGTTTATTGATACCGGTCAGATCATGTTTATCTTACGTAAAAAAAATAAATAAAAAAAAAATGAATCAAAATAATTGATTATCTGAATTATTTGCCCAGATCGGAAGTAGCGTTTTTATTCACTGTTATCAATTGTAAAATGGCTAAATCTGGATTCAAACTGAGATATGGTATGTAATGGTGGACAGAATTAGTCAGAATAGTTCTTAGTCATCAGCAAAGTAAACATTGTAGTTTAAACCAAAGGAAAATGCATGTAGAGACCCTTATTTAGACCCTATGTGTATTTTGTACATCCAGTGTTAATATCTTGTGCCAAAGTCTGCCAAAATGTTCAGATTCTAGATGTTTCCTTTATGTCTCATAGCACGTAAGAGATTACAAGCTCAAACTGATAAAATAAATAGACTTCCCATTAATCCACTTGGCCTCTTTGATGTCTTTTAAAGCTCCACAAGCATTAAGAGTAAAGTCAGCCAAAGCAGCAGCACAGGGAGATGGAGTCTGGAGCGTTGGGCGGATCAGTGATCTCAACCTGATATTTAATCCAAGAATGACTGAGGAGCTGGACTAATACTGATACTGGATCAGTCCTTAGCACCTTAATTTTACTTAAGCAGGGGCAGATTTGTAGAGTTTTTACAATACAATTTTGCTTAATGAGAAAACTGTGTCCCAACACAGACTTGTAGCTGCAGGTTGAAAGCATCACCAGGAGAACTTAAAAAGCAAAACACAAGTCTTTGAGTCGATAGCTGCTCGATGCGACCACGCTTACATGATTTGCTTTGGCGCTATGACAAGTCATTATAAAGCTGCCACTCTGCGACGATCCATTCACACACATTAAAATTCTCATAAGTGCTCCAGTTGTAATCACAGAGAAAATAACATTGGAGAAATCAATTATTGATTATAATAAAGCTTGTCTGTTGATGTAAAGAGCTACCTCCCAGACCCAGTTCCGCTGCTTAAAGAATGTATTGGTGCCTTTAGTGAGTTGAGAAACTCTGTAAACACTTAATGCTCGTATGAATAATTGCATAGGTGTCATGCCTTTTATTTACCTCCTTAATCAGATCTAATGGGTTATTAGCTGGCATCTGGAGAACTTGATAGCAAGCAGATTCATTTATTTGAATTAAGTGCAAATAGGCAGGATGGCAAAAAACAATGCGCAGAGTTGGGGGGGGGGGGGTAATACTGCAACTCAGCTAATTCTTCTCCTGTCAGATTGCTGGTAAATAATTTGTTACGGGTTTTAATACTTTGGAACTCCATTTCTTGTAACAACAAGGCAGAGCTAATTGGTTTCTGGTAGCAATTTTTATTCATGCTCATTAACATGATTACATCCCTCCTCTATCCAGCAGTTGCATTCAATATAACCTATGGGGGATTATCAGGCATGAGTTGTATGAGCTGAAGTAAGAGTGAAATCCAAGTTAAGAAGGATAGAAATGGATCGTAGCAGTATTGTTTAATGACACTTTGACATAAGGCAAATACAGCATTTAGGAAAGGAGTGTTGGACCTGAACCGCTCACTATTTAAGGATAAAGTATGAAGTCAGGATGTCTGAAGGTTTATGGGTTATGGGTTTATAAGCTTTATGGGAATGGTACTACCTTTTGTTAAAGCCGAACCAGACCTGGATCCTGTCCAAAAACAGTGACCTAAAACATACCAGTTAAAACACCAGACATTTGCTGAGAATTAAAACTTTTAGTAATCAAGAAACTTTTCTTGAATAACAATTCTTTACTCCTTTAAATAAAAGTAATAACTATGTAATCCAGAGCGTAGATTAAAACCATAACGTTATGTACAATGTGTTAGCGACGATCGATACCAAAATAAGGTGCTTAAGCGGATTCCAGAAAAGAAAAAGGAAAGAAAAGCTGCTGGTAGAACGGAAAAAAATTCCCAAAATAGGTGGACGTTGCTGCTATAGTGAGTAAAGACTGCGACCAGGAGATTAAATGGAGAGAGCATGGCTGAGGAGGGGGCTGTGAATCATGATAGGAATCATTTTACAGCAGAATATACTAAAGTATATCCATGTCTAGTGAAGGTGAAGAATGATTAAATGATTAAGTCTGTATGTATGGGGCACGTTTCGTGTCGGCTGTCTACGGCGGTGGGGTGATGTACTTACAGTAATATGAGGCCCACCCAGATAATGTTGCTTACGGGCCTATTATTGTGTCATTATGCCATTGAATCCACACATACAAAGAAATCAAACCATAGATGTCATGAAATAAATTTTTTTGCAATATAGTGAAATGACACAGGGAAAAGCATTGAACACACTTACTAAAATATATTTCATACTTTGCACAAAAGCCTTTGTTGGCAATGACGGCTTCTAGATGCTTCTAGACGGCTTCTAGATTCTCTATGGAGAAATTATTCACATGCATTAGTCAGATATGATTTTGGCCCATTCTTCCACACAAACAGTCTTCAAGTATTGAAAGTTTTGTAGGCCTCTTCTATGAAAACTGATCTTTAGTTCATTCAATATTTTTTTTTTTCTATTGGATTCAAGTCAAGTGATTGGCTGGGCCATTCTAGCAGCTTTATTTTCTTTCTCTGAAACCAATTGAGAGTTTCCTTGGCTGTGTGTTGTGTCCTTGTCTTGCTGAAATGTTCACCCACATTTCATCTTTATCATTCTGGTAGATCGCAGCAGATTTTACGGATTATGCTGCCATTTTCTGGAGTATGATGCCAAAAGTGCTCACTGGAACATTCAGAAGTTTAAAAATCCTTCTGTAAGCAATTCCATCGTTTAGATTTGCAATAAGGCTCCGATGTCTTCAGAAAGCTCTTTACTTTTACCCATCATGAGGTTTTTCGTGTCATGCCAGAGACACCTAGGCCATCATTTGGGACTGAACTAGCTGATATTAATTTGCACTGACAAGGGGCAGGATTGCTTTCTAATTACCGAGAGATTTCGGCTGGAGTCTTGGCTTTCCATGCACCTCCCTTTCTTCATGTGTTCAATACTTTGCCCCTTTGCCATTCCACATTATTACACATGTCTTAATTTCTGTACGTCTATGTATAATTTCTTTATATGTGTGGATTGGGTGGATTGTTACTGACATCTGGTGAAAATCTCATGTCAATAGCAGCTCTAGAAATATATTTACCTTGAAAAATTGTGGTGTTTTCAGTACTTATTTTACCCGCTATAGGCCTTGTTTCCTTTAGAGTGAAAATGACCTTGACTTCACACAGACACACATGCAAATTCTCGTCTGAATATAGGTAGTGAGGACCATTTGTTGACTCCCACCGACTTTGATTATTTTCATTTTCAACCCTTTCTATACCCTAATCCTGACAATAAATCTAACGAACCAACACCAGAGCATACCTCAGCCAAACCCTAAACTAAACCCAATTCACCACCTAACAATGAACCTAAACATTGGCAAAATAGCATGTGAGGAACAGCAAAATGTCCCCACTCTACAACAACCAGTCCTCATTGTGATGGTAAAATAAGAAAAAAATGGTCTTAACTCTGATGCCCAGATAGGTGCACACTGCTGCCCTTACAGGGACATCCTATTCACTTCCATTCATACCTTGTTCATTTCTTTTGCCTAAACCAGACTCTCAACCGAAAGCAGAAATTAATTACACCAGTTTGGCTTCCAAGCCCCTCCACGGTGTTGTCAGCTTGCTGTTTGTGCCTTACACGAGTCTGCACAAGAGTCACTGCATAATTTTGTTACGGTTTGGTAATGACAATACAGACTGTCATAAAATGTGTATCTATCATCTTAGGTTCCATTGGGTAACTGCATGCTATTAGTTATGTAATGTATCTCTATCTTGGATCCCTATTTTCCTCCTTACACACACACAGCCATCTTTATAGTACAGTCTTCCCCTTTTGGCAGTGGGTATTGGTGCATTACCACATGCACTCAGATGATTGATCTATCCCAGATGGTTGTTATTATCTCAGCTGAGTGGAGGGGGGATATCAAAATACTTTGAGTGAATCCTACTGCTGACCCATCATCATCAATGCTTGCTCAAAAATAATGGTTCCTCCTTTCCATCCTAACGCACGCTTTGGATGGAAAAATATCAGAGTTTGTTGTGATCTTATGAACTTTTGATCCATCGACTTGAAGAGTAATAAGTTTAGTCTTTCCCATTTCTCGTTGAAATATCAAATCGCCCAAAAGCCGAGCTGAGTATTGATTTGATTAAGAATCAAATAGATTCAGATTCTCAAGACATGTAATACGATTTTTTGATCCCATTGGTTCCAGTTCAGATTGAATCGGAAAAAACTGGATCGGTGTATCTTTACTAATAAAGTAAAAGTAGTAATGAGTATCGTTTAGCAGTACCAATTAATCGATACTGCTTATTTTTTTGATTGATAAAATTGATAATCAGAAAGCTAAATGTTCCTTAAAGAAGACTTTTTACTAAACGAAACCAAGTAAACCAAACTTGAGGAGCTCTGAGTAGAGCCCATCGATGGAGAACATGCCTTTTTTAATCTTAAATGCAAAATTTATATACAATTTTTTTTTACAATTTTCTTGTAATTACTGCTCTAAGTGGGTTGCTCTGTCAGCTAAAGGCATGGTTTAGAGTCTCTATACTCCAGTTAACGATTAATCAATTACTAAATTAGTTGACAATTATGTCAATAATCAATTCATCACAATTAATCAGATTAATTGTTTCCACCCTAAAGGAAACACATAATTAGTGAATCAATTTAAATTAGAAGGATTGAGGTTATTCGGGTCATCTCCAAGGAAGTATAATCAGCTGCATTGAAATCTAATTCTAAATGCTTTTAGGTAATTATTGACCTACTGAATAACAGTTTTAACAGCGATGTTGGATAAATCAACTCCTAAGAGGTAATGCCTTTAAGATAAAAATTTTTTTGATCCAGAGATAGGGAAGGTAGTATACTTTTTTATTCTAGGAGTGAATTTCTCAGAGCTCTGGACTTGGAACATTCCTGAAGTCCTCAGCTCCTTGAAAAATGCAGCCTTTTTTAGGTGGTAGGCAGAGCAGATAAGATAGACAGGTGTAGGCTTAGACATCAGGTCATGGGCTTTTATGTCCTACTGCGTGAGTGCACAAGGGGAGCATACGATGAAAGCTCCAGCTGTGGGTTATTTATCTTCCAAGATGCTGGCAGGGCAGAGCTGTCAGCAGCTTTATAATGTGTGTGTGTGTGTGTGTGTCAGTCAGAGGAAGCACAGACAGTTTTGCTAATATGTTTATTGATCCAGTCATCTGACACTACTCATCTTGTTAGAGCATCCACCTACTCACTCGCAGCCCTGACCTGACTACTTATGTAGCAGAAATTTCAACTTTAAAGGCATACTGCGCTGTGCTTAAAGTTCTAATTTCATGCCTAAAATGATGCTGCTTTTCCCTTCACCTCAGGGGTGGTTTCCATTCAAGCTGCATCCAGTACTGCCTGCTTAGCTCTGCTTCTTAACTGAGTAGCATCAGGTAGAGTTTATAAATCCTACCAACAATAATCTAAATCCCTCTTACAGCAATGTTTATGGACACAGATCACTGGTCTACCATCGTAACAAGCTTCTAGAAACATTCAACACAGATTTTATAAACAGTTAATCAATTAATCATGATTAATTCAATTCAATTCAGTTTATTTATATAGCGCCAAATTCACAACACATGTCATCTCAAGGCACTTTACAGTTCAACCAGATCATACAGTCAAATTGATACAAAGTTTTCTATCTAAGGAAAACCAGTTGATTGCATTGACTCATTGACTCAAATACAATCCCCCACACTAAGCATGCTTGTAGCGACAGTGGAGAGGAAAAACTCCCTTTTAACAGGAAGAAACCTCCAGCAGAACCAGGCTCAGTGTGAGCGGCCATCTGCCGAGGCCGACTGGGGTTCAAGGAGACAGAAGCAGAGATACAAAAAGCAGCTGTAAAAGGCGGCCCCGTCCAGGAAACACACAGCCAGGCAGACGAGCTCCAAGGCAGCTCCCATGCCAGAGGACGAAGAGAGCACATCCACTCAGTCACAGTCAGAGAAACAGGACCACACTGGAAAACAGGCCGATCTCCAACATCTATAAACAAGGGTGTTGATAGAAGCAGCACAGCTGATGTTTCTTTCCAGGATGACGTCACAGCCAAACAGGAACAGACGAGGCAAAGCTACTCTGAGGAAAAGCAGAGAGAGCAGAAGGTTAGAGATTGAACTAACAGATTCTGTAGAATAGGAGAACAGAGAGAGAATGAAGCAGAATGATGAAATGGGGGTCCCTATGTCCTCCAAAAGTCTAAGCCTATAGCAGCATAACTATAGAGATAGCTCAGGATAACCTGAGCCACCCTAACTATAAGCTTTATCAAAAAGGAAAGTTTTAAGCCTAGCCTTAAAAGTAGACAGGGTGTCTGCCTCACGGACTAAAACTGGTAGTTGGTTCCACAGGAGAGGAGCCTGATAACTAAAAGATCTGCCTCCCATTCTACTTTTAGAAATTCTAGGAACCACCTGTTTGGCTGTGACGTCATCCTGGAAAGAAACATCAGCTGTGCTGCTTCTATCAACACCCTTGTTTATAGATGTTGGAGATCGGCCTGTTTTCCAGTGTGGTCCTGTTTCTCTGACCGTGACTGAGTGGATGTGCTTTCTTCGTCCTCTGGCATGGGAGCTGCCTTGGAGCTCGTCTGCCTGGCTGTGTGTTTCCTGGACGGGGCCGCCTTTTACAGCTGCTTTTTGTATCTCTGCTTCTGTCTCCTTGAACCCCAGTCGGCCTCGGCAGATGGCCGCTCACACTGAGCCTGGTTCTGCTGGAGGTTTCTTCCTGTTAAAAGGGAGTTTTTCCTCTCCACTGTCGCTACAAGCATGCTTAGTGTGGGGGATTGTATTTGAGTCAATGAGTCAATGCAATCAACTGGTTTTCCTTAGATAGAAAACTTTGTATCAATTTGATCTGGTTGAACTGTAAAGTGCCTTGAGATGACATGTGTTGTGAATTTGGCGCTATATAAATAAACTGAATAAATAAACTGAATTGAACTAGTAAACTTGCAGATTGAGAGCGAAGTGCTCTGTTAGGAACATAAGGAACAATCAGATCTCTGATATAAGATGGTGCTTGGCCATTTAAGGCTTTATATGTGAGAAGGAGGATTTTAAATTCTATTCTTGATTTAACAGGAAGCCAATGAAGAGAAGCCAGGATAGGCGAGATATGATCTCTCTTTTTAATTTTCATTAGAACTCTGGCTGCAGCATTTTGGATCAGCTGAAGGCTTTTAACTACAGTTTGTGGACTTCCTGATAGTAAAGAATTACAATAGTCCAGCCTTGAAGTAACAAATGCATGGACTAGTTTCTCAGCATCACCCCTGGACAGGATATTTCTAATTTTTGCAATGTTCCTCAGATGAAAGAAGGAAATTCTAGAAACCTCTTTGATATGGGATTTAAATGACAGGTCCTGATCAAAAATAACACCAAGATTTTTTACTTTATTATCTGAAATCAGTTTAATCCCATCCAAATGAAGTGACTGGCTAATCAGTTTCTTTTTTAGAGACTCTGGTCCAAAGACTATAACTTCTGTTTTGTCTGCATTCAGAACCAGAAAGTTAAGAGTCATCCAGGTTTTTATGTCTTCAAGACATGCCTGTAATCTATGTAATGGGTTAGCTTCATCTGGATTTATAGACAGATATAGCTGGGTATCATCAGCATAACAGTGGAAATTAATCCCATGCTGTCTAATAATTCTACCAATTGGGAGCATGTATAAAGTAAAGACAATTGGTCCTAGCACTGATCCCTGTGGTACTCCACAGGTAACCTTTGAGCGTGTTGAAGATCTATCATTAACATGAACAAACTGAATTCGATCAGATAGATAAGATTTAAACCAGTCTAGTGCTGTTCCTTTAATTCCAACAAAATATTCAAGTCTTTCTAAAAGAATATTATGGTCAACTGTATCAAATGCAGCACTAAGATCCAACAGGACGTGCACAGATACAAGTCCATTATCTGAGGCCATGAGAATATCATTAGTGACTTTCACCAGAGCTGTTTCAGTGCTATGATGAGCTCTAAAGCCAGACTGAAACTCTTCAAAAAGTTCATTATGGTGGAAGTGATCGCAAACTTGTTTGGCAACTACTTTCTCAAGAATTTTGGATAAGAAAGGAAGATTGGATATAGGTCTATAATTGACCAAGTCATCTGGGTCAAGAGACGGTTTCTTAAGCAGAGGTTTAATTACAGCAACCTTAAAAGCTTTAGGTACATATCCCTGTAACAGAGATAGATTAATCACATCTAAAATGGAGGAGGAGATCAAAGGGAATACCTCCTTAAATAACCTGGTTGGAACTGGATCCAACGTACAAGTTGAAGGCTTAGATGAAGACAATAATTTTGCTAATTCAGAGAGTTCAACTGGATCAAAGCAGTCTAAACCCGGTTCAGATTCCATGACTACCTCAGGTACAATCGCGGATAGAGGAGTGCTTATGATCTTATTTTTAATAAGATCAATCTTATTTATAAAGAATCCCATAAAATCATTGCTGCTAAGAGCAGGTGGAATGGACGGTTCAACAGAGCTATGGCTCTGGGTGAGTTTGGCAACTGTATTAAAAAGAAATCTAGGATTATTCTTATTCTCCTCTATTAATGAGGAGAAGTATGCTGCTCTTGCTTTACAAAGGGTCCTCTTATACAGCAGTAAACCATTTTTCCAGACTAGGAAGGACTCTCGCAGGCCTGTGGAGCGATATTTTCTCTCCAGTTTCCTAGCATTTTGCTTCAAAGTATGCAGCTCTGCATACTTTGCATACTTTAATCTATTAATGAAATAATCCTTAACTAATTAATTAAATAATTGTTAACAAGAGTATAGACACTCTAAAACATGCCTGTGGCTGACAGAGCAACCCACTTAGAGCAGCAATTAAGCAATATTGTGAAGAGATATATAAACATTTTGCATTTAAGATAAAAAAAATCTCTCTGAGTTGGCTCTATCTGGAACTCCTGAAGTGGAAAAGGTTTAGTTTAACCTGGTTTAATTTCATAAAAAGTGTTTTTTAAGGAATCTTTGGCTATCTGATTATTAATCGATTAATAAAAAAAAAAAATCAACAGATTAATCGATTTGCAAAATAATAGTACGTTTGAGCCTTACAGCAAATCTTGGTAAAATATGAGATCTTGGAGATGTCTCCCAGTCCTTGTATGAGATTTCTTACAGCTAGTTCTGAGTACATCGTATTGCTAGAACTGCTTTCTAGTTTAGCGTCTGATAATGATTAGATATAAATGCTGCCTTAAGAGTGATTTATAAGAACTTGTAAAGTATGAAACAGTCGGGACAGAAATAATTTAGTTTTTTTGTAGTAAAGGTGAATGAACATAAATACATTTCCTTGTCTCTGTGAATTTCTTCTCCAAATTTCTTTCTCTCCTACATGGTTGAATCTCGTTTTCCGCTAAATGTGAAAAAGTGTTTGTTTAAAAAAGTGTGCACTTATGCGACCAGGTTATTGTGGCCTTTTTATTATAGTTGAATGACGCACAATATTTATCTTTTTTTTTAAGGGTGGAAATGTTGGAAATTGCTTATGCTTCTAATCTTATTGCAAAGATTTTTGATTCTTAAAATCCTAGAATTTTTACAGGGTGGTTGAATTTTTAAGACCCTCTGTAGAAAAATGTCTTCCACTTCCTCAGTGAAAATGTTGATGTCACCCTATACAGAATCCTATTATTCAAATGTATGATTCTGTTTTTGTTAGTTTTGCACTAAAAAGCTTAAAAGTCAGAGGCATGGCATCTGCTTTTAAGTCATTATGTTCTATTCTAAACATCAAACATTTACACAGAGATGCTTTTAGTGCTTTATAATGCGTCCAAAGACCTATTAGCTGCATCTTTGAAGGAACCAGTGAAGAAACATTCTCCAGCCCTGACCCAGGTCTTAGAACTGTTTCAGTCTGTGTGTGTGTGTGTGTGTGTGTGTGTGTGTGTGTGTGTGTGTGTCCTTTAGTAGTAAGTAGTAGTTTATGTGTTGGACTGAGGTCGTTCGAGGGAACAGGGAGGCTGAATCATTTGTGGGACCTGAAAAATGGGGGGGTGCACTAACAGCACTAAATAGAATGGGCCAAATCCACCCACCGTTCCACAATACATAATTTCCTATTGCTATGGCAACTACTGACAGCTAGCCGTCACCGTTGTCATGGAAACAGCTTGACATGCTCGTAAAAAGTGGGAGAGGGAGGGAAAAAGTCGGATGTAAGGAGGGTTGAGGAAACCTGGTAAACAGAAGGATAGTACTCAGCTGTAGGTAAAATATCCTATCAGTATTCTGATTATCTATCTGTATGGGAGATAAGATGACCACATCTTTAGGTTTGCAGTTTCTAGGCCAGTTCTGATGAAAGACATGAAGAAAGGCTGGGAGGTTACTTTTCCTAAACATAATTGAAAGCTGTCCACTTCTTCTGCATCCCTTATCTCTTTTCTTTGCGTCCTCTTCTCCTCCTCCTCTCCTGCCATCCAGAAAAGCTTTTAGATGATTAAAACAAGGAGAGGAGGGTTACTTTTTTATTGTTGTTCAGTGAGCCATTGGCTATGCAGAGACGTAATCTTGCTAGCCTGGGATTGGTAGTTTGTAAATTTCAAGACCTTATTCCCTTTCAATCATTCCATCCAGCCATCTTTTAAACACTATATCCGTCTGTCGGGCAGTATGTCCATCCTCCGTCCATATGCAGTTCTGTCCATCCGTCCATCCAGTTGTTTTTCTAGTTGTCCTGCTGTCTGGTTATCCATTCCTCTTTCCACCCGGCCATCAACAGGGTTATCTATCCATAAATTGGCTCGCTTATTGATCCACAATTGTTCCATCTGTCAATCCGTCCTTGTTTTTGCTGTCAATCAATTTAATCAGTTCCTTCATCCGTCTTTGTGTCTATTTATCTTTTAAACAGTTGATCTTTCCATCCATTCCTCCTCCTCCTGTCAGCCCTTTGTCAGGACATCCATCCGCACATTTTTCCCTTCCTTCCTTTCTTCAAACACTCAATCAATCATCTCAATCTGACTTCTGTAAAATTATCTTCTATAAAGTATAAATATATATATATTTTTAAAAGTAATGTTTTCTAACTTCTATGTATTTAATATCACATATTAGATTAGGTTGTTTCTGATGTTGACAGTTTTTTTCTTTTGAAACACGTTTGTTTGTGTTCTCCTTTGAATAATGAAGAGAAAACCGAGCCAAAGCATCCAATAAATTCAAAGTGTGTCAAACTGAATACTCTACTGTCACATCTCCAAGGATTTTCAGTGCACCAGTCTCTTATGTAAGATGGAACATTGAGAGAAATATTCAGTTCGTGCAATTGTGTAAACGGCCTAATCTGATCTTCTGGCGAAACTGGCGCAGGCAGAATGTGTCTCTGTGTGTAAAGACAGAGGCAGTAAAAGCTGCCTGTTTTTGCTCACAGCAGGGCTTCTGCCCAATGCCTGTTACAGCATTCATTTAAGAAGAAAAAAACATTTGATCTTTTTCTCCTCTGGCATCTCTTATGCCTGCCTGTAGTTTTATATGACAAGCATCTTGCCCTCCTTGATTTAATGAAAAAAATCAGTTAAATCAGTTGTGGTTTATGAGATGCAGCAGGCTTGGTTACACACACTTATGCACCAGCTCAAACAGCCTTGCCAGATTGAAGAGGCAGGGCTTAAATTACTCAGTCTGACCCTGGCAACCCTTGCATGGTGATGTAACTCTTGGCATAATAGTATCTCGTGTTTTAAGATGCATCAAGGTGCTGTTTTTCTTTTTTTTTAAAGTTTTTGATTGCTGTTCATGTATATTCAAACTTGAAATAAAAGGTACTAAAGTATAGATGCACTTCTAGACTATCTGATATGAGGATGTTAAGAAAGTGCTTACTGTGTCCTGCTTCTTCCAAACGCTGCTGTCACATCCTGTAAGTATGCCTACGCCATCTGTCCCTGCAGCACCGCCTCACTCCTGCTGGCCGCTGCTGCTGCGGCTGTTTTTCAGATGATCCCCTGAGCTGGCAGCAGAGAGATGGTTGAAGATAATTTATTTTTCAGTGTTTTGCTCTGAAGCTTGGTGGGCATCAGGACTTGTCCTGAGTTGGAAACATACAGAGATCTCAGTAAATTTGAGTGTTATGTAACATTCTTTGAGCAATGCCAGCCAAAAATGTTGATGACATATCTACTATAGATTTATTAGTCATTTTATTGAATTGTATAATTGTGTTGTTGTTAGATTTGCTTAATGCATAGAGCCCAGAACTCAGAACCATGTCATCTGCTGGTTTTGTCAGCTCTGTTTTATCATTTACAAAGTAAAGGCAGGTGTTAAAAAAACTAAAAAAATGATGGCACTTCATGCTGTCCTTTTGCCAGATATGCAAAATGCAGAACTTGGATTCACTTCACTCCCCAAAAATACCAGCACCAGGTTTAATGACCATCCATGTGATTAATGAATAACAGGCTCCTCTTAGCTAAACCCCACAGACATCTTTGCATGAAAGATGAAAGATTAGCGATACCAGAAGCAACATGTCAGATGAGCCGAAGTCTGTTGCTAAAGCTCTTTGACACCTTAGTAGAGCCACAAACTGATTGCCTCCATCGTACACGTCGTTCCGGCAGTAATTCATGCAAAAGGAGCCCAGCCAAAGTAATCGGTTAATACACTGTACAGTGCATGAGCATCTTCTTAGGAAGCCTTATGGTTTGGAATCTAAATGGTGAGCATTCCTTTGCTTTAAACCATCATCCTCTAATTTACACAAATTATTTTGTTTCTTTTTTGCATTAAATTTGTGAAATAAACTAGCCGGTAATGTTCTAACTTATTTAGATGCACCTTTTTTCCTACTCTTATTAAAATATGTCTCAGGGTTTGAAGAACCTTTGTTGGCGAACCCAACAAAAGATTGTCGATGACTTTTTTGGCCCCTGTTTTACGCCTCAGATTTAATTTGGGACTAGGACTAGGGCTGGGCAATATGGTCTTATAATCTGATAGCAATATTTTTAATACGATTGTGATTATGATAGAATTGACAATAAATGCACTTTTTTATTGATTCATTTGAGTCAGTCTTGGTAACTGTATAGCTCTAAATCATGCCACAGTAACCACAGCTCAACAAGCACTAACACTATTCCTAAAAAAAATATATATATATGTTTAAAATGGGAATATTTGAGACATGCGTTACATAAAGAAGTGTGATTTATACCACTGAACATCCAGAAGTAACTGCATTTAATTATAATCTCCATGCCCTACACTGAAAGAAACACTGAAAGAAGAAAAATATAAAAGATAAAATTCACAATTCACCCATTTTTTTTATCATCACTAATTTTAAATTATTGTTTAGACATCAAATCAAAATTGTGATGACGACTAGAAAATTATCAGCATAATAATTATAGATGCCCAGCACTGTAAAGGACCTTTCTCAGATCAAATTTACAAATTTTTTAAAGAACAGCGTATAAACCTAAAAATTTTGTAAGATTAAAGGATTATCCATCCAGACTTTAGTCCGTTACTAATCCAACCGTGTCTTTGTCCATTATCTAAACTGCGGTGCAGCCATTCCCCCTCCATGCTGGCATGAAAAGCAGCTATTCAGACCTTAAAAGTTGTCCAATAAAGAACAAACAAATCAAGAAATTCAGGTTTAAGAAATTATGACTAGGGCTGTAACTAAAGATTCTTTTGGAAATCGAATAATCTGTTGATTCTTTTTAGGGTTAATCGATTTCTAATCTGATCAAAATGTTCATTAAAGAAGATTCTTTGCTAAATTAAACCAGGTGGAACTAGACTTTTTCACTTGTGGAGTTCTGGATATAGCACATTGACAGATTAAAACTTTTTTTTTTTTTATCTTAAATGAAAAATGTTTATATTAATTTTTATTTTTTATTTTTTACAATTTTGATACCGGTATATGTATTTCGGTTGCCCCTGTCAGCTAAAGGCATATTTTACAGTCTCTATACTCCAGTTGGTGATTAATTGATTGCTAAGTTGAAGATTATTTCAATAATCGATTAATCAGGATTAATCTGATTAATTGCTTGCCCTAATCATGACTCCTCCTTAGTTATTTACCCTTGTATGGTAATAGTCCTACCAAGCTAAATATTTACTTTAAAGTCAGATGAGTCAGTCTGTCGTCTCATAGGGTACGATGACTGACGTTATGATTTTTTACAACTGTGTTTTCATCACCAACTGGTCCCTTTATAAAGGAAGCTGTGGAAGAAAAGCATGGCTGCTAAAAGCAGAGAAGTGTCCCTGTTGGGACAAACCGACTACTATCAGAAATAGATGGCTTTTCCTTGTCTAAATCTAAAAAAAAATAAATACCCAACAGGCTAAGATATTGTGTAAGCTTTGTGATATCTTGGTTTGAATGAATGTCTTCTTATTATAGCCTCATACTGAGTTTGTTTTGCCACACTCAGTGTGAGCGAATCAACAGCCGTGGTTATTTAGATTTCATGAGCCGTATTATCTCTGCCAAGGAATACATACGACATGCTCAGTTTATTTAATTATCGTCAGGGAAGCCCAAAAACTAAATACATGTTTGCATGTTCATATAGAGCTAGGATGGAAGAAGGAATCATGATAAACCTGGGTTTATTGCATTAACTGTAGATATATGAGCAAGTTTAGAAAAAAATAGTTTGAGAAAGTATTTTCTTGCAGCCATTCCCAAATTTTTGATGACAAAAAAAAAAAAAAAACTCAACAACTTCAAAGGGGCTGACAGAAAAGGAACTGCATGTCACATCTCAATTATACCCCAAATATGCAGGAATGAAAAGTTAATAGAGTCTTAAATTAACTTTAAGTATACAATATAAAAATACTTAAGTTAGATCTACTTTTTAGGAGCTATTAGTATTGCTAAACATTTTGACACCTGAGTTTTTGTAAACAAAGCACTGTTTTCTAATTTGATTTGTTTCTCCATTTAACAAGAGTTTTTAAATACTTTTTGTGTGTCAGACATACATTGATATTTGTTATCATTTTTATCTTCAAAATGGAGGAAGATAAAATATTGGCTTAAAGATTCAGTCCCAAAAAAAACATCAAGGATCAGTTGGATCGATTTTAAAATAATACATTTTTACACACCATGCCCTTTTAATTTCCTGGCCTACTATTGTTATGTTTCCGCTTTGAAAGCACAGAGAAAAATGTTTGTGATTCTGAGCACGTTTTTGTGGCTTTTAAGGGGAAACGATGGCCTTGTTTCAACTTTTAAGATAATTTTAATTGACTTTTTCTCCAAGTCAGCAGGCATAAAGCAGTTGCCAGATTTTTTGCTCCATACAGTACATAACAGAGTTTTAGTTTCATTTTCTTCTATGAATTGATTAATTCTCGTTTTAAATACTTAAATACTTATTAATCTTATGTTTCCTACTTCTTGCTGCTGGATTCAGGTTAAAAAACTGTGGTGAATCCAGTGCTGAGAAATGTCATGGCCTGCAGGCAGTTTCTCTACAAAACTGGAACATTCCCAATGCCGTAGGATTTCTCCTTTAGTCTGGGTGTTGCTCCAGGTTTGGGGAAGAATGGGCTCTGCAGAGAGCAAACTGAGGAAATGCAGCATATGGTGCTGGATGTATTTCATCTGTCCTATCTTAATGGATGGAGAGGTTCTGCTTTTCATCTGCTTATCGAGGAAATGATTCTTAGACCTACTGGCTGTAGATTCAGTTGGGATGAAGACCTATTTGTTCTTGCAGAGACACACTGTCGCTGAATTAGCATTTTATCAGCAGCCGCTGTAGAACAAACCTATTGGCTGACATTTACTGCACTTTTTTTTGCCATTTTTCTTCCATTCTTTCCCTGCGTGATGGTATTTTTTCTTCCCCTCTGTCTCTTTCAAGTCCACTCCTCTCCACCTGGCAGCAGGATACAACAGGGTGAGGATAGTTCAGTTGTTACTGCAGCATGGAGCTGACGTCCACGCCAAGGACAAGGGGTAAGCATGACAAAAGCTATTTAAATCAAGTTGTAGGCAAAGACAGAAAGCGCCTCTCATTGATGTTGTCCACAGTTGTTGAAAGAAGCACATTCTTCTTTTGGTTTTAAGACTTATTTCATTTTATAAGAAAAGAATTAAGATTTTTAATTTTTTTTATTTGTAAAAATATTTAAGAAAACAGATTAAATGAATTTTATTACACATCAGGAAACCTTAAAACCTTTCTCTTATAACCAAACAGTTCAAGGCTCTTATTTAGTCATGATCACCCCATACAGGTGGTAAACTTTATGCAGTCAGCAGCTCCAGCCCTGCAAACTTCATGTGGCCTCCAGATTACCTTAAAGAGCTGTGTGTAGAGAGTTTTATTGGATCACTCATAATGGCATAACAGCTGCATCTAAGTCTTATCAGCAAATGCAACGTGAAGCTACAAAAACGGTAAAATAAAGCTCTCCACCAGTGAACATGAGCAGTGGAGGGATTTGCTTAGGAGTGACGAATCATCGCACTCTGATGATCCACTAAACAACGCTATATTTGGCCACACCTGCCTTACTGTTCTATATCAGGTGTAAAGCTTGGTGCAGAGGAGATGGTTATGGTGTGGGTTTGACTTTGGGAATCCATAAGTTCATACTTTTAACTTTTTGCGAACATTTAGGGAACCGTTCCTTTCTGTCTCATCATGACGGCCCCAATTAAACAATGTGGTGACGTACATCATGACATGGATTAGCTGGCTTATTGTCAAAGACCTTGACTGTTTAAACACCTCATTCCATTAGATCCTAAGTGCAGCCTGGAGGGAGGAGTCGGGTTTCCCAGAAGAGCTTGATGCACAACATCACCTTAAGGCTGAGATGATAAAACAATATATAGATGAATCAATTAGGAGAGCACTAACAGACCATTTAGCTAGCAGTTTCCCACCCTGCAATCAAATGTGCGAGATGACGACTGTTCAGAAATCTGCTCCTTATTTAGCCCCTCATGTCTCTTTTGTCTTTGACATTAGCGGACATTAAATAACAACGGAAATTTGAGAATAACTGTTAACATGTATGAGGTCATTTCAGTACTAAAGAAACCCAGATGTTATGTGATTTTTTTTTATGCAGGTCGAAAGGTGCAAACAAATAATAAATGATGTATAGTTTCAAAAAGTTAGACAACTTTTATTGTCACAAACGTGGTGCAAATTCCAGAACACCCAAGCACAAAACAAATGCAACAGAAAAATGCAGCAGAAAAAGGCAAAACAAACTGCAAACAGGTGCAAATGGCAGCAAACGGCTAGCCTGGGTGCCATTCCAAACTTAGTCCCGCCCACAACGTTTGAGGTCGGGAAGTTCAGTCTGGCATTGCTCAATAGTAGCGCGAGTATGCTCGCACAATATCTGGCGGGCCAATCAAATTGTCAGGGCGGGCTTTATACGATGATGGACAGATGATCAACAGTAACGTAATCAACCACGTGACCAAAGCGTGCTTGGGTGACAACAACAATTGCTGCCGCTGGAGAGTTGAGGTGAGTAGATTCTGCTATAAGGGCTGTTCTAGAAGATATCGACAGCAAATAAATTTTAAAAGAGGAACAGAGAAACGCGATCAAGTCTAATCTTCTTATTCTAGGCGTGAAACTGCACGCTTTGATTTTTGTGGACAACAACTATGCGTCGCTTAACATACATCACGCACTCCGTTGCTCTTATTGGTTGTAGGTCTATCCAATTGAGTGCAGAGGCATTTTTTTTTCCTGGTTCGTTCGAAACACGCCCCATAATCACAGCTCTATGGAGCAGTATCAGACTCATATTCTGACTAGAATTGAGTCGGACTACGTCAGGCTAGAAAACGGCTGCCATTTGCAGCAAACGGCTGCAATATCCAAAATATGCAAACACAAAAACAAAGGAAAAAGAAAAACACTGCAAACATGAATTGCTGTAATCACTAACAATAGGAAGAAAAAAAACTACAATTAACAAAAAATGCTACAACCGCAAACAAAAAACTGCGAGCAAATGCAAAATGCTGCATCTTCAGAAAGAAAATGATACTTGATGTTTTGGAGTTTGCATCATAAATGTTTTTACATCTCGTTTTTTTGTCATTTGCTGCGAGTTTGCACCTATGGCAGCCGTAGGTTTTTGCAAATTAGAAAAATAATTGTATGTGTAGTCCACTGAACTAAGTGTAGTTTCACTTTTTTAACAATTGGATGGAAAACCTCAATATATTTTGTTCCAGTATTCAGAGCAGCATTGTTACGACCTTCGGAAATGCTTTATAAATTCAAGAGAAAAATAATTTAAGATTTTTACTAAACAGTTCCTCATGTTTATCTTTTCCAGTGGTCTTGTGCCTCTACATAATGCCTGCTCTTATGGACACTATGAAGTCACTGAACTGCTGCTAAAGGTAAGAGTTCTCAAACAAACAATCACATCAATAGATTCTTTTTTTGCGAAATGGAAATGTAATTAATACATTTGTTCAAAGGCATTAAGGATTCACTCCTCCATTTTTTTGTGTTTCATTTCTAGCATGGAGCTTGTGTAAACGCCATGGATCTGTGGCAGTTTACACCTCTACATGAAGCGGCTTCCAAAAACCGAGTCGAGGTCTGCTCTCTTCTTCTGAGCCACGGAGCTGATCCCACCCTGCTGAACTGCCACAGTAAAAGCTCTGTGGACATGGCTCCAACTCCTGAGCTGAAGGAGAGACTCACATGTGAGCCTAGCTGAATGCGTAGCTGGTGAAACAGCTGTTGTTTTAAAACAACTGTCTCTTTAAATTATGCCTAAACCTTAAATATCTGTTATTACCTGAAATTGATTTTTTTTTTATTTGACTTAGTTCCTCTTTTGCACTTAAAAACATTGTTTGCTGTTTAAACTGTTTAACAAAGCAACACATACTGTTGTCGTAAAACGGAAAAGTAAGAATAGATTCCAGGATTATTCCAGATGAGCTACAGCAGATAATAGATTTTAAAGAACAGATGCTGCTTTAGCTCTATTATAAACCCCCCCAAATAAGCTGTGCTCAGATTAAACGGTTTTAAAATTCGAAAAGAGGTTTGATGTTTATTTGCTCTCAATGTGCCTTCAGATGAGTTTAAGGGCCACTCGCTGCTTCAAGCGGCGCGAGAAGCAGACATGACCAAAGCGAAGAAGACCCTCGCTTTGGAGATCATCAACTTCAAACACCCCCACACACATGAAACGGCGCTGGTGAGATCGAAACCTGCTCCGCTCACAGGCTGACACCTTGAATTATCTGCTGATTTCTTTTCTCTGCTTTTGTTTCTGTTTGTTAGCATTGTGCCGTCGCCTCACCTCACCCCAAACGGAAACAGGTCACAGAGCTGCTGTTGAGGAAAGGTGCCAACGTCAATGAGAAGAACAAGGAGTGAGTTTTCCGTTCCCATTATTGTGCTGTTAATGAATACCAAGAGTTAATTTTAGATTTGCCCCAAAGCTGATTTATTTCAGAGGAGACAATCAGAGATTTCTTTTTTTGATGTGATGAATAGCAACAGACTTTGGTCACCAGTGTTTTACAAGGAATTAATCAATACAGTGTGATGTTGGTCCAGGATCGGTACAAAGACTTTTAAAAACCCTTTTCAACCATATGTATTTTATTGTTTTATTTAATGTTTTTGTCTAAGGATTTTTCATCCTCTGGCTCACAGGTTTTGTCTAACTAATGCTCTAACTCTAATGTTTTAAGGATAACAATAAGGGCTGGGTAAAATAATCGATTTAATCGATTTTGGATCGATTCCTTTACATTTTTGCAAAATCGATGTCTAGGAAATGAGATCGATTAGTTTTATAGTGACGCGCGTGACGTTGACGTTCAAATGAGCAGGAAAGATGCACTCAAAATACTTCAAGCCAGACAGCTGCACATATAGCCAATAGGTTGATTGAAGACATAAAAAAAATGGAGGCTGACCATCAAACACCCTGTAGTTGTTACAGACAACGTTGCAAATATGGTTTGTGCAGTGGAGATAATGCAGCTCATGCATGTCTGCTGTGTCACGTCTGTTTGCTCGAGTGAGGCTTTTTCACTTTTTACAAACAAGTTTGCAATTTTGAGACATTTTTTCACATCTGAAGTTTAAACTGTCCGATTTACAAGTTTGCACTTTGTGTTTAATATGACAGGAAAAAATAAAATACATGAGTGTTTTGAAACACAGTTGAACCACTTTCATTATTGTAAAAACAGATCGAATTAAAATTAATCAATTTAGAACTGAATGAATCAAAATCGAATCGATTTCGATACCCAGCCCTAATAACCATGTTTTTTTTTTTGTTTTTTTTTTTGGTTTTACCCACACTAGTCTTTTCAAGTAAAGCCCTTCTTTGGCTCAACAATTTTTTTTAAGGACTTTACAACCGCACACACCCCTCCTATGACTATTGATGTCATCAGTGTATAATAACTGAAAAGGCAGAATTCAATAAAATATATGTTTTTCTTAATTGGACCAAATTAGGAATTTATGAATTTTTAAATGTGATTAGAATCTAGGACTAAGTAATGCTAATTTTAGACCAAAATCCATAAGATTTGGCACATGTTTGTTTTTATTCATATTTGTCTTCATTGTAGCATGGCCTGTTTTTCCTTTGCCAACATTTGTAGTAATTGCACACACTTCAAAATGAAAATAAACAAGTGATGAAGACGTAAACATTGCAGCCTGCTATAAGGCTGCACTGGGGAACAGAGATATTTTATCTCAATTTAAATCTATGAGGATGCAGTGTTGGAAGAGAGGAAGATGTGTAACTGCAGCTCAGTCAGAGGAGGTTGATCTTTACCTTGTTGTGTCTCCTATCCTCCCTAGTTTCATGACACCTCTTCATGTGGCAGCAGAGCGGGCGCATAATGACATTATGGAGGTGCTTCAGAAACATGGTGCAAAGGTAAGTGAGTCATTCTTTAGCTGATAAATGGATAAGCTGTCATCTTCTCTCCATGAAATATCTATATCCAAACCTTTTTTTTTTTTATGTTTCATGTTAACTCTTTTTATAATTTTAAAAGGAGTTCCTCGAGTTTCCTAAAATTTGTTAATTGACAAGATTTCTATATATTTTTTTATTTTAAGGTGAATTTCCTCCACATGATCTCCATCGTTTGCACAGGAAACATTTCTGTGACATTTAATTACATAAACCGGGGCGGCTCTTTGAAAAATCCTAACAGTGAGATGTTTGTGTGTGCAGGTCAACGCCCTCGACACGCTGGGTCAGACGGCTTTGCACCGTGCAGCGCTCGCCGGCCACCTACAGACCTGCAGGCTGTTGTTAGGATACGGGGCGGACGCCACGCTGGTGTCACTGCAGGGTTTCACCGCCGCTCAGATGGGAAATGAAGCTGTGCAGCAAATCCTCAACGGTATGCTGGGCTTTGTGTGGGTGGGCGGCGTGGTAGCTGGAAGAGTACACGTGTAGGACGTGCTGGGGTTTGGTTGCTAAGCATCAGCTGCTGATAGGAGGATTAACCGGAACTGTTCTGTAAAGGTCGATATCGATATTTTCTCTGTGAAAGTGGTAGGTAATCAGGCTCTGAGCGAGCCGACTAGGGATTGGAGAGACACTATATAACAAGTTCTTTTTCTGATTAAAATGTTCGTTTATAATGTCATAATTATACTTAATTAGACTTAATCTGGTCTAAACCCCTGATAATTATTCTTGTTTTTACATCATTGTCTAATGAGCATAAAGGAAAGTACAAAATGTATCAGCTGTAATGAATCATTGCCCATGTCTGAATCCATTCACACTTTAACTGTGTGAAAAGAGATCAGGATATATTCCCTCTTCCCGTCCTAAAGCATGTTTTTCAAAGTTTGAGGTTTTTTTGTTCAGCCCTCCTACTAATGTTTGTCCAAAGCATATGCTGCTTCACAGCCTCCATTGATCTTCTGCTCCTCTGCAGAGAACGTCCCAGTGAGAAACTCAGATGTGGACTACAGACTTCTGGAAGCTGCCAAAGCAGGAGACCTGGATACTGTCAAGGTAGTTTTATTTATTTAACATTGCATTTCTTTTTACCGACTTATGATTTGAACTCTGTCTAAGTCACAAAAGTATCGGTAAATAAGAAACTCTGAGCTAGAGGGATAAACTCCCATGACATATTCGTCATGATTTTAAGTCCAGGTTAATGTTTAGATTCTTAGAGGTTAGGAATTTTAATTTGTGTTTGGACTGTTTCAAAAAAAGAAATACCGCAATTTTCGGACTATAAGCCGCGACTTTTTCCCCATTTTTTGACCTTGCGGCTTATATAACAATGCGGCTTATCTATGGACTTTTACAGCTAACTAGGGTAATACCTAAATCTATGGATTTTACCATCCACCACGTTGACGGTACATTTGCTTTAACACACAAGTACGGTGGCCGCGTGTGCGAGAATGCTGAGGTCCTCCGGAAGCAGACTTCTACCGCGAGTGGTACGAGACAGAACGACGGCGAGTGCTTTTCAGTGGGTGTGAGTCATGGAAGAAATTTTGATTTCAGAGGTGGGGGCGACGCAAGTATTTTTAATATAACTAACTTCAGGGTGTGTGACCATCCAATCAAAGACCCGATTCAGCGGAGCATCACCTCTTTGTAAAGGGAGCTTCTCAGGAGTGACAGCGGTGACAGCCTTTCACACAAGAAAAGACGGTGGGCCAATCAAGAGCTTGTGGGCGGTCTAAACTCAGGGCAGCTTGAGCTTTTCCGCTTGGTCCTAGTGCTGGACGTATGTCTGTGTGTACTGTAGCGTAACATTGTATTTGGACAGTCAAAAGTACAGGGGTGCAGACACACACACAAAAGAATACTAGCTCCACTAAAGAATGCTAGCAGAATAATATGGGCAGAAAAGTACAGGACAAGACCTTTATAAAATAAAAAAAATAAATATAAAGAATAATATTTATTTACATAAAGCATTACAGAATGCTAAAACATTGTATAGAAAATATTGAAGACTTTTCTCGAAGAAATGGATACGTTTTATACTCTCTCCATTGTATTACGTCACATTATCATTTGAAATGCTCAGAGCAGTCAGAGTAAAGCTCAAATGGCTATTTAAGTGTATTGCTTTTTTCATTTTTAGAATATGCAATATTTACGCAAATACAAAATATTCAAAACCCAACGGAAAAAAAGCAAAAGAGTAAAAAAGTATGAAAAAGTTATTCTGTTCGCGCAGGACGGATCGTGCTTCCGGGACGGATCCTTAGTGACAAGCAGTAAGAGCTGCGCTTCGTCGGCTCTTTATTTCCGCTCTGCAGGAGTTGAGCCTAGTTTGCTTCCTGAAATCTTCCTTCAACCATGACACTTCCTGCTCTTTACTTCATGGAGTTAATAGAGGTTTCTTTTTCTTCAAATGGATATTTGATTTATTCTAAATATGGTTTATGTTCTGCTGTCAGACAACCTGTTCAAAAACATCATTGGAGAAGTTCTGGGTTTTGTTTTCTTTGGCCTTCATGCTTTAATTTTAAAGATTTTCTTTTTGTTCACCTCTTATGTAAATTAAACAAAGGATTTTTTTTTTTTCTGTATAAACATTAGCCCAACTCTGCTTAAGTTTCCATTAGGATATTTCGTGGGTTTATTTTTCAGTCCACTTTCCTTGTGAAGGAACTCAGACAAACTGACTTTAAATCCTTTAACAGACTCCCAACCTGCTGCAAACTCCTTCAAAAAGCTGAGTGACGATGTTCTAATCATGCACGCTTGATGGGGTCCGCCTTTGTGTACTCAGCTGTTAACACGTCTCTAAAATAAAAAATAACAATGTCCTGACCTTTGCAGCTGTTGTTTCTGCTCCTGAGGCGTTCTGGCCAAAGGGCTCTGATAAATGCCAATTGATTATTCTATCTCAGTTGAAGGGAATTTTATTTCTACCTGTTTGATTTTAAGAATAACGAAACCTTTATTCTCATGATTGAAATTAACCTTTCTACACTTCATTCTTTTTCAATAATAGTGAACAAAAAAACAGCAGAAACACACACAGCTCCGCAGTAAGAGAGGAAAACTGACGCTTGATTTGTTTTCATCTTCATTCATTGACAGTAGTTGTTAAATGGGTCAAAAAAGGCTGTGAGGGCATAAATTCTGAGGATTTGACAGATCAGCAGACATTTATTGTAACCCACTGGATGTTACCTAAGGTATGATGCAAATACTGTCATCTGTAAATTTTTTATGCGTTTAGAAACCGTCGCTGTCCTTGATGACACTTGTTTACACTAAACTTTTCTGAGCAGAATGTAGCTCAGCTAGTGTTACTAACAGACCGGTGAGGCCTGAAGGATCTTAAAGTTGGAGCAAAATATCTTTCAGATCCAAATAAATTTAGAAAAATAAATCAGGATATTTAAAAATGTTTGTATTTCTAGAATGATTTGCGTATCTTTTTGTTAAGAGCTAAATTTATCCTGTCAGTAAATGTATTTAAAAGGTAAATATCTGAACCTACTTTAGGAAGAGAGGATTAACATTAAAACATGGATATTCTACTAATCATTCATCTTTTCATTCATTCATACATTATTTAGATGACCTAAAGAGGATCTGTTTCGTTATCCGCTATTCATACATCTAGCTGTTAGTCTCCTGTAGATTTATCGATTTTGTTAAACATCTGTTGGTTCCTCCACACCAAGTGGAAAAATGTTTCCATAAAGTCCTGCTGAACTGTGGGTTTTACTCCCTCATGTTAATGAAAAAAGAAACACAAACAAATTTTTTCCCCTCAAAAAGAGGGATTCATGTGTTTTTCTGCTTTATTCAGAGACATTCAAGTCATGTTAAAAATCAGATTTATTTCTTATTGTGAAGCTTCTTGTTTTCATCCGAGTTAAAGTCCAAACGGTTTCTCTGAATGCGTTATTCCAATCACTCTCCAAGCCTGTGTCTGTATTAGTTTTACTGTGCACGCCGCTTATATTGACATACTCTTTCTTCCCTCTCCTGTCCGTCTGCAGTCGCTGTGTACTGCTCAGAATGTGAATTGCAGAGATCTTGAAGGACGGCACTCCACTCCTCTCCACTTCGCTGCCGGCTACAACCGAGTGTCACTGGTGGAGTACCTGCTGCACCACGGGGCTGATGTGCACGCCAAGGATAAAGGGTGTGTAAGATTGGAATAAAATATCCTGTTTTATGTTCTTAGAGATAGTTAGTCATCTATAACCACCTCTCCTGCAGCGGGCTGGTTCCCCTTCATAACGCCTGCTCATACGGTCACTATGAGGTGGCCGAACTGCTGGTCCGACACGGCGCCTCTGTCAACGTGGCCGACTTGTGGAAGTTCACGCCGCTTCACGAAGCAGCAGCGAAGGGCAAATATGAGATCTGCAAACTGCTATTAAAGGTTTGTTTTTTTTTGTTTTACAAATACTTTTTTCCTTCAAACCTAATTCAGGTCTTTTAATGCAGGTTTACTGTGTTGGATGATTAAATCTGCTTCAGGCAGGAGCTGAGATCCCATAGAAACCTGCCTCTGCTCAGCAAATCAAGATGACTTTGAAGGAGAAGCAAACTTACCGAAGTTGAATCTAGTCTTATAGCTTATGTCGGTAGGACAGTTAATGTTTCTGGATAAACCTAAGAAACTGGAACTGATGATGTTCGCCAAGAGTTTTGATGAAAAACATCAAATTTCCACATCTCCTTTAGCCTCTCTCCATTTCCTAAAATGTTTGCTGTGATTATGTAGTGAGCAGAGGGTTGCTAAATCTGTAGATGTTTCATTAATGTGGAAGACATTTTTACCTCAGTCTGATTGGCTCAACCCTTCTAACTGCGTGTTTTCCCTCATGTCACTGATAACTTTATGCAGACGTGTGTTAAAGACTGCCAAGGCTGCATAGGGCAGCTTCTGCCTCCTGCAGAAGGAAAGGAGTAAGAGACTGAAATAGATTAAAGGTTCATTAACAGTCCTGGTTCAGGTCCAGACATAAATTAAAAAAATGTCACCTCAACCCTTGATAGGGCAAGTTACCATTTTTGATCACTTGCATAACCCTTACAAATGGAGTCCCCCCCCATCCCTCAATGAGTTCTAGAAGCACAAGATCTATATCTAGCCATTCAGCAAAGATGCTAATACATGGCTGTACATCTTATTTTGGCATTTGACCAACTAGATGAGCTCTTGAATGATATATTTACCTACTGTAAATTAAGTTGAAAAAAAAAATTAAGTCAAGAAAAAAAGGTAAAAAGCTAATTGAAAAGATAAAAAGTTAATAAGCCTAGTTAACAATTATATTTAGGTTTATAAGCTAAAAAACACAAGTACCAGTATCAGCATTAATGCCTCTAAGTTAACGTTATACCAAAAAAAAAAAAATTTTTCTTTCACTTTCAAAGTGTTTTTCATAATTTTCTTACAGAAGCACTTTTGTTAGTTTTCAAGTTGGCGTTTCTTGTTATTATTTTGACATTAATTTTGCCATCAAAATATCCGTATTTTTTAAATGTTACAAAGGTAAAAGGTCCTGTCCTGGACTCCAATAACACTATTGGCTTGAAATTCTGATTTTCAAAGTATTTCTCCCTATAAAGGGTTAATTTGGTCTGGATTGCTTTCATAAAGATTATTAGATGGAATCAAACAGCACCATGCATTTGGAGCGGATAATTCTGGGGAAATATGAAGAGTAGAGTAAGTCTGGCGCATTAATGGCAAACAAATGCCTCCTTAGTGTGTGGCGGTTTGCAGCGGTAGCCAGGAGGGGATTAATCCCTCACAGCTTTTCATCGCCCTTCCACCCAATTTTCCCCAATTTTATTTGCAGTAAACGATTTCAATTGGCAGCTAAACAGTCCCACAGCATCATGTTACTACCACCGTACAGTATTCCTATGTTTGAAAGCCTTCTACATAGATGCTTTCTACTCCTGATTCCATGTAGCTGCAGGTTCTTAAGGCATTTTTTTCAGTGTTAGTTTAAAATATTTTCTCTCCTGTAATTTTCTTGAACATAGAATAAATCATTTTGGGATCCAAACAGCTTTGAATCCAGGTGTCTTAGATGGATGAATGGCAGCTCCAGAACTCAAACAGACACCCATGGGAGTGGTCCCACTACATTCAGCCTTAATAAGGACATTTTAAAGCTTAGGATGAAGTGACAGGTGAAACTGAAAGCCTGGGAAAAGCTGAGGAATGAGAGCGTCTGCTTTCTCTCCCTTCCTGGTGGTTTCTGCTTCACTGAGCATCTCGTGTGCAACTCTCTGCTTTTTATATTCCCTCCTCTTTCTCATCTACTCCTTTGTAAAATTCTCATGTCTTCATCTTACTCATCACCGGTCACCATCTTATTCTTATTTGAGTGGTGGTTCTGGCATTTGAAACATTTCTATTTTTAGATTGGAGTTTTTATTTTCATGCTTTTCTGAATAATGAGATTCACCAAATGTAGACTAAAACGTTGGCCTCTCTTTTAACTTTTGTAAACTCAATCCCTGGGCTTCCCTACCTTTAGCATGGAGCAGATCCAACCAAAAAGAACCGAGACGGTAATACGCCCCTGGATCTGGTGAAAGACGGCGACACGGACATCCAGGACCTGCTGAGAGGAGACGCTGCGCTGCTGGACGCTGCAAAGAAAGGCTGCCTCGCTCGGGTACAGAAGCTATGCAGCCCGGACAACATCAACTGTCGGGACACGCAGGGACGCAACTCCACGCCGCTGCACCTGGCAGGTAATATCCCACGAAAAGCACAAGGCAAAACGCATCCAATTAGTGCTGGTGAAGATTCTCAGTCATCCAGGTCATAGTCATTCCAAAAAAGTTAAAAAAATTATCCACTGGACTTTGTTTCCAAATTGACGTTTTGCTTCCCATCCAGGGAGCTTTATAATTTCAAAATTTCAGATATAGGGTTGAGTTCGAGGCTTTATTCAGTAGCCCAGGAAAGCCTCGTTTTGGCTTAGAAAACAAATGGAACCAGACGAACAGGTCCGCCTCTTTGGAATTGGGGTCGTTTGGCTTATTTTTAGCCTTTAATACCCGATACCTGTCTATGTCTGTTAAAGGGAGGTCGTTAGAGGTAATTGTTTGCCTGGCTGAATAGGCGTGGTCTATAAGGGGATGGGGGTAGCGATAATAGCAGGAAGGAATGTGTTGGGCCATGCGTCTGCACTGATTTGCACACAGCACTCCGCTCATATTTGGTCTGGGGGCTTGTATTTAGGATGCACTAGTCTCTGTTTAAGGGAACTGGGAATCAAATTGGTGGTTATAATTTACAGGTTTGGTTATACAGGTGTCCAAAGGTTTCTAATGAACCAAAGATTAGAAAAGATGGTTCTAATGGATACATAAAGAAAATACCTTACATCTCTTAACCTGAACCCATGGAACAGTAATTTTGAAGATTGCGGTAGAAATGATGGAATTAAAAACCTCAAACGTATTTATTAAAATCAGTTTTTCCCACGATCATTGCTCCCCAAAGTGTTTTTACTTTTGTCCACTTTGCTTTAATCAGCATTTTCCACCCATGAATCGATCTGGAAAATATTTGCATCCTCAGGTTATATCATGCATTCTTCTTTCCTACTGTGCTTCCTTTAGACCTCTCCGTCCATCTTTCCGTCCTTCTCCCTTTTGTCTCTCCACCTACCTTTCTTCTAGTCCATTCCTTTTTTCTTGTTTCCCTCCTCTGTGTGTTTTTGTCCCTTCTTTTCTTTGAAAAAATTGAATAAAAAAATGTAAGAACGGCAGTCTTTGGATTGCAGCCATGAACACGTCCCCTTTAATACGTCAGAAGGTAAAAGTAGATTATGTTTTTTTCTGTCAGTCACCGTCTCTTTGAGTTTGTCAAAGCCACTCTTTGTTTTCTGACGCTGCGACTTGCTAACAGCCAGGAAGTAAACATTTCAAAGAAGCAAAGGTCTTCAAGATTATTATCATATCATATTATTGTCCAGCTGCCTGACTTATGTTGCTACATTTAGATCCTTACTTTTTTTTTATTGATCTTTTTACTGATATTTTGTCCAAATGTAATTTAGATTAAAATAAAGGAAAAAAAACAGTCATCTGAGCTGCTGATGCATTCTTGGTCCAGCATTCTTGCAGCATTTTTACACAAATGCTTGAGGGCATTGGCAGCTTGTACACTTTCTACCTGAAATATTAACCACATATTTTAATATCTACTTTTAAAACATGTGCTAATTTGTCAAATGTTCAAAGATGAACATTTCTGTCGAGTTTATAGGTGAGGCGAGTTGATCTGGAATAGTCTGGTAGCCTCACACCAGATAGAGACAAAGTTATTTTGGCCTGAAGGCCAAACAAACACATTGTTATGTATATATTCAGAATCTGTAATCATAGTGTCATCAGTTAGAGCGATAACAGATCTGTTTGTTCTACTAGGACACCTTACAGACTCCAACAGGCACAGCAAATGACTAATGAGATTCATACCTTAGTGATCATCTGTCCCTGAGTGAACTAGAGAATGAGGGCAGGTGTTGGAGAAAGAATTTTGTCTTGTATTTTCAGGAATAATGAGACTAAAAGTACCTTTTATTTGGTTGTTAGGTTAAAAAAATAAGATATTTGTGTAAGTGTCCCTCTTATAATATCTTATAGAAAAAATGTAAGCATTGGCTTAATGCATGCTTGAAATAGAAATAAATTATTCTTTATAAATATCTTGCAAAATTCATGAGTTTTCTTTTTTTTAAAAGAGCAAGTTTCTGCTATTGTCAGGGTTGGTTGTGGTTTAGGACCAAAATGCAGAGGCAGAGAGGCTGAGGTGATTTCTTGTGGATTTAATCGAAGGAAAAAGTAAACAAAGGCAGGGATGCAAAAATCCAACTAAAAAAGAAAAGCAAACCAGAACTGTGGAGACATCTGGGGAAACCAAACACTAGGAGCCAGTGAGAGACGAGGTAGGTGGACAACAGCATGGGAGGACAGCAAAGACAAGGAACCAACAAAGAATGAGAGCAGAGGGAGAGCATATACAGGTGCTGGTCATAAAATTAGAATATCATGAAAAAGTAGATTGATTTCAGTAATTCCATTTAAAAAGTGAAACTTGTATATTATATTCATACATTACATACAAACTCATATATTTCAGATGTTTATTTTGTTTAATTTTGATGATTACAAATGACAACAAATGAAAATCTCAAATTCATCATATCAGAAAATTAGAATATTGTGAAAAGGTTCAAAATTGATGGCCCCTGGTGCCACACTCTAATCAGCTAATTAACTCAAACCACCTGCAAAAGCCTTTAAATGGTCTTTCAGTCTAGTTCTATAGGCTACACAATCATGGGGAAGACTGCTGACTTGACAGTTGTCCAAAAGACGACCATCGACACCTTGCACAAGGAGGGCAAGACACAAAAGGTCATCGCTAAAGAGGCTGGCTGTTCACAGAGCTCAGTGTCCAAGCACATTAATAGAGAGGCGAAGGGAAGGAAAAGATGTGGTCGAAAAAAGTGTACAAGCAAGAGAGATAACCGCACCCTGGAGAGGATTGTGAAACAAAACCCATTCAAAAATGTGGGGGAGATTCACAAAGAGTGGACTGCAGCTGGAGTGAGTGCTTCAAGAACCACCACACACAGACGTATGAAAGACATGGGTTTCTGCTGTCGCATTCCTTGTGTCAAGCCACTCTTGAACCACAGACAGCGTCAGAAGCGTCTTGCCTGGGCTAAAGAGAAACAGGACTGGACTGCTGGTGAGTGGTCCAAAGTCATGTTCTCTGATGAAAGTAAATTTTGCATTTCCTTTGGAAATCAAGGTCCCAGAGTCCGGAGGAAAAGAAGAGAGGCACTTCATCCACGTTGCTTGAAGTCCAGTGTAAAGTTTCCACAGTCAGTGATGGTTTGGGGTGCCATGTCATCTGCTGGTGTTGGTCCATTGTGTTTTCTGAGGTCCAGGGTCAACGCAGCCACATACCAGGAAGTTTTAGAGCACTTCATGCTTCCTGCAGCTGACCAACTTTTTGGAGATGCAGATTTCATTTTCCAACAGGACTTGGCACCTGCACACAGTGCCAAAGCTACCAGTACCTGGTTGAAGGACCATGGTATCCCTGTTCTTAATTGGCCAGCAAACTCTCCTGACCTTAACCCCATAGAAAATCTATGGGGTATTGTGAAGAAGAAGATGCAATACACCAGACCCAACAGTTCAGAAGAGCTAAAAGCCACTATTAGAGCAACCTGGGCTATCATAACACCTGAGCAGTGCCACAGACTGATCGACTCCATGCCACGCCGCATTGCTGCAGTAATACAGGCCAAAGGAGGCCCAACTAAATACTGAGTGCTGTACATGCTCATACTTTTCATGTTCATACTTTTCAGTTGGCCAACATTTCTATAAATCCTTTGTTTTTATTGGTCTTCAGTAATATTCTAATTTTCTGATATGATGAATTTGAGATTTTCATTTGTTGTCATTTGTAATCATCAAAATTAAACAAAATAAACATCTGAAATATATGAGTTTGTATGTAATGTATGAATATAATATACAAGTTTCACTTTTTAAATGGAATTACTGAAATCAATCTACTTTTTCATGATATTCTAATTTTATGACCAGCACCTGTATAGCAGAGAGAGACAAAGGGAGGGTTAACGAGCAGACAAGGAGCAGGTGTAAGAGGAGACAACGAGGGAGCCAAGGGGAAAGGAACATACACACACAAGAGGGCAAAAGAGGACAACAGAAAAACATGAGAACTAACAAATCTAGAATTTACAACAAAACTGTAATTAAACCAATAAAATTAGAAAACAAGGAGCAAAGTAAAGAACAACAGAACCAAGACCATGACAGCTATAGAGTCTTACTTAACTGGACTGAAAACGGAAATGGCTCTTTGGTTGGTGAGGGTTGCAGACCCCTAATCTAATCCTATAACAAGTTAATTTATAATAGATAATTGTTTAGTTTATGGTTTATTTTTTCATCTATAGCACTTTCAATTTCCACCACTTGTAAAATATCGCTGATCCTACAAGCTTTTAGAATCTCTTTGAGAAATGAGATTGTTTTTTTGTTTTGTTTTTTTATATTTCTGGAATGAATAAAAAAGAAACACTGTGTTCATGATGAATTTGTTGTTTCCATAGCTTTTTTTTTTTCATGTTGAAGCAGACAAGAAAATGTTTTCACACTGCAGCCCGTAGTCGGATATTCTAACAATTTGTTATCCGACTTCCTTGTCTCTAATTTCACGGTTTTGTTGTTTCCACTCTCCTCCATCTTGTCTCTCTATCCCCTCCTCTGCTCTCCACTGCTCTCCAGCCGGTTATAACAACTTGGAGGTTGCAGAGTATCTGTTGGAGCATGGAGCCGACGTGAACGCTCAGGACAAAGGAGGATTGATACCTTTGCACAATGCAGCTTCATATGGGGTAAGACAATCGACACATAAGACGTTTTGATCCATTTTCCCTAATTACCCTTAAACTTTACTAATCAGCTCAATGATCCAAGCTTGTTTCTATCTCAAGGTCAATGCACCCGCTCTGTGATTTAAGATTAACTTACAAATCTGTTTAATGAGCCATACAAAAAAAAAAAAGCTATTTTACTACAGTCAATCCTTAAGTACAATAATTTTTTTCTGGAATCCATCAAATATCTACAAATGGTTGATGGAATATATGTGACATTTTTGGAGGCTTTTATGCGATCAAGCAAAACAGAGCAGCGAGAACCATAAGGTGGAACTAGAACAAGTGATTACCTGCTTAAAGCGAAATGCGAGAAGTCGTAAGAGGTACTAAGAAAGGCAGCAAAAAAGCCACATAGTAACTCTGGAGGAGCAGTGGAGGTCCACAGCTCAGGTGGAATCCTCACCTAACTATTACAACCATTATTTACTGAAACCTTTACTGAAAAAACAAACCAACACAACACAATACAACAAACCAAACCAAAACAACACGGTCTGAAAGATGAAGGAGGCAGCATGAGGCTTATTGAGCAGGGAAGATGGTTGGAGTTAACAAGATGTCTGGAGCGAAAATGGTAGCCTAGTTATAATAAATGCTTTAGTTAAAGTCCAGGCCTAAATGAGATTATGTGGCAAATGAGGAGCTGCTTCTCAGACACTTCCCATCCAGTCTGACTGAGTCTGAGCTATCTTTAAGAGGTAAATCACTTTCTAGATGTTCTACTCTGATAGATCTATATGGTAAGCCAGAATAATTGAAGCTGTGGGTGCAGCAGAAGATGGTTTTATAAACGATTCACCCAGGAGGTAAACACATTTACAAACATTTGATAAATTCATTGTCTTCCACATGACAATTATGCATTAATTTGCCTCCTAATAGGTTAATAGGTGTAGCATTAATGTCAAAAGTTTGATGTGATGAAAGTTAGCAAACTACTGCAGTTAACATCCAATATCTTGTCATTTTTCTTCGTCTTTCCAAACACTTTTTTTGTGCACAGATTGTCTAAAGAATATGCAGGATTTAGCTTTTTTATTTCTCCTCATCCACATTCCCTGGAGGTCTGAGTGTGGCTCCTGTTTAGTCAGTGTGGTGCTGCTGAAAAAGTAATGAAACACATGTTTGCATGAAAGCTTTATGAGCTCTGCATTGTTGAAGGCAAACATAAACACACTAGGGCATCCCCCCTCTGTGTCTCAAAAACAAGTTCCACTGTTTGATGCTGAGAGAGGAAACCGAGGACAAACAGAGGAGAGGAAAGACGCGTAGTAAAACAAGAATCATGGCGACAGTTGCTGATTCTGTTCCACATAAAACCACATTTTACAAATTAAGTTTGCTCATCCTGTCGCTTCTCTCCCCCATCTAGCATGTGGACATAGCCGCCCTGCTGATTAAGTACAACACGTGCGTGAATGCCACCGACAAATGGGCTTTCACCCCCCTCCACGAAGCGGCGCAGAAAGGCCGCACCCAGCTCTGCGCCCTGCTGCTGGCTCACGGAGCTGATCCCACCATGAAGAACCAGGAGGGACAGACGGCGCTGGACCTTGCTACAGTAATGAGAGCCCACACAAAGATTTCTGCCAGTATAAATCTAAATTCCCTCCCATCAGGACCCCCGTACTGGTGACACACTGCGAAATATAACTAGCTTCAGCTAATGTGCAGGTAATTAGAGTTCACTATTTTTACCTGCAGTGCACCATCGAGGGAGGATGTAAGGGTAAAGATTGTTCATGCACACTAATGAGGCTTCCTAACATGGCTCCTGAGGTACCATAGTTTGCTGTGGACAGAAAACCATTACAGCTGATACTAAAGGGCAGGAGTTTCCAATAAATTAAGCGATTTAAAAAGTATTCATGAACTTCTTCAAATCTTTGCACATATTTTCATTGATTTTCATTTGTTTTTAAGAAGATAGATCGACAAATGGTGGTCAAAAGATCTGAGTGTTTGTGACCGGGAATATATAAGTATCCCTACAATGTTTACTAAAGATATTTAAGTCTTGACTTTGACTTGGCCATTCAAACACATGAAAATGTTGTTGAATCTGAACCGCCACCTGGTAGCTCTGTATGTTAAGGAATGACTCGATGTCAAACCTCTACTCCGGTCTTTAGAAACCGCCAACAAGTTTTCCTTCTTGATTGCTCCATTAATCTGCATCCATCCTCTCATCTACTGACCAATATCTCTGTCTTAGCTTTAAAGCCAGCATCCCCACAGCATGATGCTGCCACTACCAATGTTTTACACTGGCAGCTCATAGTATTTTGCTTGTTTGAATTAAACTGCTTCAATCCACTTTATATAGATGTATAGCACAGGTAACAACAAAAGTGTTTCTAATGTGCTTTACATAAAAACAAAAGAAACAAAAAAAACAGTTTCAAATTAATACATACATAAAAAGGACACAGAGCGCCACACTATTACGCAGTGTTAAAAGCCAAAGAGTGTGATTAACCAGATTATGAACCAAACAGCACTCTGTGATATGATTACTAGTGTTGTTTAGTGACCAAACCCTGCTTTAAAGTTCTGCACAGCTTTGCTGCCATGGTTCTTTGTCATCGTGATGCTAGGTTTTATTAAGGGGTCTCTAAAAAAGTCTCAATTGCTCTTGAAGACAAAACTTTTCAGCTTCCTATTTGAAAAGGATGGATTTTTCTCCCGCTACTTTAAAACCATGTGCTACATTATAAAGTCCACCTTTTTCCACTTAATACAGTTAGCCAAAATAAAACCCATTATTTCAAAACAACATTTTCAAACAGTGATCCATGCATTTGTGACCACACGGCTGGATTACTGCAACTCACTTTATACAGGGGTCAGTGATTTGTATATTTCCCAACTTCAGAGGGTTCAAAATGCTGCTGCACGTCTTTTAACAGGTACACGAAAGTTCGACCACATTTCCCCTGTTTTAGCTTCCTGGCACTGGCTGCCAGTACATTTTAGGATTGATTTTAAAATTCTTTTGTTTTTAAAACTCTTAATGGCCTTGCCCCTTCTTATCTGTCTGAGCTGTTGCATTCTTACACACCCTCCCGTTCCCTCAGGTCAGCTGATCAGTTGCTTCTGAGGGTCCCAAAGACAAAATGCAAGCTCAGAGGAGACCGTGCTTTTTCTGTGGCAGCTCCTAAGCTGTGCAATGATCTGCCTTTGAGCATAAGACAGGCCTCTTCTCTTGCTATTTTTAAGTACCTTCTTAAGACTCATCTTTTTTCCTTGGCTTTTGGCACAATTTGAGAGGTTTCACTTTGTTTTATTCTGTTTGTATACTAATATGTATTTTATACTCGATCTTTTCTATTTTATAGTTGCATTGTATTTTATGATTCTGTACAGCACTTTGGTGCTGTCTGGTGCATAAAGTGCTTCATAAATAAAGTTGGTATGGTATGGTATGGTATGCTACATTAGGTTGATCTATTCCTTAAAATCCGAATAAAGCACTGGTAATATGCAGTTCAAACAATAAAACACATATGGAGATTATTATTAAACATATTCTTTCAATATTTAACATTCTAGTGCAATGCACTCTGCAGTCCTAATCTTTTTTTGTTTCATAAATATAACTAGAATATCTGACTTACGTTAAAAGAACAACGATGGAAGCTAACTGTTTGCAGACCTCCATCTTATCACTCTTTCTCTTTCTTGCTGCTGCAGGCGGATGACATTAGAGCGCTGCTGATTGACGCCATGCCACCAGATGCCCTGCCGAGCTGTTTGAAACCGCAGGCCACCGTGGTGAGTTCCCGTCCACAGAGTTTTAAGTGAGAGCTTGCACATAAAGGCACATAAAGCAGGCAGGTCTCAGCACAAACGGCGCTCTTTAGGAGCTGAAGCACGGCACTAGAGAAGCAGAAGAGCATGACATCTGAGAAGATTCAAGTTTGAACTCTAAAGACGGTTTAGTTGGGAGTAAAGGATGTAAATTAAAACTAGTCGGACGTGTGCAGTAAGCAGAAGTGTATGAGATGAAAGCAGCAGAGCCGTCAGAGTTCTTATTCCTCCTGCCATCAGTCAAATCATCAGCTCAGCTGCAGGAGATGAAAGCTGCAGAAACTTCAGCGGCAGTTTTGAAGTACTGGAAGCATGCATCCAATGAAATGATCAAATCTTCCTCCTTTACTCATGCAGGTGAGCGCAGGTGTGGTGAGTTCGGGTGCAACAGGAGGTGTGGTCATCTCTCCGTCTCCATCTCCTTCCTGCCTGTCGGCGGCGAGCAGCATCGATAACCTCACCGCACCTCTCGGGGATATCGCAGCGGCCGGTGCCACTGGCGTCGCAGACGGAGCGTCTGGCTCTGACAGGAAGGAGGGAGAATGTATGTAAAAAAGCAGCGGTGGAAAGTTCTACCTTGAAAAATAATTGCTTTAAAGCTTAAAGTAGGTTAAACAAAAAAATTAGTTTTTTTAATGAGCCCTAGATCAAAATGATTTATCCATTTCAGACTTTTGAAGTGCTGAAATAATAATGATTATTATCATGTTGATTGTAATTGTATCATCTGTAAGTCATAATATTGCTTCTCAGGTTTGTATTTATTACCTGAATGAATGAAATATATTGATGGAATAAGAAGAGAAAAAAAATATATAATAAGAACAAAAAGGAAAAAAAAGAAAAAACTAATCTTCTAATAGTATTATCTGTGAGGAAAAGATTTAAAACATTAATTCCTACGTAACAGTCATTATAATAGTAATGGTGATGATTACTAAATGCAGATCTACAGGATTTAAATGTAGTTTAAGTTTGATTTGTTCATGTTTGAGATGCAGGAAAACATTGGCATACAATTGGTTCCTGTTTCAAGGATCCCTGAGGCTCTTTTCTTGATCTTCCTGATCTGAAATAAATCTTCCTTTGGGATTTTTCCAACTCCGACTTTCTGCTCTACATAAATTATCATTAAAGCTTTCATCTTTTAATGTGGGATTTTAGCCTCTGGTCAGCCTACTGATGTCTTTGCCTCTGCAGCGCTCCTCGACATGACCATCAACCAGTTCTTGAAGAGCCTGGGCCTGGAACACCTCCGAGACATCTTCCAGAGAGAGCAGGTAACCCGGAAAAGATCCTCATTCCTTTCTTGGTTCAGAACCAGATATTTCAGGATTTTTTTGGCTCAGTCATATATTCTGCTCCAATTGTTTGCTTCCATTTCATATTTCTCATATTTGTTGGTGATACAGGGACTTAATCTCCCCTCAGAAATAAAAAAATAAATATTTCAAATCACTCAATCACTTGTGTTTCCTGTCATTTAAACATTTTAATTGGTTTTTCTGCATTTATTTACTATGGTTTGTTTTTATAGGCATGTGTCTGCCAACCTCATGGTGTTCCTTTCTGCCACATCTGCAGTGTGTTTTAGCATTAACTGGATAAAAAAAAAAATATATAGATGGCCCAAAAAAGGCGGGGGGGACAGATGGTAAGAGGGAAAGAGGAGAAAATGAACAGGAGGAGAGGAAAACAGACATTTTCAACAGAAAAAAAAAACAGTTTGACAGTTAATAGATTCTCTGCAAATGTACGTAGGATGTGCTGATTTATTCCTGTTATCAGGCAGGAACTATCTCCAATCTGATCTGCCTGAACAAACTTGCAGAGCAGGAAGAGAAATTCCCAGTTATTTATTTGCATATCAGTTGTGTGATTACTGCCAACCACTCGGTGACCTTTTCTTCCTGCCTCCCTTCCTTATCATGAATATTTGTCAGGCCTATTTCCACTCTAATACGTCACAAACCTCTCTAACTGTCATTATTAATGAGCTTTGGTTATTTATGATCAGCCTCAAATGATGTGTATGCATGCATTTGTCAAATGTGCAGCTACTGTGTGGAGGGTAGTCTCCGTCAAGTAGTACGGGCAGAACTGACGAGGTTTGTTCACTGTCTCCGGGCAGATTTCGTTGGATGTTTTGGCAGACATGGGCCACGAGGAGCTGAAGGAGATCGGCATAAATGCTTACGGTCACAGACACAAGCTCATTAAGGGCATCGAGCGGCTCCTGGGAGGCCAGCAGGGTCGGTAAAATTCACCACACACTAATAATGCTTAATTACTTGTTTTATGAGCAGATGTTCCTGCTAAATGTGGGAACTTTGATGAATGTCACCATTATCTGAATCTTAAAGTCACAGTTTGTGGTGAAAGTTAAACTATTTACTTCTTTATAGATGTATGATTATTTATTTTATCTGTCTGTCCATCCAACTAACTATCCATTCATCCATCCATCCATCCATCCACCCATCCATTTAGACATCCATCCAACCTCCCATCCACCCATCCATTTAAACATCATCCATCCATCTAACCATCCACCCATCCATCCATTGAAACATCATCCATCCATTTAAACATCCATCCATCCATCCAACCTCCCATCAATCCATCCATCCATCCATCCATCCAACCTCCCATCCATCCATCCATCCAACCACCCACCCATCTATCATCCACCATCATCCATCCATCCACCCATCCATCCATCCGCCCAACCTTCCATCCAACCTTCCATCCACCCATCCATCCATCCATCCAACCTCCCATCCAACCACCCACCCATCTATCATCCACCCATCATCCATCCAACCATCCATCAAACAAACCATCCTTCCATCCATCTATCCATCCAACCACCCATCCACCCTTCATCCATCCAACCACCCATCCACCCATCATCCAACCAACCATCCATCAAACAAACCATCCATCCATCCAACCATTCATCCATTCAACCATCCAACCATCCATCAAACAAACCATCCAACCATCCACCCATCCATCCATCCAACCTTTCATCAAACCATCCATCCATTCATCAGTGTGTGAGTTTGTGTGTGAATGGGTGAATGAATGTAATGTAAAACGCTTTGGTCAAGTCTCCTGACTTGAAAAAAGGCGCTATATAAGTACAGGCCATTTACCATTTACCATCCATCCAACCACCCATCCATCGAAACTGCCATCCAACCACCTATCCATCTAACCATTCAACCAACCATCCATCCATCGATCAAACCATCTTTTTAAAAATGTCTTCATCATTCTACCATAATGTTTCACCCATGGAGTCACATTTTCTTTGTTTTGTTTTATTTCATTGATGTGCAGAGGTTCTGCTTGTTTTCAGGTACCCGGTTATTTAGCGTATATAGCTTTAACAGTGGGATTGTTTTAGGCTGCTGGTTAGACATCTTGGTTTATCCTCGCTGTGACATTCTAGAAACGAGGCTAACCAGCCGTGCATGTTTGAGGAGTGTCTAACATTTGTTTAATTATCATAACCTTTGATGTACAGCATCTTACACAGCATGATCCTGCAACTAGGGCTGAAACAATTAATTGGATTAATCGTGATTAATCGATTTATTGAAATAATCATCAACTAATTTAGTAATAGTTAACTGGAGTATACAGACTCCAAAACATGCCTTTAGCTGACAGAGAAACCTACTTAGAGCAGTAATTATATCAAAAGATTAAAATCTATAAATACTTTGGATTTCAGATAAAAAACCTTTACCATATAATATGCTCTACCCAGAACTCCTCAAGTGGAAAAGTTTTAGTCTTACCTGGTTTAATTTCCTTTTTGAAGGAACTTTTTGCTATCCCTTACTAATGGATTACTTGGAAAAAATAGTCGACATTAATGGTTTGCAAAATAATTTGTCTTTTTTCAGGATAGCTTTCTTGTCTTTACTTTACTGGAGTTTTTTTGTTACAAAAATGTGTTTAACCTTGAAGAACTCTGTTGCCATCATTGTCAAAACCTGTATAGCAGTTAGCTTAGTTCTTTTAGATAACCACCATCCTAAAATGTTTTGTTTGCCATGATACAAGCAGCCATGCAGGCGGTTTGTTTTTAGTATTTTTAGGCTCCGTAAACCCCTGCTTCAACATAATGACCTGTAATTTGTTTAAATACACACAGTTTTTTTTTAAGGCGTCTTGTATATCATTTTGGATTCATATCAGTGTAAGAAGAAAAGTGAATTTGTGTTTCAGATCTGAAATTTGATTTGTAAAGATTTCCCAATTTCAAGCTTCTGTAGCTGTAATGGAAGAACCGGTTTAAAGGGTTTATGTCTACGACTGCCTGTGAAAAATTTGAGAATCTTGCCCAAATTTGTATCTACTCTGTAGTTGCATGCCCAGACTCGTGCTCCGTGTGCCATTTGAGTTGTAATTGGGTTTTCAACTCTGTGCACGCAGGTGGAAATCCATACCTGACGTTCCACTGCTCCAGTCAGGGCACAGTGCTGATCGACCTGGCAACGGATGACAAGGAGTTCCAGTCTGTGGAGGAGGAGGTGAGAACCTCCTCATACGAATCTTTTTATGGTTTGACAGAAAGTATGGGTGTGCATTTAGTTTTACCTCAGAAAACATGTCAGTAATTAGGCAAGAAATACAAAGCAATGTCATGATTGAGCTGTTTTTTTCCTGTGTAGCCTTTTCGCTGCTTTAAATGAGAAGAATTGATTGCAGGAGACAGCAGATATCAGTGTAAATGGGCCTAAATTAATGAGAAGTGACAGATGTTAACAGAAATTTCACAGGTGATATTAGAGGTAGGATTACTGTCAGTCTAGTATGTGATCTGCTTGCTACAGCTCCGTCTCCGCAGACTCTTTCTTTAGTTTTTCGCGGCATATTTCTTACATTCCTGCTTAGGCTTCACCTTTTCAGCTGAATTCCTTTAAATTTCCCCAGGGTCCCATCCAGGTATTTGAGTTAATGAGTTACTGCTCCACTTCTGCAGTAAATATATGGATTCTGTAACAGCTGAGATGGCAGATAAGAAGCACATTTCCCACGCGCTTTGTTCTCGTTTTTAATGCGCCTGGCTTGTTCGTATCGCCCTTAGCTGCAGAGCACGATCAGAGAGCACCGCGACGGAGGCAACGCAGGCGGAGTCTTCAGCCGGTACAACATCATTAAGGTGCAGTTTGAAAACACACTCAGACTCAGGCTCTGAACATAGTGGAAAGACACATTATCAATCCTGTTAAAGCTGTAAACTTGGGATTCAATTCTATTTTAAATTTTACAAACTTTCTGCTGAGTTTGTCTGCTAATCGGCTTCCTGTTTCTCCTCTGAGTGCAGATTCAAAAGGTTGTGAATAAGAAGCTGCGAGAGAGATACGCCCACAGGCAGAAGGAGATAGCTGACGAGAATCACAACCACCACAACGAGCGAATGTTGTTTCATGGTAATTTGCTCCGAAAGGATTTCCTTTCAACTTTACATTATTTTTATCTAAATACATTTGTCTTATGTTTTTCATGGGATTTTTTTTTGTTATAAAGACAAATATTTTCCAAAGTTACTTTAAGAAAACAAATATAGAATAGAGTAGAATAGAAAATTACTTTATTGTCCGACAATGGGGAAATTGTGGTGTTACAGCAGCAAAAAGTTGTAGTAGAAGTGGTCACAAATATAGATATATAGATATAAAAAAAAAAATTTGATTTTATATAGATTAAATAATTTTTGTAGGTATTTATTTTTATGTTTTTTTGTTCTCCATAATAAATCCCATATGCTATTGTTTATTTATACGTCTTGCAATTATTTAATAAATTGTTGCATTAGTTCAAAATGTATGTCTTATATTGTATATCATTTTATATCTGTTTTCTGTTAAAAAAATAAAAGGAAAATGTAAATAAATAGATTAATTAAAATTTATTTTTCAAAGCCATTTTAAAGGAAATCTTTTTTTTGTACATTTTTGCTAAAGAATTGGCTTGTTTCAGCTCACTTTTTTGTTTATATCTATTTAACGTAAGTCAATCCAAAAATGCAAGGTGGTTTTATTTGGCTTTATAACAGTTAGGAAAATGTATATGCTTTTATAATAACTGTTTTAATGTTTTTTGTCTGTGAAGCAGAATTATATCACATAAAGACATGTTAAGATCAAAGAATGTTTCACTATGTAGGGATAAAAGCAAGAAACTGAAAAAAACATTAAATCAACTAGACCCCAGGTTACCTGCAGGTTTTTAGAGACTTTTTCCTGTTTGACTGAAATAAGTCGCTGCTCAGCCAAAGTTCAGCCATTTGTGCTCCGGAAGATTAACTTTGTACTTCGACGTTTTCATTCTTCCAGCTTGACTGTAAGCTTGAGTGGATCTCATTTATCATCCTTCCTCTCTCCACCACACAGCTTAGTCGGGACGCCGCCTCACGTCTGCTGCAGAGTTTAGTTTCTTTAAGAAAAATGGCAAACTGGAGAGCTGGAAATCCTAGGAAAAAATCTGCCTTCTCTGATGCCTGAAATGGCCTGTCAAGCTCCAGTGATCTTAGATCTTTCTCACATTGTAGATTTCCCAAGATTACCCTCCCACAGCATCTCCTGATGCTCTGTGTCTTTCATATTTGGAGCTTTGTGATCAAAGATAAAGTTTGTCGGATCTTTTTCTGAGGTATTGAGAAACTCTTATTGAAGTTAAAGGTGGATTTTGATGAAGTAGACAATTGGTTTAAACAGGTTTGCTTGGGATGCTTTTTATAAAGGGTCCATAAGAGGTTAAACAGGAGGGATTTATTAATTCATTGGTGCTCTTTCTGACTTCATCAGGTTCTCCTTTCATCAATGCAATCATCCATAAGGGCTTTGACGAGCGACATGCCTACATTGGCGGCATGTTCGGGGCAGGAATCTATTTCGCAGAGAACTCGTCCAAAAGCAACCAGTATGTGTACGGGATTGGTGGAGGGACGGGGTGTCCTACTCACAAAGACCGCTCCTGCTACGTGTGTCACAGGTCAGCCCTGCCTCAGCCTTTCAACTCTCATTCTCCATTCATTGCTAAATGAGTTTCTGTTTGCTGACTGTTTTGTTCTAAATCTCTCTGCAGGCAGATGCTTTTCTGCCGTGTGACGCTGGGTAAGTCCTTTCTTCAGTTCAGCGCCATGAAAATGGCCCACGCCCCGCCTGGGCACCACTCGGTCATAGGGCGACCCAGCGTCAATGGGCTGGCATACGCAGAATATGTTATCTACAGAGGGGAGCAGGTCAGTGGGAACATAGTCAATCATACGCACATTTGTAAATTTCAAACTGAAATATTATTTCATTTAAATATGATGTAAAAGGTTTAGGTTTTATGTCCAAATCTGGATTACAGTGCTCTTTGCAATAAGTTACATAGTTTGGGAAAAAAAACAACAAACGAGGCAGATCATAATCTAAAAGTGATTGTAGTTCTAAACTTTAATTTGACCAAAAAAGTATTTTTATGAGGAGGAAGAAACTTGAGCTAGAGCCCTGCACTGCCGCGGGACTCCCGCGGGACTCGCGGGCCCCAACGCAAAGCCGTACGGCGCGGGACAAATATTGAAAGCTCATTACGGTTGCGGGCGGAAGGGAGAGCGCACAGTGCGGGTGCGGGCGGGAGCTGTTATAAGCGGGAGTCCCGCAAACTAAAAACATGTTTTAAAATTTAAAATAAAGTCCTAAATGATCATTTGATGTATATAATATATATATATTCATCACAATGTGCTGGGTGGGGCTCCATCATACGGTGTTTAAAATGATCAATTATAACTTATTATATTTTTATTTCATACGTGAACATGATGATGTGTTGCATATAAGATTATGCACAATATATTATTCTTAATATCCTCAGTAGATTTTGGTAGGTTAGTTGGGTATTGCTGTGAAGCAGCAGCTCGTGCCACCTAACGCGCATCATGCACTATGCGGTAAAGAATCGGCCAGTAATGTCCTCAGCTAAGCACAGCGTGTTCAATTCCTTAAACTAATGACACGAATTGCCTTGAGCAGTAAGCGAACGTCGGAATCATGCGGGAATTGCGGGCGGGAGCGGGACAAACTATTACAGTTGCGGGCGGGAGCTGGACTGAAAATCAATATTCTTTGCGAGAGCCGGACTGAACACTGCGGGAGCGTGCGGGCGCAAGACTGTAAAATCTGTTCCGCGCAGGCCTCTAACCTGAGCCAATTTCTGTCAGTTTTTAGTGAACTCTTCTCTAACAAATCAGCTGTAGTTCCAACACTGACCTCTAGGTGGAGCTGGAAGTAGAAGCATAAATCCTAATGTTTTAAAAACAATTTTGTAGATGTTACGAGTATTATTAACTTTAGTTTTTACTCAAATAAAAGTGTTAAAGTACTCTTTTAAAAAGTACTTAAAGTATAAAAGTATAAGTAATCAAGGACAAATTTTAAAGAAGCCTTATACTGGTTACTGCACTACCCTGTTATAGGAAATTGTTTTTTTTATTTTGGATGATAATTTCCTTACACTTAATGTTTTTGTGTTTATAACTAATGGTAAAAGTGAAAGAAATTGTCTGGATGGAAAAAAATAATTTTGATGTTTTTTTTTGTGTGTGTTTTTAAATACTAACAAGCCATAATGAAACTGAGCTCAAATGAAACAAAACTAATGAGTCTATTTTTAAACTGTAAGGAGTAAAAAGTAGAGACATTAAAAAAGAAAATATAAGGAACAGAAAATCATTAAACTATAGTTAGTCAAAAGATCTACTTAAGTAAGGTAACAAAGTATTTGTACTTCTTTACTTGACACCTCTGAAATACGCAGCTATTCAACAGTTTACTGTAGAGCAGAGTGGATCCTTCAGGCAGAAAGTGAGTTGATCTGCAGACTATGGATCTAATTTTCTCAGATTTTATGGAATATAAATTATTTCAGTTCATAGTTAATCTACAGGGAAAATAGATGTGATTATTGAATTAAAAGCATATCTGACAAAGTATTTGAACGCCCTTCCCCTTGAAAGATCCAAAGAAAAAAAGGTAATTTAATAATGAAACTGATTTTTTTCATATTTAAAGCCACTAAGTTAACTTCTTTAGCTCAATGATGCAATCCTGATGTGATCTGAGTCCAGCCGTGCAGTCGCTCCATGCTAAAACGCTTCCGTTGGAATACGGTGTACCCTTTATGGTGGAAATGCTGCAATGCTGCCTTTGTCACAAAGAAAAAAGTTTCCTCATGATAAACCATTTCTGGGACTCATTGAATAAATTAAATCTAATTAAATGTTGGATTTCTCTAAAAAAAAAAAAAATCTCTGATACATTGTGCTTCTGCAGATTATTTCAGATTTGAAATCAGATTTTTGTTTTAAATATGTAAGCTGTGAAATAATGTCACACCATAAAAACTGCTCATATTTGAGATTTCTACTTCTATGAAGGTGTTTCTACTTTGTTGTAATTAAATAACTATAGCTTTTTATCTTTGTTCCTCAGGCTTATCCAGAATACTTGATCACCTATCAGATTATGAAACCAGAGAGTCTGGCTGTGCCTGCTGCCACTGCAGAGCAGAAATCCTAAGAGACCACCGGAGCTGGATGTGATGAAGACCAGAACAACTTACTGAACAGACGAGAAGTCCAGAAGGGGAAATCAGTTCATCCTGTTGGAGCTGAGTCTGCGGTGGCTGTATTGTAGTGTTCCCTGAAACATGCTAAAATGTGCTAGAAAAGCAGGTTGAGTCGGGCTTTGAGGCTCTGATGTTCAGTCCAGAGTGAACAGACAGCAGAAATCCATCCTTATCTACACTGATTCTGAGAAGGAAAGCAGATTGTTCAGCTGTTTAACAGCTCAGTCACATCCAAACAGGCTTTACTGCATTGGTACCTGTGTGCTGCTTATCCTCACGTATTAATGGTTTGTTTTGATAACAAATCCTCCTTTTCCATTTTATATCACTCACGAGAAATTTAGCAATAGTCATGCTGAGGGAAAAGAAATTCAGAGCACTTAATCATACATTTCCACCCAGTCGGACAGAACAAGGCAGATGAAGACAGCGTGAAATGGATCTAAGGAGAAATAAGAGAGCGCCATAAAAATCTGATACTCCAGAGCCGGAAACAAAACAAAGCCCAACGGGACACAGTCGGACCACAATCAACTGCTTCAGACGTTTTGCTATAGTCTGTTAAAGGGACCAGCTTTGTTTTGCACCACGCTGTTGGAATAAATCGGCTCATTTCAGTAGCAGGCAGGAAACATTAAAGCAGAAATATGGATGCCAGAAGTAAAGATAATACATTCAGTGGTTTAGAGATGTATCCATAGCCACGGAGCTTTTCCCCATTTTATCTCATTAAAACCACAACTTTCAATGTGTTCAATTAGGATCCGACGTTATAGACAGACACAAAGTCATAATATTCAAGGGAAAGTAAAATTTTTTCTTGGTACTTGTCCTATTTGTTTACTTATGTCTTGTAATAAACGCAGAGGCCTTCAAACAGAAATCCAAAAATCACACCAAGGCTTTCCCCGAATGGGCGACTCATGAAGGTGTCTGTCTGCGCTGTTGGTTACAAAATGAATGGCACACTTTTACTTTTATTTTGTCTCTAAAAATAACTTACAGGGTTCTCATGAAACACATGCAGAATTATAGCTGTTATGTAAAAAAAAAGCTCCTGGAATGTTTTTTATGGGTTTTAGTCCTGTAGAGTTAATGCTTTTCATTTAAAATCCTGAATAATTTCAGAGATTAGGATGTTTTTGAGGTGATGAGTGCTAATCCAACCTATATTTAGTCGTTCCTCACTTTTCTCATAAAAAAACATAACAAATTCCTCTTTAAATCGCAATAAAATACTAAAAAAATGCTTAGTGTTGTAAAACATTAAAATACCTAATGGTGCCTATCCAGGCATTAACTCATATTTGCACATAAACACAGACAGTTTGTTTGGCATCAATTAAAGACACTATTGTGAGGAATGGAAAAACATTTCTGTTTATTTGCTTTAACACTGGCAATGCATTTGAGTTGCAGCCTCCTTCACATATGTGCTTATACTTTAAAGAGTAACACTACACCCAGTGTGTGATGTCAGATACCAAAAGTCCAGAGGGTAAATCTTTAATTGAAAATAAAAAAAAATAAATTTGTTTTTTTGGGCTGTTTGGGACGTATAATGATAAGTAATTGAATGTACGGGATTTAAAAGTTGAAGACAAAAGGTGCCTCTCCTTAGTTACACATCTACATTCACATGTGAAGCTAGTTTCTTTAAAAAAATAAATAAATAAATACTGTATCATGTAATGTTTCTGAGATGTTTGAAAGGTGTGTTTGTTTACATGAACCTGCTGCCTTTTAGGCCCTTTCCTCTCTGGCTGTTATCTGTTGCCGCCCCCTAGTGGCTTAACAGTGTAACCGCCTGCTTGTGCTAATGAGTGAAAGGGTTTCCTTTTATTTCAGCTGTATAATTCAGGAGGGCATTAAAGAAGAGCTGATGGATAGTTGTAAATATTAAGGTTTTTTTCACCACATTTCACTGAGCCATTCAGGTCACAGACTGAACAGATCTATGCTGTTTATTTATGCTACATGTTCTCAGTTGGATAAAACAGAGGTTAACACATGCTGTCTAGAAACAAAAGTTTTCCTGTTTTATAACACATTATATACATTCTATTTCTTTTTTTATATTGCTGACCACATTCTCCTGTTGATTATTGGGTAGTTACTAATAATCCCACCCTGCGTCAGATGGGACCATATTAATCCAGATGTCACGGAGTTTCATTCTTCTGATATTTTCTGATATTCTTCTGTTTATTTTCTACATAGTTTGGAGAAAAATGTATTAAGAATTTTTATTTTCAGATTCGATTTCTGACCCATCCTTCCTATGGTCTTTCCTTACTTCCTCCATCTCTTTTCTTTCTTAATTTTCTCCTTCAACTCACTGTATTTCCCAGGTTTTCACCACTATATAATTATCAGTCTTGCATTCATTGTTAGCAATGTTATTCTCTATTTTTAAAATTAACAATTAAGTTTTCAAAGTCTGAAAATCCTAATCTGGAACAGTCTGGATTTTAATCTGCAGGAACCCTGTAATGTATGTTTCGCTAAACTTGAAAAAGCGACGGCTGGTTTCCCTCTTTACTACATCTTTTTTTTTTTTTTTTTTTTTTATGAGCCAAAAATCTTACTTGCTCTAATGAGATACACATCTTTTTTTTTCTGATGTTTATGCAGTTTAGAAATATAAGTTTTCCACTCAGCATTTAGTCCTCCTGGTTTTGGAGAATTGAAACTGTTCTCCTTAACAGAAATTAAGTGAGCAATGAGACCGTTTGACAAACTCAATTCATTACAGAAAATAGCAGAAAGTTAATGAACCACTGGACGGAATAAATTACTGATGGAGAAAATGGGAAAAACTGATAAGCATGAAATTAGGTTGGCATGGAAACGCCCATTTGATGATGTAGAACACAGTTCAAATTGAAAAGAAAAAGTACTTTTGATCATGTTATGTAACAAATCTGTTGTGTGATATGTAAAATGTTTTTGGCTCAAGCAACAAAAAAAGACATTAACATAATTAATTGAATTACTGTTTTTTAAATATTAAAAAAAGCCAGATTGGCGTTTTAATGGATGATTTTTCTGTAAAAACAGTTTTATTGACTCATTTGTTCGGTTAAACTAGTGTCTCTTGCTGGTCTTGTCTCATTGGTCAGACATGTTTTTGTGTACATACTGGAGGGACTGTGTCTGTGTTTGTAAAATAAATCCACGCTCGTTTTCTGACTGCCCAAAGCAGCAGACGGACTAACATGTTTCCTCATCCATTATCTTCGACCTGCTGTTGTACAGATGGTTGTACAGACCTTAAGTGAAACAGAAAAGCTCCTGTACAGAAGAAAATGACTTAATAAAAAAATATTTTAACTCTTTGTTTGTTTGGTTCTTGTCTGTTTAAATACCGTATTTTCACGACTATAAGGCGCACTTAAACGTCTTTTTTTCCCTCAAAATGTGCGGTGCGCCCTTTGGTGCGGTGTGCCCTATGTGTGTTGTAACTGCGACTTTTGAGACCACCTCATTGAGGAGATGATGAAAGAGTGGCTGAATGTAAGGAGACCAGGTGTTTTTTTCCACTCATCACCATCGCTGTTAATATGTAACTCCATGCGTGCCCATCTCACAGCTGATGTGAAAAACATGGGGAAACAAATTAACCCTGTGCTTGCTGTTCAACCGCTGGACATCCGGACCCAGCAGGTGCAGCAGAAGCAGCGAGTTTACATGCAAAGTCAATGGTTGACGCGCGTATAGGTGCAGCAAAAGGTCCCGCAGCGCGTTTTGAGCTGCACGTGCAGCGCGTCGGGAGCGCGCCGCCAACGCGCTGCTGCTGCTAGAGATGGAAAAATTGAAGTTTTGCTGCTGGACGCGCCGCATCAACCAATCAGAGAAGCTGATCTGGGAGCTGACAGCGAGACAGACACAGCGCTCTGATGATATTAACGCAAATGAAACGGGCTGGGGAGATGATGAAAGGCAGGTGTATGTGAGGAGACCAGGTGCTTTTTTCCACGCATCACCATCGCTGCGTGCCCATCTCACAGCCGATGTGGAAAAAAAAGATGAATCAAATGAACGCTGTGCTCGCCGTTATCCCGGGGGTCTGACAAAGGAGCTTCCACCGCTCGACATCGGTGTGAAGCGGCCGTTCAAAGTAAGGCTGTGAGCGGCGTGGGAGCGATGGATGACAGACGGAGACCACAGTTTCAGGATAAGTGGAAGGCAGCGCCGGGCAAGTTACGCCACCGTTTGCGGATGGATTGTTGATGCTTGGACTAAAGTGTCTGCTGGCTCTATTGTTCAAGCTTTCGCAAAAGCCGGCATTATTTCTGAGGAGCTGCGCTGCACGGAAAGTGACTGACAGCGAAGAATGGGAAATTGGCATGTCTGATTTAGCGCAGCTGTTTAATTCAGAAACAGAGGATGATGACTTTGATGGGTTTGATTAATACTTTGTAATAACTACATGAATAAAGCACAAACATACTCAGTTTTGCTCCCGCTCTATTTTTCTACCTGAAAACTTAATTCAACCGCAGCATCTGGGCGCGTCTCCTCTTCAGCGCGGTGGCTGGCAGGTGTTTTTTCATCTAAATAATCTAAATCTTGCAGCTATATTTGCTGTGATCAGTGGGAATAAAGTAGTTTTAATATGTTTTTAAGTGAGAAAGGCCACCTGAAAACTTAATTGCAGTCAGTTCATCCAGATTATCTATTTCTGTCGGAGGCGCTCAGACCCCCACATACCAGCGGTGCACCGACAGTAAATCCCTTCAACAGCAGCCTCACACGGCGGCTGGCAGGTGTTTTTCATCTAAATAATTTACAGTGCAGGCACCAGGATACCGGCAATAAAAGCGAACATATTCCGTCGGCAGGTTTCAGGATTTTAAGTTAATTTAGGAGTAATCACAGCGCTGTGTCATCTGCGATGTGTCTGTCTCATGGCCAGCACGCAGGTTTGATTAATTTGTAATAAATACATGAATAAAGCACAGTCATACTCAGTTTTGGGCCCGCTGTATTTTTAAAATACGCAGTAGAGCTATTTAAAGGTAGTAGAGGACATGAATGTGTATATAAAAAATGCGCCCTATAGTCCGGTGCCCTTATGTGTGTGTTAAATACAGAAATGGGACACATAACTGAGACTGTGCCTTTTAGTACGGTGCGCCTTATGGTCGTGAAAATACGGTACCTAAGAATAGCAACTTTTTAAATAACTATATATATTAGGGCTACAGCTATTGATTATTTTAGTAAATAATATAAAAAAGCTTTTTTTTCCAATTAATCTAAAAAAAACGATAATTTTAGTAAAATAATATTTCTGAATATACAAATATTTGGAACACAGAAAACGATTTTAAATAAATTGCTGATGCAGAGATTTCCATTTTGGTTAATCATGTTTTAGAGTCTGTGTATAATAGCTCTAGGTCAGTGGGTTTCTAAAGGGGGAGGGGGGGACGTGAAACACCAACTGGGAGATTTTAAGAATCACTGACGTTATCCCTAAGGTATACAGAATGCCCCATGAAATATAAAGATGTCATATTTATTTTTTTGCTAAAATATTCAATATACCATCAAATTTTTAAATGCCCAATAAAATCAGGTGTTCCCAAATATTTAAGCCTTTGAACCCAAAAATAATGATGCAACAGACTGGTGTCGCTCTAAAAGTACATGTTAATAGTATGTTATTGGAATAAATAAATGTTACATCGATTTATTTCATGGAATTTAACGCTTAGTTTCCACTTTTTTATGGTACATTTGCATAATTTATGGAACATTTCTTATATGTCAGGGATCAGATCACAGTGATTGCAGAAAAATCATACTGTGACCCCTGCAGGCGGCCCCAACCCCCAAATTTAAGGAACCCCTAAATTTCATGACCCTAATCTGGGAAACGATTCCATTAACAAATTAGTTGGATGTTATTTCAAAAATTTAAATACTGTCAGGAAAATATTGAACTGTTGAAACACTAATCTAGACTCTGCATCACACTTGAAAACACAACATTTGCACTACCAAGGTAGGTTTTTTTTTATTTTTTATAATTCCTTGAAATAGAAAACAGCTCAAAGTTCTACTGGATTTTGTACCATATTTATTATTTATTTTGCACTGCACTGAACCTTTCCATATAAATTCCTTTTGCACCGTGACTTCAAACTGGTTTTCCGTTTATTATTAACTGTTTATATTCTGATCACTGCTCCACTTTCTAAATGAAAAATGTTCATATCACTGTTGAAAGCTGTACCCATCGAAATTTCATTTTGTATACACTGTGTAGGCAGAATGACAAAGTTTGTCTTAGTCTAAACATTAATTAGAACCACTTTCAGTTGTTTTGGAGGTTCTTTGCTGCTAAAGTTGGTAGAAGTGAATGATTTAATCCATCATTCTCTTCTTTATAAAAACATGTTAAGACCTGAAGGACAAAATGCCGTTTCCTTATCTGCAAATGAAGTTAATGGGCTGACATAAACTTTTGCTACTCTGTACTATTATTTTTAAACACCCTTTAAAAACAATGAATGTTAAACAAACATCATGGAACATACCTCTTCATTATATTAATTTAAATATTTTTGAAGTATTGTTTAGAAATATCTCAGATATTTTAGATAAATTGCTAAATTTATAAATAGATTGAAGATTGCCTAAATTTGCTAAATAAACTGATAAATTTAGATTAATTAAATTTGAATTTGGATATTTTTGACTGGAATTGTGTATTAATGCTGCCAATTTGTGAGTCTGGTATAAGATGGATGCTGAGCTGCTCCAGTGTGAGGATCTGACCATGTTTAATCTACACTGGCCAGCAATTTCTTGTCTCCCTTTACCTTCAGAAATACCTTAGCTGTTCATAAAAATGATTCAATAAGGTTTGTCAAACTTTTCTAAGATATTTTATCATCAGAATAACAAATCTTTAATCTGCATGTGAATAAACCAATCTCCCATTTCAAAACATCCCAAATGTCGCCTATGGTTACAATCTGTAGGCTGCGCAGGATCCTGAAGAAATGGGAGCTTCTTTTCATGCTGGCATACAACCATTCTGTGACGTGGTGAATGGCCTGCTGGGAGTTTGCATGAGATGACTGGTTCTCTGGTTAGAGATGGACATGACCAGCAACTGCACTCAGGAGGTGGTTTTTAATTAATGCTTGATTAGGACTAAGAAAATATTCCCAGTGTCAGAATGCTGCTATCAGCAGCCAAAACCTGTGGTACAAAATATAATTTAATTAACTTTATTTATATAGCGCCAATACACAACAAATGTCATCTTAAGGCACGTTACAGTTCACCAGATCATTCAGTCAAATTGATTCAAAGTTTTCTATGTAAGGAAAAACAGTTGATTGCTTCGACTCATTGACTCGAATGCAATCCCTTACACTAAGCATGCTTGTAGTGACAGTGGAGAGGAAAAACTCGCTTTTAACAGGAAGAAACCTCCAGCAGAACCAGGCTCAGTGTGAGCGGCCATCTGCCGAGGCCAACGGGTTCAAGGAGACAGAAGCAGAAATACAATAAGCAACTCTTATTATAGTTAGACTGATTTGATTATTTTTAATCTGTTTTCATCAAGACACCTGAGCTGCTTTAGGGAGCTTTGACAGCTCAGTGTCAAACAGCCTGATCCCAGGCTGTTCTCTACATCCAGTCTGTTCCTCTGCTTGGTTTGGATGTGTGTCACAGCTGAAGCTGAACTCCTGTTCTGTTTGTTACTGTTTGGTTGATAAAAGCTTGTTTAATTTTTCTATTGGGTACCCACAAAGCAAAACAGATCCCAGCCCTATTTTATTTGACCACCGAAGAAATAAAATATTTTCATGTACCCCTTGCAATGCTCTTGCAGACCACTGGGGGTACGAATACTCCTAGTTGGGAATCATTGCCTTAGGATATCATATTCTGGATATCTCAATTGTAAAAAATCAATCTATTTGTCCTTTTAATCCTGACAGCTGGTGCTCACTGGATAGTTTTCTCTTTTGGAGACCATACTCTACACAGAAATAATGAGATCAGACCGGCGACAATATGACGATGTGAGGTTTGAACTTGAAATTACCTTCCACACATTAATGTGTTAAGATGCTGCCATATGATTTCCTGAGTCTACATTTTGTTCTCACGGGCAGTTGAACAGGTAGACGTAATAGAATGGCTGGAGAGTGAATGTAACTAGATATCAGTCAGACTTTTTTATTTCAAACATGCATACAAGTTAGCACAAGTATATTGTAGTCCTCCACTAATAAGAAATCCATGCAATGAAAGGAGAATGCAATGAAAAAACTTACAAAGAAAGCATAGAGAAAAAAATATATAAAATGTAGTCTAGCGGTGTCCAAACTACAAGAAGAATCCCAACTTATTCATTAATTCACTCTCTGCCAATTAAACTAATAGTTAAATAACACTAAATATGTATTTCCCAAAAATAATTGTTTAAGAATCAATATACAACAATTAAGGCACTGAAATATCCCTAGATATATTTAAATAAAATTAACACAGTAATTCACAACACCATTAATGTTGATATCTTTTAAATTATATGTCTTTATATTCTTGTTTTATGTTTGGACATCCTTTGCATCCACCTTAGAACCATTCCAGAGGTTTACAGAAACATTTGCAAGTTATCCTGTCCCCTTAAATCACAACACTCTTCGCTGTCAATCATTTCTGAATATTGGCTAGTAATTTTTATTTTGTTTTAAACATTGTTAGCAGAGCCACATCTGTATATTTGAGCAGCTTTGAACCTATAAACAATGAATCAGGGAGATCCCTGTATGCATCCCCAATGATGATTTTTATTGCTTTTTTTTGTGAAAAGACTAATGGTGCATTAAAATTGACTCATGGCTCTGTTTTTAATTTGATGTAGCCTAAAATGTTCAACTATATTTTATTTGACTTTAGTGATAATTTGCTGATGTTAAAGCAAACCTTTATGTCACATAAATATGTAATTATTTATTTATTTATTTTTTTAAACTTCTTGATTAATCTCAAAGGAAAATTAAATAATAATAAAAATAAATGTGGATTCGACATTATTACATGACTCGAAAATATTTTTATTATATCCGTACATATGTACACACAGTACATATGTCAATGTATCTGAGTATAAACAAATCCTTAGTACATAAAATAAACAAACCAGTACTGTTTAGCCAAAAAAAAAACAACAAAAAAAAAAACGTTTCCAATTCATTTCCTATGGAATTCCCTAACCACTACGGCACCTTTTGGCCGCAAGCCTGATTTTGGGGGCGCTGTTTCTACCTCTTTTCCAACAGCAGTAATTCACGACTGATGTAATACACCTTTTGGCCACAAGCGTGATTTTGGGGGCGCTGTTTCCAACTCTTATCCAACAGTAGCCCACTACGGATTCAGCACACTTTTGACCACTACGGCGCTGTTGCATTTTTTACACTGGTAAAGAAGAAATACTGTATTTGCAAGGAGTAACGTGTTAGTAATGTTATTCCTAAATTAACAAAAATAATGACAGTTCATGTTATCACCAGTGGGTGGTGCTGCCTAACCATTTTTCGTGATTTTCTTTTTCATATCATTTGTTGTTGTTTCTGATTATTGTTGTTCCATCCATTTTTTTAACATGTTTTTTTTTTTAAAGAAGTTCCTTATTTTAAATTATCAATGTTTAAAATGTTTAAAAACCTTTTTAGGAATATTTGAATCGTTTTTGTAAAGATGTTCCTTATTTTTAATGATCAACATTTAAAACGAAATCCCTGGAAGTTCGGTATGAGATAGCAAAACAAAAAAACATAAAAAATAAAATCACCTTCTCCTCCCATGGGTTTCCTGTAATATTTGCTGTATCCTTTTGTTCTGCATCATTTTCTGAGGCCATTATGTATGCAAGCTGCAAAGAAGTGGAATAAATCAGAGAACCAATAAACAGGTTATTTAAGAACATTGTTTATTCAACAGTAGATCTCCAGTAATAAATAAATGCCAGGTCATTCATTCCACAAAGAAACTGAGGGACATTTTTTTCCATTTGGAAGGTTGATATTGCCATGGTGGACCAGAGACAGTAGGAGGGAGAGATACAGATGGGTCTGCACACAGAGAGGCATACTGAGATGTACAGATACAAACCACACACATCTGTACAAAGTATTGCATTTTTCACTCAACGGCCCCCCCTTTTGCCCTCTCCTCAATACAAAGATCGAGTCAGTCCGGCATGACCAGCAATGTGCAAATCAACCAATAAATTACAAATACAGTATTGCATCACTTCAAAGTGCTACACAGAGAGAGAGGTGCCGGCAATCTTAAAAAAAAAAATAAAATAAAATACAAAAAAAAAATAAAGTATAAAAACCTAAACATGTTTGTGAATATATGCTTGTTCATGTTAGCTTCAAGTCTGGTATAAAAATTATTATTTTTTTGCCTTTGTTGGTCTAACACAGTGTTCATCTTCGCCTGATACTTTAGCAATGCAGGAGAACTCGCGAATCGTGATGTAATGACTTTTTTTGTGCTTGACTGGTTTTGAAATGCAATGGCTGATTCCCAATTGTGTTTTTTTTTTTTATATATATCAAAGGGCTCTTGTTTGGGTGTATCAATACAAGGATAAAAACAATAAATAAATAGGTAATTGAATTAATGTCGATGGTGGAATGGGCATGGGCTGGTTACAGATCATATATGCTGCCATAATCAAAGGCTTTTTCACTAGACCCTCATTTGCAAGATTACTAAACTCATCCCTATACAGAAGTATTTTCAGTATGGTGAATCAAAAGCTTAGACTTATGTTTGAAATAAAAACCACGATAAACTGTCATTTAAACAGATGTTAAAATCATACCTCCATTCAAAAAATGATGATCTTAATCAAAAGCAATATGCTGACCAGTTACTAATTTTATAAATATCAAAAGTCAAAACTTTAAATCCTGTATTTTATCTCCAACTGTATCTTACAAATTCTAATATTGAAGACTTTGGCACAATTTATTTTATTGTCCATATCTTAACAAAATGTCAAAATAGTCTAATATTCTCCACAGTAGACACTAGAAAACGAATAATTCAATTTATTAAGTGTTTATTGTAGATTTGTGTTTAGATTTAAGTATCCTGCTTTAAATTAAGTTTTTTTTTAGATGGCTTCATTTTTGACTATATGAGAATCTCATACCAGCCCATGCCTATTAGGCACCTCTAGAAGTCTGCCAAACATTTTGCATTCTTCTGTCCTGTTATCGTAACACAAAAAAAGAGAAAAGAAATGACCAAACATTTGCTGGGGATACCTCAACGAACAAGGCACAAGCATCTTAAAGGACCATCCGCTGACACCAATGCCTTTTTTTGCTAGTTAACCGAAAAGGAAAATTTCAAGGCACCAAACAGGAGCCACTGTGTTCTGTATCAGTTGTTTAGAATATATTCTGTAATGTATTAAAAAAAATTATGGTTCTATAACAGGCTATTTCAGGGAGTTTGATCAAATAAAAAAAAAAGGAAATACCCCCAAATTCTTTTTATTATAACCTTTAGAAAACCATTTTTTCCACAACTTTGAGCCCTTTTGCCTAAAAATATTCATATAGGATTAAAAAGGGCTTTTCTGTGGTGTCAGGGGGTTTCCCGGTCCATTTCTGAGGGGCCCCAGCCTTTTTTATTTGGCATCTTGTTTTATTTATTTTTAACCTCAGTGAGAAAACGAAGTGCAGAGAAGAAAACCGGGAATGGGGATGGGGGGGGGTCTAAGATGAGAGCCAGAGATGAGAGGATGAGGAGGAGGGAGGAAGCATAAAGGGATGAAAAGGGAGATGAGAGGAGAGGAAGAGGACGTGTGAAGGGCAGGAAGCTCCGGTCGGATCCCCGGCAGAACACCTGTCACTGAAGAGGCTCCTGCTTTCTGTCACCCTCTTTTTTTTTTCTCCCTCCTTTCTTCTCCATCCATCTACTTTGTCCAGCGACAGGACGGACACCCGAGGAGGAAAGAGGGAGCGCTTAAAATTCCCCCCTTCCTTCCTGTGTCCATCTCCTCTCCTAAAGACCTCGTCTCCATAGAAACAAGCTATCTTCATACTGAGCTTATTCAGTCAACAGGCATGAGCGTGTGCGTGGGAGAGAGGGGAAGATAGCTTCGCCGCTGCTCAGGCCTCACCGTGTTATGTTTCTGTGTGTGGAAGTGTGTCTCTGTGCACGTTGGAAGAAAAGTGAGTGAACGTCAGCCCAACACTCCATGTGAACATGAAACGATTCTAGAAAAGACATTTCATTTTTGGTCGAAAGGAATAAATCTCTTGTGAAAACTGACGGAGCGTCGGCTGGTTTGTGAAGTTCAAAAAGAGTCCTTCTCAGGCACCGTGACGCTTCTCGACTCCATGTTGTGGAAGTAAGGACATACTGCAGAGGTCTGGAGCTCTCGCTTCGAGTCAGGGTAAGGCTGTCCATTAGCAGCCGGGGGAGGTCGTGATGGGGCCGTGGTGTAGGTAGGCCGGGTTCACCACAGACACGGGGAAGTTAAAGATGAACGGGGACGTGGGAGTGGCGGCCGTGGAACTTGTGGCCACTGTGGATTTGGGTCCGAGCAGCGGACTGGCTGTGGCCGCAGCTTCGGCGGCGCAGGAGGTGGCGAGGACCTGGGATTCGAACTGCAGCAGCTGGCCCATGAAGCTGAAGTTAGGCGAGATGATGCTGCGGCGGCGCCGCACAAACTCGAATGCTTCGTCCAGACGCACCCTCTTCCTCTTCATCAGGTACGCCAGGCAGATGGTGGCAGAGCGGGAGATGCCTGCCTGACAGTGGACCAGAACTCGTCCACTTGAGTCCCGTACTGAATCTGAGAACACAGAGGGAGCACAGATCAGAGGAGGATGCTAATAATAAACATGCACAAAAGAGGCCCAGTTTTCCTTCCTGTGCCTGCTCCAATACACCTGATTACAGCAGTGTTTTGGAAAAGCACCCCCCTTACACACAGCTGAATTAAACTCAAGTGACCATTAAAAGGTGAAAGTGCTTCAAGTTTATTTCTTTTAATCTTAGAGTTATTTTTTAAGATTTACTGAATTTGTCCAAATAAATCAAACAAAGCTACATTAATGCTAAACCATTTTCTGGCTCATAAAACCAAGTTTGTCATCCAAACATGTGTTCAGTGTTTTGTTAACTGAGCTGCAACTAGTTTAATATGAAATTCAATCTTCCCTGCTACCAAATTCTATGATTTAAGAGGACATTTTGTTTCTGCACCGGCTTTTCAGTAAGGATTTTCACTGAGAGATCAGGATCACTACATCTTTACTGGATATTAAGATAATTCATTTTATATTTTGCATAAATAGTGTGCAAACAATACCCTGCAAGTACTTTTCTCACAACAGATGTACAGTGACGCCTCCCCTAAAACAGCTTTCGTTTCTTCAACTCCTACGCACTTTCATGCCTCTCTGTGCTCTCAAACCGATAACTAACCTCAAAGTGAGAATGCTGCAAATTACATTTACAGTAAGTGAAAAACAAGTGCAAAATTTAAATGATCTGCACCTCCTCTCCTGGCCTATTTATGGCTCCGTCTCAGCCTGCATACATGCTCTCACCTTCTCAGGATAAATAACCTGGAATAGGTTTGATTACAGCATTTTGTTTTCCATCATGTGTGGCTGCCTGCAGAAAGCCTGAACCTCAGTGTATAATGATGGATTTCAATAGCTTAGATTTTTTTTTTTTTTCTTTTACTATTCAAGGAAATTATTCAAAGGCCGTATTGGTTTTTAAACCCACCCATCCCTGACACGTTTCCTAAATCTCCCTCTTTATCAAATGCTCTGGCACAGACGGATTCAGATCTAGCTCCAGTACGGCGTCTGTTCACTCGGTAACACCGGATGAGTCAGACTCTGGTCCCACAGCAGCTAACTATGACGCATACCAGCAACCTTCACCTGCACACACACACACACACACACATCAGAGCCCATGCTAACACACAGTCTTAGCGCACAGTGGGGATATGCAAACCAAAAGCACACTTGACTACATAATGTGCCTGAAAACAATTGAAATGAACACTTGCATATGCAAACTGTTTGATCTCCTGAAGAAATGTGTAACTTTCAGTTCATTTGAATGCTAACTTTTGAAAAATTATTTTAACATGACCATTTTAGGCATTTTGTTGGAACAAAGCAAAAAAGCATTTTTTTTATTAGCATTCCTGTCATGTAATGTTAATCACCCCCCATCAGACACTGACCTATGAACTCTATGGCCTCCAGGAACCAGCAGCTGATGTCTTCTTTGTGGTTGTCCTCCACAGGGATGCATTTGTACTGGTAAGTCCCCTCGAAGTGGTTGGGACAGTCAGCTGACACGTTTAACAAGGCGGAGATCCCGATGCTGTCCAGGACCTCCTTCTTGGAGGCGTGAAGGGCACTGCCGAGGTAGAGGAACGGAAGGATCTCAACGGGGCCGCCCTGGAAGGAAGAACACATGGGAGGCTTTAATAAAACAGCTGAAGTAACCAAGTGACTCACATTGGAGACACCTAGGATTCACTATCAAGTGTCTCAACCCCGACTTCACATTTTCGTGCATTTGCAACGCTTTTTAATCAGATAGGATGTGCTTATTATCTCTGTCAGGAACAGATCAGGGGGTATATTTATGGCTCATGTTGATCACCTGATGAAACCAGACGATCCGGCTGAACTACCGACGTGTTTTAAATGTGGTTGAGCAGGGTACGCTTGCAGCTGCAATGCCACAGCAAGAAGCAAACGCACTGAGATTATGAATATTAATGAAAAAAAATCTGCTGCAACATAAGACCTGTGCTGCTCTGAATTGGGTGAAAAATTAACTTGTTGATCAAATATTACATAAATATTCCCCTTTGTGTTCCTTTCATATAAAAACTCTGATCTGGTCTTAAATCTATCACTAAACCCCCTGTGGAAACATTACCTAATGAACACTGAGTTAAAGAGCCCCTGTTTTACTGGATGCGAGAGGTCAATCAGTCAGCAGGAGTCTATAGCAGCAGCGCAGCTTATTGACAAAAAGCTCGCTCTGTTTATGTCACTGCCGTTGACGAATTTGGTACTGACACAGAGACAGGAAATGATCAATACAGCTAAAAGATGCAGAGCGAGCTGCAGTCACCCCATCATATTCACGCCGCCACAGGAAGTTGCAGCTTCCTCTTAAATCAATAAAAAAATGCACCTGACAACACGGGCAGAGAAACAATGAAGTGATTTTCTTGGGAGCACACAGACATGCACAGAGAGGCCGGGTAGCCTGAGTCTCTTGCCCTCGTGAATTCCAGGGGAATTAAACCCATAGCACATGTGACTGTGAGAGTTGCGTAAAATCCGTTGGCTTAAACAAACAGATCACTGTCCCACAAAAAAAAAAAAAAAAAACAAGGCCAGGGAGTTCACAGGAAGTGATCGAGAGCTGAATCGATGCTGAACTGCGACTTTCAGCCCACTCTATTTGGTAACTGATTTTAAGCATGTTAATCAATTCAAAGAGAGGTAAAAATATGTCAGTTACTAACATTTTATACATGATTCCTTTAATGAAGTGTTACCGCTCACTGCTATGGGGTCTGTCTCACTATATCTTAGGTAAGAGTACAACAGAAAATGTTAAAGTTAACATAAATATTGAATTTTACAGTTATCAAAACATTTTGTTGTTTTGATATGAATACTTTCGCAAAATATAGAATAAAAACCTGCTAAGTTTAGTAGCAGGTTTCAGTGCTTATTGTTTAAACTATGATCCATTTTGGTGGTTTAACTTTTTAAACAGTAATCAGAATCACAAACCGATTCAGATTTATTCCCCAAAACTATATATCTAAGCAAGCATTTTAAAACAGCTTAAATTGTCTCTCTGGAGCAAAGGGAAAGTGTTGTAGCCTGATTTCCAGCCAGCTGACAGCCAGTGCTCAGTAAGAGACGATGGACAGGCAGCAATAAATTGTAGGCCAGATTATAAAAGTCACACAGAAGGCTACTTCAGTTTTCCCTTCATTTGGTGGAAAGGAAACACAAATATTTCTCTTTATGAAAATTTCTGGTCTCATAAAAACAAACACAGTAATGAGATGCAACTAAATAAATTACAAGATTAAACTACAAACAGGAATGTGTGTTAAGCAGCTAAATGTAGGCTATACCCAAGCAAGAGAAATATAAAAACATATTTTTAGAACCAGAATCACTCTGTAAAGATGTGTTTATTCTATCATTTAACTTGTAGAGCATTAATATAAAGGAGATGGAAACCAAAAAGAAAGCAAATAAAATGGAACAAATGGATAAACATAAGGCAAATCGGAGAGAATAGCAAATATAATGATGCATGTCAAGTAAAATGGAGAAAAAAGCAACAAAACTTCAGGTTATCATTAAATATGAATTAAAATGGATATAATTCAATATATCCTGTATGTTAGGTGTGCTTTACATAAAGTACATCAGATTTATTAAGCATTTCTATCCATATTCAGGCTCAGGATGATAGTTGTACCTGATCGTTGTGTGGAGTCCCACACGATGAGCAGGAATCGATGCTGGACTGACTGTTGAGGGACGGCAAGGATTTGTTTTTTAAGCAGTACTCTGGATACTCTGTGAAAAATCTGTCGTATCCTCCTGGAAAGAAAAAAAAAACAAGATATATCTATATTAATGGGCCATCCACATATTCAGAGATGAAATGCAAACACATTCAGCTGCAGGATCTTGCAACATAATCAGCTTTCTGTCAATTTAAGGCATTTCCTTCAAAAGGAAAATATCCAACTGCAGCTTCTGTCAAACCGCATTAACCATCATGTGTATGTTCACCCCTTGTGCTTCAAGCCGTCTGCATCATTAGGATGCAGGCATACACACACACAGAAAAAAGACGCACCAACACTTGCAGCAGATTCTGCTTTCAGAATATTAAACATGTTATCTGACTTTTCAATGTTGTCTTTTTGCTGACATATTAAAACCCTTTTCCCTATTTGCACACCTCATAAAGGACTTCTTGTGAGATGATTGTATGCTGTGTATCACTGTGGTTTTAATGTAGCTTCTACGCACCAGCATTACCTCATCGGCTGATATGAGTGCGTGGATTTGGATGAGGCTGATTAAGAGAGAGGGCCCGTTTTTAAATTCCCTTATTTCTTATAAGAAATACTGAAATATCATTATTGACCTTTACATTTTAGACATATATGACAGAATATATATTTTGTACTTACTAATTGCATATATGTCAATTTATTTATCTTATATTTTTAAACCATATATTAAAAATATATGGTTTATGCGCTGTATATTGTGCATTACAGGATTTTAATCCGTAATGTGTAATATAAATGGCAATATTAATTATTTATAAGGGTAAATAAATATGGATGTTGTTTTTGTTGTTGTTTTTTTTTTCGTTTATTTTGCTTGAAAGCATGCTCTAAATGAGAGATATTCTACCTTTGAGTAGATAAACTAGTGTTCCCTGGGAGTCCCTGAGCAGCGCGTTCAGCACCAGGGTCACCGTGCTGTCTTCCTTCACAGACTCCGAGTCCGGCGTCCGCTCGTCGTAAAGCACCACAGCGGAGTACATCCCGGAGCGCAGGCGGCCCCGCACCTCCTCATCCCCGGCCAGGACCTGCTCCAGACTCAGCGCGGAGCCCTTCGCCCTCCTGCGGACGATGGTGTTGCAGCGCGCGTTCACTGCGCCTCGGATGTGTCCGGCGCTGAAGGCGAGGAAGGAGCGGCAGTCCAGCAGCAGGAAGCGGCCGCCGTCGTCCTTCAGGAACCGCTTCAGCACCGTGCAATCCATCTCGCACAGCTCTTCCATCGCAGCTCAATGCAGGTTTGTGTAAATAGAGGGGGTTCTCTGGTGTTTATCTGCTCTCCTTTAGGAGCAGAAGAAAGCGCGCAGGTCCTGTGATGGATTCCCCCTCCTCTCTTCTATCCGCGCATCATGCTGTCCATTTAGCTTCTCGCTCTTTCTTCTCTCCTATCTCTGTGTGTCTATCCTAAGAACTCTTCTTTCTTGTTTTTCTCTTTTTTTATTTTATGAATGGGTCCATCGCGTCACGGCGGAGGTGACGTCAACCAGCGCAGCCAATCACGAAGCTCCTGGGTATTCATTCAAGAAAAAAAGAAAAAGACATCAATGAAACTGAAGGCGACAATGAAACACCAGAAGTCAGCTCAAAAACTCTACTGTCTCTATCAATATTTTAGATCAACTTCCTTTTTCTTTTTTTACGGATAAGAAAAAAAACTTAATTATTTTCTAATAAAAATGAATTTTAGGTGTGGGATAAAAAAAAATTGTGCAAGTACAAAATTAATCACTTTTTCCACATTTGTCCAGTTTGAACCTCACACATTGATGTATTTTATTAGTATTTAATGTGCTAAAGCAACTCAAATCATCACAATAGTGACATGAAAGAAAAAAAACACATTTTGTAAATGTTTATTTTTTATTTTAATAAAGTTTATTTATTTATTTATTTATTTATTTATTTATTTATTTATTTATTTATTTATTTATTTATTTATTTATTTTTAACAGTGTCCTGTCTGGCAATGTGGCAATAAGAATAATTGTCTTGATGCCAATAAGAGCCCAACAGATTTTACTTTCTCAAGTGGAGCAGTACGGCTATCGCCATAGTGTACTGCTTGTTTCATGCATATAAACTGCTTTATTATAATTAATGCAGAGAGTTTTACAGATTATATGGACACTGCAATGTAAGTAGAACAGAAGAGGAAAGACAGAAAAAAGGAGAGAAGATGAAACAAAGAGGAGCTAAAAGGGAGATAATGATAAATAAAGGTTTAAAAAAATTAAAGCATGCCAAGTCAACATGTTGTAGTATATTGTAGATTTTGATCAGCTGCTCGCATATCTTGCATACTGGAGGCAGTAGTAGCAGCTAAACAACAACTGCTGCTTACCTTATCAAGGCTGCAATTTAAAAAAATGAAATTGTCTAGAGAGAGCTGTTCTAAACGAAATTTCTTTCTACACTTGTGTATACAAAATGACAAAATAAATCTGTCTAAGTCTATATCTGTTTGTAAATGTAATCAAACTCAGTCGCACTGGAAGGACAACCTCTGAACCGTAATCTACAATTCTTACAAAAGGGTTATTTGTTTGGATATAGATCTGAACGTTAACTAGGCCATTATTACACATTATAACCTTTGATCTACACCAATCCATTGCAGTTTTGGCTGCTTATCACAGAATAACTGTGTATTTAGTTCAGCTTGTCTTGTCATAATTTCTTACCAGCTTTTATTTATTTGCAGAAGAAAAGCTTTTTCTCACAGCAGGACGCTTCTCACCAATATATCTCACCACAGGGATGATGCATCCTCTCATTCCTCTGACTGCTCTCATGTAGGCTTGGGTAGACAGCCATGTTTCATATTCCTTATGCATCAATCAGTGCTCTATCAGTTTTTTAAAGGTTGAGAAAAAAACTTAGCTCTATACGGGTACTTTGTTACTTATGATATACCAAGTTTGTAAAAAACAAAAAAAAAAACAAAAAAAGCAAAACTTGGGAATCTTTAGTTTTATTGAGAAAAAACTGTATTGGTTTGGTTTTACAGGAAGGGAAGCCTTCAAAGGATTGTTTTCATTAACATAATCCTGTTTGTTGAGACAGTATCAAATAGCCAGTGAAAAGCCTATTTTTAGCATTGATGTACACATCTGTACACATTGCTGCAGGAATTATGAAGAGTAGTCCTTTAAGGTCATTGACCTTTTTATCTTCTTCTGGTATTTGTAATAAAAACATGATGTCATTACAACATGGAAGTCAGCATGTTTAGCCGTTTTTAATACTGACATTTCTGAGATTGGGGCTTTTTGCTTTCAATTAATGGCAATAAAATTTAATCTAGCTGTCAGTTACATGCTGGGAGGTTATCGGTTAAACAAAACTGTTTTATTTCACAAGAAAACCTAATAGATATTATATATTTTCCCATGAACTTAACATTAAAATCCTACTTATAGGATATATTTAAGTTTAGAATCAATATGCAGATCATCACACCATCGTTTATTTGATCTTGGCTTTATTACAGTTACCAACCTTTTATCTAATCTTGTAGTATTTAAAACTCACCTGTAACACCACCTCCGGCTTTGGTGCTAAAGAACTGCAGGTGGGAGTGCTTACGTCTCTGCATGCATGTGCGTCTGAGTGCATAAGTCTGAACACGAATCTGCGTGTGTGTGGGTGTGTAATCCTACAAGCGGATGCAATTTGCATCTCTCATCACACAAGCCTCAGAGTGTGTTCAGGTATTTGCATGTTGATCTCATTTCCATGGTGACAGGGGAAAGAGAGCAGAGCGGCAGCAGATGACAGGAAGAGAATTCAGACAAAAACAGACTGAAAGCAAAACAAGCACAACCTGGAAGAGACAGAGCAGGTGGGAGGACAAATATTGGTGTGTTAATGTGACAAAATATGCAGGTATATTTGAATTATGATTTATATGCATATACAAATCTGTGTCTCAGATTACTTGATATGTTGACAGTCTAACAAAGTTGGAGATACAGTACTTTGAGAGAGGTACATCTAATGTAAGCCTACTTGTCTTCATGGCAAATTCTCCATTTTATGGATGCTATATTTTAGTGACAGATTTAAAAAATATATATCTTTGTCTAAAGTGAAAAAAAATATGGAGGAAAGTCATTGCATTGAGTCATCAGGACAACTGTAAATTTAAAATTAAAAAAGCATAAAAGGTGTGTATCTTTATCTTCTACCAAAACATTACACAATTTATTTTAAGTAATTTTACTCTACAAAATAATTTCTAAAGACCTTTTAGGTGGAAACTTGGAACACAATAGATGATCAGAACAATCATTCAGGTGTTTTCTGGATTTATTAATTAATTAATTGAGGTCTGTGTTACGGTGTACCACAAGGTCCTGTTCTAGAGCCCATCTTGTTTCTTTTACAGTGGATATAAAAAAAACAAGCTCAGCTGTTGAAATGTAACAATTTCTTATAGTAAAAATGAAAAAAATTGCAGGTTTAATAATTTCTGAACTTTGCCTCCTTTAGGGCTAGATATAACTAAATAAATGAAAAATTTAAGAGAGGAAAAAAAAGTAAAAGCAATTTGACAAACTTGTTCCAGCACCTTTTAACTAATGGTCAGTGAAATCCTTTATTCATCTAATTACAACTGTTACTGCACCTTAAGGAAAAACTTCTACAATTACAGAGAATTTTAATAACCTTTAAAAAAAGTTTACCAGTTCTAGCTTTTCCAAAGATTTGCATATTTGCACCCACAGGGCTACCTTTTTTCTGTACCTAAGAAGATACAAAAGATCTAAATTATTCAATTGTATGAAGAGAACAGTCAGAAAAATGGTCCAAACAAAAGGAGGATTCAGACACTACAGACAGTAGCACACATATGCATTATTATTTCATTGTTTACTTTTGCATTTGCATGAAATTTGATGACACCTTGTTTTCAATCTATAGGGCTCAGTTTGGGTCAATGGACGCCTATTCAACACTGTAAGAAATGTAACTATTCTCTAAACATTTTGCCCTGATGTTTGGTCATGGGTCATAGTTGGATGAAAACCAGCCGTGCAACATCCATGTAATTCATCCCAAAGGTGTTATATTGAGTCATAGGCCACATTTTATATACAATGGATCAGACTGTTTCACATTTTAGATTTTTTTAAATCTTAGATACAAATACAATTTATCCTAATCTTTTTTCAATTTTTCATTTATCTACCATCTCTGTATAACTGACTATGACTTTTATGTAATGAGTAAGAGGGAAAAACAAACAAAAAACAAATACAGGAGAGTCTACACAGAGAGAGGAGACATGGTGGAAACGAAGAAGCAGAATGATGCAGTGGGGAGGAGCTGGAGGAGAGGAAAATCATACAAGACTTAAATCTGTCATATAAACAAAGGTAATGACTTTCTCTGCTCGACTGCAGATATTAAAGCATCACATGTATCCCATGCTGCTTTACTATCAACCCTAAACATGGTCTTAAACAGGACGGTACTGCTGCCGTAGCAACAACGAAGAGGTGTGGGAGGGTGCAGAGATAAGGGAGGTGGGGTGGGGATGGACTCTGAGGGGATTGGCCGGAAAGAGAGTATGCGGTGATGTCATCCCTATCTCCCTCCCGCTGCTCTCTCGTGTCCATCCATTCATCCCCCCACATCACATCCCTCGTCTGCACTCCGTCATCCATCAATACAGTGGACAAGAAGGAGAGGATGGAGTAAACAGCTATCATCCTCCTCCCTTTTATTTGGTCCATATACATCCTCTCAGAATATAACAAACACATTTAAATGCAACAGAAAGCCGGAATAGCATTTTGAATCCGGAAATTTGACCTTGAAGAAAAAAGCAAGGCTGTTGTTTTTTTCATAAGAGACTTCTAATATTTGTGAGGCAATTATAAAGTCGCTTCTCGATTTGATTTTGCAAGCACAGATGAAATAAAGAAAAACAGCCTATATTTAATGTGCACCAAAAGCAAAGCATCATGACGTGTTTGGATTATGCATTAATTTACAGCTGTGCCTCAGCTGCTGGAGCACCTCATCTATTAAAGACTAATTTCTGCTGTATGTCCTCTTGTCCTTGAGCAAGACATACCACACAGACCAGTTCCTACAATAACATGTCTGGTTGAACTCTAGAAATTGCTTGTTGATTTTTTAAAGAATAGGAATTATTGATGTTTTACATATTTTAGATAGATTTATATGATATTTTTTTGTCTATGCATAAAATATAAAAATGTATCATTGGCTTAGGGAGAGTCATTCATGTTCAGCTTTCACAGAATAACTGCTCATTTGCTACAAATAGCCATTTCATCTTGATTATCTTTATTCTTACAAAAAAGAAACAAATACCATCTTGAGTTTAATGGTTTTGCTTTTGGTTTTAAATTTAAATAATTTTTAAGAGCTCAGAGAGATACCTGCATTCCAGCGGGGCAGTTAAAATGACCTAGATTAATAGCATGACTTACTGAAAATATTAGTCTCTTATAGGGTTGCACTGTTGCCTCCAAGCAAAAATGTTTTATTTGTTTTTTTGTTTTGTTTTTCTACATTCCCCGGCTGTTTTTTTTCCAAGCTCTCCAGGGAATAACCCCCACAGATGCATATTAGGGCAACCCGCCATTTTAAATTTGCCTTTAGGCATTTGTATGTCCATGTATAATCCTCCGTCATGTGTTTCTCTGTTGCCTAGTGATGGACGGGTAACCTGTACTGTATGTACATCAGAGTATAGAGAGTTGATGGATGGCATTCAGCAATAAATGAAACTGTATCATGCTGTGAACAAAATAAGTATTTTCATTCAGAAAGCATATGATAGGAACCTGCTATAAATCAAATATAGCCTACTCTAGTACTAAACTGCCCCCTTTTAATCTTCTGCGAGGACTTAGAGTGACGGTCTAGAAGTCCCTTACTGCCTTTCTCAGTATGTGTTTCACACAAGAACTTCTTTTGGTGAACATCTCCTCCTCCACCCTCCATTTGACACAGTTGGGCTCAATCTGAACACAGCAAACTGCAGCCTCTTCAAATGCTCCTGTTCCTTCAATTCATTTCAGTTTATTTATATAGCGCCAATTCACAACACAAGTTATCTCAAGGCACTTTACAGTTCACCAGATCATACAGTCAAATTGATTCAAAGTTTTCTATCTAAGGAAAACCAGTTGATTGCCTCACACTAAGCATGCTTGTAGCGATAGTGGAGAGGAAAAACTCCCTTTTAACAGGAAGAAACCTCCAGCAGGACCAGGCTCAGTGTGAGCGGCCATCTGCCAAGGCCGACTGGGGTTCAAGGAGACAGAAGCAGAGATACAAAAAGCAGCTGTAAAAGGCGGCCCTGTCCAGGAAACACACAGCCAGGCCGACGAGCACCGAGCCAACTCCCATGTCAGAGGATAAATAGAGCACATCCAGCCAGTCACAGTCAGAAAAACAGGACTACAATGGAAAACAGACCGATCTCCAGCATCTATAAACAAGGGTGTTGATGGAAGCAGCACAGCTGATATTTTTTCCTTCAGGATGGCGTCACAGCCAAACAGGAAGAGACCTTTCATGGGGTCAAGTAGGAAATAAAGAATACGGACAGCTGTGCAGAAACTGGATAGCCTTTAGCTTACTGGATATCATTATCAAATGAAAATGGATGATGCTTGTCAAACTACAAAAAAAAAACAATAAGCTCTTTCTACAAACCAAAACATATGAAGATGCATACATCTGCATGTGTCACATGGGAAGAAATCATGTATTTTTCTTCATGTCTTAGTGGTGAGCTGTGCTTATTATACATCCTGCCCCACAAAATACTGTTGGATACCTTTGACCTCCTCAGCCTCAGACAGGAACATTTGGAGGTCCCTATTCTAATTGAACTAGGTTAGGGAGCATACAGGCTCCTTTTCCTACCTCCTTCCTTACTGCTTAGGAAATTCAGACAGCACTTATAATGGCTACCTCTGATTTGCTCCCGCCTTAACTAAAGACTTCATCCGTTTTTGCTGTATTTGTGTCAAGTCTGGCTCCAAACATTTGGTTATCTCAGGTTGTCAGATTATGGACCCTGATTATCAGTTAAATATACTATTTAGTTTATTAATTAAACAGGAGTATAATGACAGGACAAAATGCTATCAGTAGCCATTATATTGCTTTTTTATGTTTGTACCAACAGCTTTTACACTGCAAACAAATCAAATACTGTGTATGCAGTCCAAAACTTGAAAGTATATTTCTTCAACAATGCTAATTGACTATAAATGTTACTTAACTGAAATCGATCCCATATAACTAATATTTTATTTTAGTTAGCCATATTCTTTTAAGCTTGATGGAAGCTGATCAGATCTGCTCTTCCTTTAACAGTAACAGATGGATCCTGGAGGAACCAACAGGACAGTTTCTAGGTGGTGTTTGAAAACCCAAATCAGTACAGACTTGTCTGACTCAAAACTAAAAACTAGCTTTTGCTTGTACCACTGAGCAGCATATGTACAAACATCCTGAATCTCTCCGTCGCCCCAATCTCATAATCCAGGATTAAGCTTTTACTGACTGACTGCTGCGTTTTCATGAATGACTTTGTATCATTTTATCACGTGTTTGTGTTTATCGTCAGACGGGCTGAAAAACAAAACGCATGTCATAGTGAGAGTTGAACTGAAACTCAGATAAGGACTTTATCAGAAACGAGGGAAGAAAAAAGCGGTTGTTATGGAAAGAGGGCAGCAAAGAGAGACGGGTTGAGTAAAGCAGAGGAAGTGGGCGAGAAGTGGCATGGTGGGGGCTGTTACTCTGTTTAGATCTGATCTATATTTTCTCCTGGAGACTGGTTGATGCTTCTGCAGCACAGAGATGAGTTTTCATAGCTGGCACAGTGAGCCGTTTCACCCTCTCTATAGAACTGATGAAACCTTTATGAACAATTCTTTGAAAACAAAGTTTTCCTTTATTATCCTTTGCTAATTTGCTAGAATAAGTTAACAGGAAGTTTTAAACGGATATAGACATATAGGTCAATGGGGGAACAACCCCAATAGATAACTTATCATATTTTGGCCGTTCTTCTAATTTTATGTATATAGCATTTTTTTCCTCAACTACCTCTCAGTTTCAACAGACCGTTAAGGACATTTAAGGCAGCTTTCATCATAATACAGTTTGAGGCCAATACTCTTCTCATCTTGTTTTCAGCCCGTATTCTGTTTGTCCAGAGCAGTCAGTGGCGACTGTGGAAGTTAATAAGTAATTTGCCTAAAAGGTCACAATGTGTTTAGACAAATTTCCATGCAGCACACTATTACCTACTAACTATCAACTAGTATTAGTCCCTTTTTTCTTTTATATCTATGACAAAATGGCTGTTTATTTTTTTAGTTGTCCACTGTCTCCTTGGTTCTAAATGCAGACATTTGAAGATTGTAATTTTGCAGCTTCAGTTTGGGGATTTTTTAGGTTCATTTTCAGGTTTAAATGTCATTTTAATGAGGAGATCAATAAAGAACAAATAAGCCACATTTTTAAGGCAAACATTGTTGTATCTTGAAGGTAGAAATTCAATACAGGCTCCTTTTAACAAACTAACACTTGTTTATGATTAGCTTACCCCATCGGATCTATATGTTACAGTGCTTTGCTCCCTTACAGATTTCTATGTTGCCTCACCTAGATATTTAAGAATATATCCAATTAGATTAACTATCAAAGATAATTTTTCTAAATATATAAAACTGTTTTGCAATTATCTAATTTATTAGGGGGAAAATTTTGAACCACTTTTGCCCAACGTTAAAAGATAATCGCTCATAAAACTAAAAACATTGTTCCACCCTTTGTAGCAATAGTTTACATTAATCGTTTGGTTTAACTGTAAATGAGGATCTAATATTGCTGCACTTGTGACGTATTTTATCGGGTTTTATAGACATTCAGAGTTGTACTGTCTACTGTCCTGTGGATCGTTGTCCTGCTGCTTAACTCAATTGTGCTTCGGCTTAAGATCACAAACGGATGGAAGAATCTATCGTTCAATTCAATTACAGCAAGTCCTCCAGGTCCTGAGGAAGAAAAGCAAGCCCCAGACTCTCACATGACCTGCGTAATATTTCCTGCTGTGTTAGTTTAGGCAGCTGTAACAGAGTGTACAGCTTCCAGAACATGCAAGTTTTTTCCTGAGTCCATAGAACGCATTCCCAAATTTATTAGGGATCAAGGAGCTTTTTATTAGCAAATAAATGGCAGACATTTAGTGCTGTTTTAGATCAGTATTGATTTTTATCTTAGATATTTAATCTTAGAAGTGCCCAGCCACTTTCTCTACTTGCTGAATCCTAAAAAATGACCTTATCTGTAGAGCTGTAGATGTTGTTCTGGACTTCTTTGAGATCCTGGGTCTGTTGTCATTGTGGTTTTGGACTAATTATGTTTTGCCAGTCATTCCTGGGAAGATACCCATTGTTAATGTTCCTCAACTTAGTTATTGCTGAGCCTCCTGTAGATGTTGTTCTGGACTTCTTTGAGATCCTGGGTCTGTTGTCATTGTGGTTTTGGACTAATTATGTTTTGCCAGTCATTCCTGGGAAGATACCCATTGTTAATGTTCCTCAACTTAGTTATTGCTGAGCCTCCAAGCGTATACAGTCACAGCTAATATGTGATTTAACAAGAAGAGAGGTTATTTTTTGACGTCAAGCCAGACTGGTTTGGATATGAAATATCAGACTGATATTAGAAATAGCTTGATGATCTGAAGCATTTAAGTGTGATGGAAATGCAAAACCATGAGGCCTCTGTAAGGGAGAATTACTTTTTCAGAAGATCAATCTTCATATATTTGATCTAGAAGATCAAATATATGTAGATCTATTTACATTTAGACCTTCAAAATCATTTCATAGGTTTTTATTCAACGGTATTGTTTCTGCAAAGCCATTAGAGCTGGAAGTAAAAAGTCTATCATAATTAAAAAGCAGAGCTATCACCTGAGCGTGTCACGCTAACACACAACAAAAAAAGATTCCTATCATTAAACTCTCACTGCATATTTTGAATATTCAAAGCAGCTCAGGATGATATTGTTAGGACATATGCAAAGCTTTCTTAACCAATCATATGCATCTGCTGGCAGAGTCCTGTGCTTTTTCTTCTTTTAATTGTTTGTGCAGTATGCAAACTTTGTTTTCAAGCATACTACCACAAATTTGTCTATCTAATGAGAAGAAAAAAATACTTTTGTGATGATAACCAGTACAAAGCAGTATGTTTTAGTGGCCTGCACTTATAAACGCTTTCTTACAAATTGGGCATGAGCTCAGCATTGGATAGTATCACAGTCTTGCGCTTAGAAAGAGGTTGATATAGATCTGGAATGCCAGAGATTAGTTTTAACAACATATTTGCTTTGATGGTTGTGCATCCTAATGAAGAAGGAATATGCCGTTTCTTTGGGAAAAAAATTAATTCATACCTTTCTTACATTTCTGTTAGAAAACGAAGTTTTCTTTGCAGAAAGATGTTATCTGGATGGGGAGATTAAAATACTTCATACTTTTGCATTGGAAATGTAGTGATTTAACGTGCTTGCTATCAAATAAAAGATGTGTTAAAACATTATTCATTTAGATCTATACCAGTCTATTGCTTTAGACGATGCTCAGCATGACACCATGCAAATAGTTTTATGTCCCAAGTTTTTAACATTTTATAAAACTGTGTTTAATCTCTAAGTTGAACATTTAAATAGTATTGGCTCATAAATAAAGATGTATAATTTCTTCTTTTATGGGTAGCTATTTTTAGAATATTTAGCAATCTTTCCAATAAATTGTCGCTTTTTTCCAACCTTCTTACAGTATCTATAAGCAGACGAAAAAAAGAAGGGCCAGGAGGATTAGCTTGAGGTCAAATCATGCCAGGTCTAGAACACAACTGGTGTGTGTGTGAGTGTGTGTGTTTGCCTGGGTGACATGTGGCAGTGTAAGTGGAACAGACACAAAGATTAAAGACAGGAAACAGGCGGCTTTGAGTCGTTTCCCTCATCTGCAAACAAATCTACTCTCACATGTATAGAAGCTATAAGTAGGGCATTCATTTTTATTCCTCAATCATAAAACCTGAGGTTAATTTTCATTGTAATCTAACACCAGCCAGTACAGTTTTGACTGCTTCAAATTGCTTGAATCCTAAGTTATGCAGAAAATGCAACTTATTATGTCCAAACATCTTGGACTTAGACCTATTTTGCCTAAAAGGACAGATATTTTTATTTGGTTTGCTCTAAAGGAGTTTGACATACCTTGTTGTCGCTCCCTTTGATCCTTTCTAAACATGTCCTTATTGTTCGCTTTCTAATTTGGCTGACATCACTGGACAGGGACTGTGCCTCTTTTTTTTTTTTTCTTGCAATTATCTGGATCGTTTCATTGGCTGGCCTAAAGTTGAACTTGCCTGCATTTGTACTGTTAGGAATTAGTGGTGGCTTCTGGGAGAGAGTTCTCACCAAAAAATAAAGATAGCCAAGACATTGAGAATTTATAATTTACATTACACAAATCTTGGCCTTCTTTGAACATTCATCAACATTAGGAGAAGAAATTTCCTTCATTGAGAAAAATCTGAGGCAAAGCAAACAAGTCTGATCTTTAACTTTTCAACCTTCTCAGAAAACATCATCTGTGTTTACAGCAGTGATTCCCAACCGGGGGTATTTGTACCTCCAGTGGTCTGCAAATGCATTGCAAAGGATACATTTTACAATACCGGCATGTTTTATTTCTTAGGTAGTAAAATAAAATAGGGCAGGGATCTGTTTTGCTTTTTTAGGACCAAATTGAAAAATTAACAAGCTTTTATCAACTAAAAAGTATGTTTTTTCTTGTGTTTGAGTTTACCCTAAGCTGTGAAACAGACCCAAATCAAGCAGAGGAACAGACTGGATGTAGAGACCAGTCTGGGATCAGCTGTTTTTCACACTGAGCTATCGGAGCTCATTAAAGCAGCTCAGGTAATGAAAACAAAGTAAAACTAATTAAGTCAGTCTGACTGTGGTTTTGTTCAGAATTTTGTTCCCCATTCATCAAGTTGAAATGTGATTATAAGGACGTTACTCAGAGGAGCTCCAGTTTTATAAATACAGGTTTATAATATGATTTTATTTTGTATTTATTTTGATTCCTTACTAACTTCCATGCAACATATTTATGTAGATTTTTATTTTTATTTGAGATGGAAAGAATTTAATGCTTTGAGATGGAAAGAATTAAATGCTCAGATGAAAAATTAAGTAAAATATTTTGTATTTTATAATCAGTTATTGTATGTTCCAATTTTGGACAATCATCAATACTTTTGACTGAGAGGGACTCATGGTAAGACAACATGGGTTGGGAAACAGTGGTCTACAGGACAGAGAGATTCTTATTTCTTCTTTTAACCCATGTGCCTGTTCTGCTTACATTGCAGTGTCCATATAATCTGTAAAACAAAACTGTAAAAGCAAAATCTGTTGGGCTCTCCTTTTGGCATCAAGATAATTATTCTTATTCCCACATTGCCAGACAGGAGAGTGTTAAAAAAAAAACAAAAAAAAAACCCTGTGCCAGCCCTATAGAGATGCTGCCCTGAGTAGTGAGCAGTTCCCTCCGATCGTTGTGAAGTGGAAGTTTTTAAAATACAGTTAGATGGAGACGTGGCAACGAAAAGTTCCAAGATTTTATCGACAACGTAGTTCCTCATTGGTGGTGTGTTAACCCACTCTCGAGTGACTCACCATGACATACAGTCACGCTTCTGCACTTTCAGCCATAATAACACTCAGTCAAACGTGTCAAACTAGCAGTATTTGACTCCTGTTTATTCTAAATTACTATGTAAAATAGTTTTTATTCTTTTTACACAGTGATTGAAGCATTTTTGGTTTTGCTTTTCTATAAAAGATTAGCATAGGTTCATTTGATCAGAATAGTCCTCTCATGCATGAAAGAAGGAAATCCATCGTTATGAGGACACAAAGTTAGGTGCCAGGGAGGAAGGGAGTGACTGGGGGGATGACTGAGAGGAAGTGTAGTGTCCTTGTTAATGTGACGGTCACATTTAAGTGATTGAGTTTCCTCTAAGTGTGTCTATTTGCATAGGAGCATAGCTAGTCGATTGCCCAATTGCTTGACAACCAACATGACTGTTGGAGTTACAAAACACACACTTAAAACAACCCCCCCACGGGAGGCTGCCGGAAACACAGCTAAATGTCGCCTCCTTGAAGTGTTATCTCAGTGGGCCTCACTGTGACACGGTTGAATCATACTGCGTGTCACTGCATTAGACAGCCTCATGCCTCTTTCTTGGTCCTTTTACAAAGATTTGGTTCAGTTGTGATATATGCACCAGAAAGGTCAAGCCTGAGTTGATTATTACTGAACTTTAACTAAAGTCCGCTTAGAAGCTTTATGAGGCATCCTAACCAGAAAACAAACTGTGTGATTTCTTTACATCTGTTTAGTGCTGTGTAGTTCTAGGGGTTGTTTTTTTAAACACAAATGATAAAAAAAAAAAAAATAATAAATTAAGCATTTCTTTACAGTTGTTAATTATAGGGATGTAAGGTTGGAAATGTAAACCACGTTATGAGACTTAATTTAGATATTAATAACATTCAAATATAATTTGCACCAAGGCACAAAACCAACAAAAATATAAACCAAAAAGGGTGAGCAGAATCCAACCCATTCATATAACTCTTACCTCAAATAACAAATATCATCTCCCTTCTAAACCTGCATTTAAAAAAAAAAAGGTTGTTTTTGCTTTTGAACCTCAGTTAGTCATTATCACTGACTTATTTAGAAAAAAAGCGTTCTTTTTATTATTTTTTTTAACTGATGAATCATCATCAGGGTGGGTATTTTTTAAAAAATGCTAAAATCCTCCACAATAACTTTAAATGATCATTTATCTTGTGTTAACCACTTCAAAAAGGTTAGTTTATTTATGAAGTTTCTATAGATCTTGAACCACCTGAACTTTCACTGCAGTTTTATATGATAAATCAACACAAAGTGGCACATAGTCACATGGTATGAAGAACAACCCTTCAGTTTGTTTGTTAGACCTAATTGACCTTTTAAACTCATCAGAACACACTAGCAATATTATGCAAACACCTATAAATAAAGACACTTATCCCAGTTCAAGGCTATATAATAACTATTATAAACCTTTTAAGTTCCACTTATACATATAATTCTGCTAAAACACGAATGTGACCCAACAGTGACTGACTGAAAAAAACAGATTTTTTTTCACCATATCTGTTGATGTTTTATGAGAATGCAGGTGTTGGGAATAGGAATTATTTCTGTCAGATTACCGATTTAAAGTCATGAAAGGCTAAAATTACGACAAGGATGGAGGCAAGGACTGTGCAGTCTTGACTCTAATTCAGATGTTTTATTTTCAATTCTTTTTTGAAAAAAAATCTATGTTTTCGTACCACCTTAAGAACCCACAGTGCAGCAAAAGGGCATCTTCACCCACATTTTGAATCACCAGATGGAAAACTGTTCATAGGGAGGCCTCCCACACAGCTCCAAATAAATACACATTCCCTTACCAGGACGGTTAAAAAAAAATCAGAGGCTATGATAAATAAAGAAAATCGTTCTGTAGATTTAAGCAGAAAAAAGCAAAAATTAGTCATATGATAGTTGTAATATTTATTTAATTGTTTAATTGATGTTTACAGTACTGTGCTGATCCCCAATATAGCAATGAACAAAGTCAACCAGGGAAGTTGCCACATAACTAAAGCCCATTCATTTGTAATGTCAAGGTAGGGTGGAGGTTGGTTGAGGACCCAAATGCAGAGCTGAGTTTTGCTATTTATTGAAAGGAGCAACAGAAACACAAATCCAGGAAAAAAATACAGAAAATGAAAAACCAGGAGATGCCAGGGAAAAACACACATGCTCATTTGTTGTTCATTGCAAAGTAACTACAAGAAACCAGTAATGAATAACTGAACAGGAGGTGTATATATAGGAGACAGAAACAATAAGGGGACTAATTAGCTGATAGGGAGCAGGTGTGGATAGAAGTATATAGAAGGGAGCTAGGGGAAAGGAGCCTGGCACAAGGGGGGAACAGATAGTAACTCAAGAAATGCAACCCAGCTTAAATATAACACAAAATGGAAAATAAACCAATGACCAAAGTTTACTGTGCAGCATTAAAACAGACAAAATTCATGATGATATTATATATATTCTGACATGTGAGCTGTCTTGGATGTCGTCCGCCTGGCAGTGTGTTTCCTGGATAGGGGCCGCCTGTGTAGCTGGTTGACAGTTGCCTTTTGTATCTCTGCCTCTTTTTCTATTTCTGCCTCCTTGAACCCCTGTGGGCCTCAGCAGATGGCCACTCACATTGAGTCTGGTTCTGCTGGAGGTTTCTTCTGTTAAAGGGAGTTTTTCCTCTCCACTGTCACTACATGTATGCTTGTTGTGAGGGATTGCCATTGAGTCAATGAGTTGATGCGATCAAATGGTTTTCCTGAGATAGAAAACTTTGAATCAATTTGACTGTATGATCTGGTTGAATTGTAAAGTGCCTTAAAATGACATTTGTTGTGAATTGGCACTATAGAAACAAACAGAATTGAGTTTAAAGACTAATCTTAGTATGAATGGTAAATGGTATAAATTTCACCTAACACAGTCACCGGTTGAAATAAATTATTTGCCCCCTCATGAAACTTCATAAAATTACTTATTTTCTAGTCTTTTAATCAGATTAAAATTGTAATTGATTATACATAACATATGCATAATGTAGCGGCATAGCATTTGTATTCTTCTGCATACTTTCCTTTAATATGGTCAAGTTTCTAATAATGTTTCTCTTGTTTTGTGTTTTCACTGTTTTTCTGTAAAAATGCAAATTAACTGGATGATCTAATGATCTAGAGTTAGCAAGGATTACTCTGAACAGCAGGCCCTCTATAAAGGGGTTAACAACCTTTCAGTTTGGGAAAGCAGAATTGCAAAGTATTAAAAACCGTTGTTATACACATTATATAAAAGATGGCATCAGACCATCACTCAGCACATAAAATACTTCGACAACAAAGACAACCTCATAATACTTATTTAACTCCATCATGGATGACCCAAACTTCACTTAATGGTCCTAGAATCATCACCTGGACAAGGAATCTGAAAATCAGCCACTTCCACGCAGCAATGCTACACTATAAACATAACTAAGCTGTTGGCAGCTTTAAAACCCTGGAGACACATCAGATGCCAACTACCTTTGCAAAACACATGATGAACTATTTACAACAGTTTTATTCATCTGTAGAATTGTAGGAATTTACCCTGCTTCTCATCTGCTACTTTATTCAAACATACTGTGAAGTTTATGGCTCTGTTCCACTATTTTTTTACGGTTTCTGTTGAAACTGGACAAATGACCGACATTATGACAAAACTAATCTTCCCCCCTAGTCTTCCCACACAGTGTCATGGAAGTCGATAACTAGGCCATGTCAACAAGTCTTCAAATATTCATTTAAGGAACATCTGAACAGATTGAGCTTTTATAGGTATAGAACTTCAGGGTAGGAAAAAGCCTTGATCCTTCAGTGATTAGATCCTTTAGCAACAGACCCTGTGGACATATTTAGAACTATTTATTTGTCGAGATGGGTGGGGAGAAGAAACTTTATTGCGTTACATTTGGTTTTGCTTAGTCAGCTGCTGTTTTATTAAATAACAGAGGTCTTTAAACGTTGAAAGTAGCTAAATTGAGATAGTGCTGTAGAAACAGATATATTCAGAATACATAGAAAAAAACTATTTCTAAAACTTCATGTTTTCATGTCCGACATCACATTTGACTGTGCTTCCTCTTCCTCTACAGTTTCATTCTGACTGGAACCATCTGCAAGGATTCAAATGAAATAATTTTAAGATCATTCCTGTCCATTTGTAAATTAGGCATTTGTTTGTATAAAACTGATGTTAAATGGTATTATTTTGTCATTTTACTTTTATGGTTCTATTTCTTCTTTGTTATTAAATGTGTTATTACTTATTTTAAATTCTTTTTCCAAATCTGTGGACCTGCTTCTTTCTGTATTTCTGCTTCTGTCTCCTTGAACCCCAGTCGGCCTCGGCAGATGGCCGCTCTCACTGAGTCTGGTTCTGCTTGATTTTTTTTCCAGTTAAAAGGGAGTTTTTCCTCTCCACCGTCGCTATGAGCATGCTTTAATAGAAGGGATTCCTTTGAGTCAATGAGTCGATTCAATCAACTGGTTTTTCTTAGATAGAAAACTTTGAACCAATCTGACTGTCTGATCTGGTTGTATTGTCTTTGTAAAGTCCTTGAGATGATATGTGATGTGAATTGGCGCTATATAAATAAACTGAATTGAACTGAATTAATGACTGTTAATGTTTGTGTGCTGCTGCCATTGTTAGCCAGGTCTCTCTTAAGAAAAAGAATAATAATCTCACTGTGATTTATCTGGTTCAATGAAGGTTATGATAACAATAATAATAATACTGATCATATTTGTTTCTGTTTTACTAGTAAAAGGCATCCACATGAGCTGTTACATAAAATTTCCTGTCAGATTTAAAGGGTCAAGCCACATTTACTGGACCTCTCAACTAGTCTCATTCCATTTTGGCTGACATGTGATGATATTTTGCTTTTTCTAAAAACACACTGGGTTTTCCTCTTGGCCTTTGTCAGTGATACTAATTGTGTCTTATTGCTGGGAGCCATTCTACCCTTTGCCCTGAGACACTGTCCATATAACTGACATTTTGGTTAAATGTAAGTCTTTAACTCTTTCTATAGAGTGTTACATCATTTTAAGGGCAGACCCAGTTATTGTCAGCAAAGATGGTTTGGTAATGTATCTGTTTTTATCACATCAAAGGGGGATTCATAAGGAAAATGCTTTTTCAAAATAGACATATATTTTTTCCAAGTCAGACATTTATTTTTTTAAGTTCTTAGCTAAACGGTAAACACTTTGTAACATCCTGATTACTATTTTTATATACCTGAAACGTCATGTACAATCTTTTCTGGGCAGTTTGCTGCATCTTTAACTGTTGGAGCCAATGAAACCTCAAGAGAAAATAAGACTTTGCTGGAGCTCAAAGCCTCACTCCTACTCAGTACATCCACTTAAGCCAAAACACAGAGTCCTCATCGCGCATCTAAAAATATGTTTCTTTTCTTTTCTTTTCTGTTTTTTTTTTTTTTTGCAGCTTAGAGAGGACTTTTGCTGGCACTGGTAATGCTATATGTGGTATTATCACAAACTGTGTGAAAACAAACATTTCTTCCATTGGTATTAACGAGGACAAAGAAATATCAGAAACTTATCCAGCTGCTGTTACAGACGTACTCAACTCTGAGTGGACCTACTCAAAGTGAATGGCCTGTATTTATAAAGCAATTTTTCAAGTCAGGAGACCTGACCAAAGCGCTTTATACTGCATTCAGTCATTCACCTATTCACGCACACACTGATGATAGCAAACTACATTGTAGCCACAGCTGGCCTGGGGCTCACTGACAGAAGCGAGGCTGCTGTACATTGGCGCCCAGTGACAACCATCAGTAGACAATGCAGGTGGGTCTTGCCCAAGGACACCGGGCCGGGGCTTGAACCGTGAACCCTTCGATTTCAGTGCAAACTCCTACATCTGACACCAATGTCACCCTGGATTAGTGGCCACTGACTAACAGCAGTGGATTAAACTAACTAACAGCAGGCTTTGTAAAACCAAAAACTCAGAGTTTTGACCTCAGGCTAGATCAATTTAAAGTTGAGTATTTAATTCTGAGTTTCTTAAACTTGCTTTGTGAAACAGCCTGTGCTTTTTAAAGCGGGCTTCTTTAAAGTGAAGCCCAGGGGCCATTTTTGGTCTGCAGAGGGATTTTGTGAGGCCACAACTCGGGTAATGGTACCAAACATGTTTCTGCACAGGTGATGTGTTAAAGATCGGCACATTTTTAAGGTTAAAGTTCCTACAGATTCCGACAAATGAAAATTTAGACAGTACGTTTGCTTTCATTTAAATTTCAAACTAAATAGAAAGTCTAGAATCCAGTTAGTCATTCCGCTACAGACAGAAGGACAGACAAATGGAAGGAAGTAAACTGTAAATTGGCTTTAGATAGGCAAAGAGAAAGCAACGGTGTTGCTCGCCAACATGTTTTTCGTTTGTTCCCCTTCCGTCTTTCCCTCATGCAACACTCCTCCTCTTCTTCCTCCAAAACGGACGTCATTAGGGACAGAGCCATCACCCTGGCAGCTAAAAACAGGTCAAGTGTTGTTCCGTGATGTTGGAATTATTAACCTCAGCCCTTAGGAGAGAAGGGGAGCCTGAGAGAATGAGCATCATGGGAAACAGAGGAGGAGTTAGGGTGGCTGACATTGTTTAAAAGATAACGTGAAATAGACGGGGCGAGATTGTAGAGGGGTGCGATTTATCCAGCACTAATGCAAACCACTTATTTCACTCCCCTGTTTCCTCTCCATCCTGCCCACTCTGCCTCTGAAAACACAACCATAACATTATGAAAAGACACTTGAAATTACAATGAATTCACAAGAGGATGATGGCTACTCCTAAAATAGTCTTTATGCGTAGTTATCTGTGGCATTATTTCAGTGCCAGGAACATTAGGGTCAGGGCAGAAACATTTTAGAGGACTAAAAAGGGCTGCAGCATTTTATTAATATAACCATAATAGATTCCACTGGTTTGTTTTTAGTGGGAGTATGCTATGCAACAAGCTTTCACTTAAAAGGTTACTTAATAACTAAATTAAAAAAAAAAGATATAAACACAAAGCATTAGAATTTTGGAGAAATTATAAAATATTTTTCATTCTTAAACTTTTGTGTAATAATCTCTGTGGAAAAAATTGAAAAAAACCCAACAGTAATTAAGTTATCAAAACTTAATAGACACTGGATGCTGAATAAGCCTAAAGAGGAAATATGTGGTTTCTAAATGCTTGATTAGTGGGATTCAATAGTCTTCGTCGATTTCCTTAATAAATCCGTTTACTGCATTATTGGACTGAACATAGACAATGCAACAGATTCTAGGTTAAACTGATAAGCGTCACGAGAAGCGTGAATGGAAGCCTCTTACAGCTCATCAACCTTTAGCTAAAGAACAACCTTCCTATCAGATGTACAGTTTTCACCTACTCTACTCAGAAAAGAAAATGTTAAATTCCCAACCTGGAAATAAATGCAATTACTTTTAGATATGCATTACACTGTATTGTGGACAGTACATACTTGAATGACATTCCATTCTTAATTCATAGGGTTCAATATGTCTGTCTACTTTGCAGCTTGAAAAGCTTTAGATCCAGTGGGAAGACTTTAAATTTTTAAGAAGGTTTTATGAAAATCTTCCTAAAGGACATTTGTGAATGAAAGAATGTTTACCTAATATTTTGTGATCCAATTAATTCAACAAGCGTATGACGTTAAGGTTCACAAAGCAGGTTAAATAAACTCAGACTGAAATCCTCAACTCTGAATGGATCTAGCTTAAGGTTGGAAACTCAAAATTTTTGGTTATACAACATCGTGAAATGGAAAACTCAGTTTCCCAATTTACGGTTTAGAAAAAAGGTTTTCAGTAAACCTGTTTTTTTTAAACAGCCAAATGACATATGGAAAGCTATTGTAGCTATTAATTGTCTCGTCTGACCCAACTGTTTGTGTTTATGAGGTCTGTGTTCTCGTGTGTGTTGCTTATCAACATATTGTGATATAATACAAGTTATGAAAAAGCCAGGTCTTCCATAGTCAGCTGAGGGTATTTGGCCACATTCTTCTTCAGGGATCGGTAGCAGCCATTGATACCAAAGCAAATCATTAGGTGCATCGGAGATGGACAAGAAGCCGAGTACAGAGCGCTGGTGAACCGCTTTGTGGAAAGAATTATCTGATCCTGAAGGGGAAGAAAACAAGGGAGATTATTGTTAGATTTTCAGAAGAAACAGGAACAGGTCAAATGCCGATAACATCATGGATAAAGAAGCGGAGGTGATGGAAGAGCTTAAATATCTCTGTGCTCACCTTGACAACAGACTTGACTGGAGATGCAACTGTGAAAACTGATTTTTTTCTTGTGATACAATGAATATTCTATCCAAAGAAGATTTAAGAGTTTTGAAAGGATTGCCAGCAAATTGTGGAGGCTGTCACTCATCACACTATCTGAAAGCTTTATCAGTTTAGCTTAGTTTTGATCAATTTTACATTTGCCTTTTTCAAATTACTTTCTTCATGCATGGATTTCCAGAACCTGCTGCAGGAAGTTCATCAACTTTCTATGATGCTAAGAGGCAAGAAGCTCATTTACAAAAACGCTAGCATCATATTGACCTTCCTGCTGTTTCCCAAACACATATGGACTTGGGGAGATATGGGACCACCTGTTGTTGTAAGTGATGGTGTACTTGTATATGGCATAGCTCCCAGGTGAATCTGAGCAGCTGAACAGAGCTCAGCAGCACAGGGAAGATATATGACACAATTAAGCAGAGCTTGGTGGCACATCTGTGACTAATCACCTCCTTTTCCAGCACCTCCGAGCACAGGCAAAGATTATATAAAGAACAGAGAAGTGTTATTATTGTAAATTCGAAAATGTTTTCCATGAATTTATAAAGAATAAAATTGGGTGGGTAGCACTGCTGCCTTGCAGCAAGAAGTTCAATTCCCAGCCCGGGGTCTTTCTGCATGGAGTTAGCATGTTCTCCCTGTGATATGGTGGGTTCATTCCAGGTATTCCGGCTTCCTCCCACAGTCCAAAAACAAAACTGTTAGGTTAGGTTGTTGGCTTCTGTGTGTGTGAATGGTTGTTTGTCCTGTTTGTCTCCATGTTGCCCTGCGATGGACTGGCAGCCTGTCCAGGGTGTACCCCGCCTCTCGCCCGTAGACAGCTGGAGATAGGCACCAGCACCCCGCGAGACCCCAACAGGGATAAAGCCTGACGGAGAATTAGTATAAAAAATAATATGGGGGGAAAATAGGTTAACTGCTCATATTCTTGGTATAACATCATATTAGTAGCAGAAACCGATTTTAATGTTGTGAATTGACTCAAAAGTATATTGTATACTATACCCCAGGATCTCACTAGAACAGCAGCCATTGTCAGTGATTGATAATTACAAACAAAAAGAAATAGAGCATGGCCATATAGGTGCTTTTACTATAACAATCACTGCAACTTCGGTTTATTTTTAAAACATAAATAACTAGCAGTTGTTGCAATGGCTGATACATGTGGCTTCTTTGACTTAAAGGGAAACTGACACCTTTAATGACTTGAATCAGTTTTATTCATTAAGCTTGTGCACAAAAAATCGGATTTTCCATTCCACTTTGTTCTTAATAACGCATTTAGATAGTTTTTTTTTTTTTTAGAAAGTAGTTTTTTTTTTTTGCATTTATGTATACATAATTTTTTACAAAAGAGGAAGGCAGGGTTGAATTCGTGCAAAGCATAGTATTAGTGTATCCTTTTAATTGGAGAACTTGGACACCTCTCCAGGAAGCTTTCTCAATTCAAATGTCTGGATCAGCAGTGAGTTTGAGTCTTTTATAGACAAAGCCTTGTATAGATTGGAAACATGCAAATGGAAATGCTTAGTGAAGCACAGTTTGACTCTTATGATTTAAATCATAACCAAACATTAGGCAAGGCAAGTTTATTTGTTTAACACAATTCAGTAGAAGGACAATTAAAAGTGCTTTACATGAATTAAACATTAAATAAAAGCAGAATAAAAGCAAATAAAGATAATAAAAAAAAAACAATAAAGGTACTGCAACAAATAAAACAGTTCGACAGAAGTTGAGGAGCCTCCATGAGCGGGGAGTCCATGTTAATTTCTTTGAGATAGGATGAAGCATAGTCATGTGACCTGAATAGAATCTGGAGTAATGGGGGAAGCCATTGGAGTGACTGATATATTAGGCCCCGTCCACACGAAGACGAACCCTGGCCTAAACGCACACATTTTTCACCAAACCAGCCTCTCATCCACACGAAGCCGGCGTTTCGGGGGTCTGTAAACGATCTTTTTTTTATTCAGCCTTCAGAGTGGGAAGATTCTGAAACACCGTTTTCGCGTTTCCATCTTTACGCTCTAACCGCATATTTTTTTTTACACGTATGCGTCATAGCGTCGCCTCTAAACACGCATGCGCGACACATCACAACAACAATGGCGCCGTTGCTGCTAATGCTACTCACCCTGCTGTCGGGCTTACAACAGAATCTTCTTCTTCTGGAATATCTCCAGGAAGAACAGAGCAATATCGACGACATAGTTCAGCACCTGAATTTGACTTAACCACGAAAATGGACCCGCAGGGCAACCATGTATAAATATTAGTGCGCATGCCCAACATTTCGTCGCTTATTTTTGCTTTGGCACCACAGCGCCACTTACAGGCCTGGCATACATTTTGCAGCGTTTTCATGCATTCGTGTGGACGCTCACAGTTATTTTACGTCTCCGTCTTTACAGCAAACGTTTTGGAAAATATCTGCGTTTCGTGTTCGTTTTGACTTCGTGTCGACGGGGCCTTAGTTAGATTAATGTTCTTTTTGAAACAGTGAAAAGCAACATTGAAGCAGTTAAAAAATATCTTGGCTTTTTTGGGCTTTTGAAAGCATCAAGCATAGTTTAGTCATGATAAATTGACAAGTCACAGTTTTTCTTTTTACTGATAAAGATAGACATAATGATTGCACAATCTTACGCATTCTGTGATCCCTGGAATTAGTTGAATTATTAGCCGAGTTACTCATAAGATAGGGCATACTCTCCTGCAACATCAGTTTTTCCAAGTATTCAGTATGCTGAAGCGAGTGAGCCTTCATCATTGCAGACAAAGCTTCTGAACTGATGAGACTTCTAACAAATCTGTCGGTATGATCTGATTCAATTGTCTCAGCAAAGTGCCTTGAGATGACATGTAGTGTGAATTGGCCCTATATAAATAAACTGAATTGAATAATTCATCCTGAATAACATTTTGTTTAATGATAGCTACATAATTTGCATTGCCTAACACATAACAAGTATATGTTTAGTGGTATGTTATCCCTGGGTTTTTGGACTCTTCCTATTTTAATATGACAACTTAACATGCTGCATATCTTGACGTTTGATCACACAGCATTCCAAACCAATTTAGTTTATATATATATATATATATATATATATATATATATATATATATATATATATATATATATATATATATATATATATATATATGGAAAATATTTTTTATGAAAATCAACTTTTGAAGTGAGTCTTTAACTCTCTTCTGTCTAAAGTGGTTTTGTTTTTGTTAGGCTGTCTCGGATCAGCAAAGGAACTTTGTACCTCTGGTTTTGTTCTTAAACATCTACCGTATTGCACAGAAAGACGTACCTATTGATAATATGAAGCTTGATAAAACACATCTTTATTACATGCACCTCCTGTGGTGTGTACTCTTGCCTTTTTGTGCACATCTCATTTATTTTGGCAATGTTGTAGCTTGTAAGCTCAACAGGTAAGCCTGCTGTCTTTGTGTCCAACATGTGTTGCACCTACAGGGGGTAGGGTGCATTTCCTTTGCTTCCTGTTGCACACACCATAACGGCTTCTCAGTCCACTGCGAGTGGACAGACAGAGCAGTCATGTGGTAATTAGCCTTCCTAATTAAACCCAACCTCAGGCTTTGTTCTGCCATCTGGATCCAGCGTTCATCCTCCTGTGTGTAAGACTGACTGACCAACTCTTGTTTTTCCTCACAATCCAAGATGGAAAATGACTCCTGGTGCATTACTTAGTCAAATTTCAGCCTCTGAACCAGTATTTAACCCCTGATCTGCAAATTCATAAATAAACATGCAGCTGAGAAACAATGAGCTCTTAGTTTTACCTTTGCACATTTAGCTTTGTTCATTTTTCTGCTGTATCCTCCTACACACTCTTTACATATGAATGACACCAAACAATGTACTGCATTAGTGGATTGCTTTAATGAATGCTTCAGCTTTGGACTACTTCTCAATGAGTTGTATTTTGTTGGAATCCTCACACTCCTACTCAGCGCATTCTTGAAATTTATTCAATGTTAAATTCACAAGGATATTGTTAAGACTCTACAGTCAGTCTTTTTTATAAATGCAGCTTCACATTTGAAGAGATGGTCTGGCATGCACATTCCAAGTCAACTAAATGCCTCTGTAATTATCTGAAAATGACAGAGAACAATTATTAGCAGCTATAACAGAGTAAATGTTCTTCTTTCGCTCTGCGGAAGGAAGAAGATACATCCAAAAAAGCCGAAATTGTGAAATTGATAGAAAGCCTAAAACCAAATAAAACAGCCATGTGTTATTATGCATAAGAAGTTTCACTATGAGTCATATTGTCTGTCGCAAACAGAAGCTTTAGCTGACAGCCAAACGCAGGAAGAACAGTGAGTCATACCAGCCTAGCTCACAAGAACCCTACTTTATGCCAGGTCCTATGTGATGTATGTCTGCAAGTGTGTGTGTGGTAGCAAAAGAGAAACACTGACAAACCAGAGATGCGGGCAAGGCGGGCATGGATGAAGACTTTACAATAGAGGGATGTGCGACAGAGAGGGGGGAGCACTGCTGCTGAGCGAACAGTGGGTCTCTTGTGCTAAAGATCGCCTGACTAATAAAATGTTTCTGAGATCTAGTGGGGACCACACAGACTGGATATAAACATCTGAACTGCACAACAAATTGTCACCTAATAGCATAAATAATATTAAAACTCTGGCATTACAAAACTGTACTATAAATGTCATTGTTGAGGAATAAATTACCTTGAGTACCTTTTACATATCCACAAAATGAAAAATCCCACAGAGGGGCATTGCATCAAGAATGCAGAATTACAGCGTAGTTACAAAGCATTTTGAAGGAAGCTTGTCATATTCAGGTTGTATATATTTAGTACTGATAGAGGTGAGACTAAATACCATGGTGAGATTTAAAAGAGACATCTGAGGCTTTTGAAAATTTGTCTGGAGCGATGACTTCCATGAGAGATCAAAAATGTGAAAATGGCCTTTTACTGTACGGAAAATAATCTGTTATTATTGGGCAGCCAAAATGGCAAGCAATTCTCAATACATTTGCTCTGAAAGCAAACAAAGATGTGAAATAGGCTAAAAAACCCAAAATGTTATGAAATGACCTAGAGCAGGCTTTTGCTACTGTTGATATAGAAAATGTACATTTGTTCTATGAGAGTGAAATGGAACATGTTTAACCTTCATGGGAGATGTACAAGGAGGAAATCTTTGCTCTGTATTGAATAACATGAGAAAAAAATGTTCTGGGAAAACACAGTGCAGGACCAGCAATGCTGGAATAACATGATAAGGAAAGATTACTGTAAAACTGAATTATCTGGACACCAGACTAGATTATATTTTTGGTGAATTACCAAAATTATCCAATCTGGGAAAGGAAATCCCCCCAAAATATTTCCCAATGCAACTTGGTTTAGCGTTCTGACCTGGCCACCCAAGTCTAAGCCCTGATCTCTCATCTCATTAAACAGCATTGCGGTGAAAAAGCTGACCCTCTATCTCCCAGCTAAGGCCCCGTCCACACGAAATCAAAACAAACACGAAACGCTAATATTTTCCAGAAAGTTTGTCGTAAAGACGGAGACGTAAAATAAATGTGATCGACCACATGAATGCATGAAAACGCTGCAAAATGTATGCCAGGCCTGTAAGTGGCGCTGTGGTGCCAAAGCAAAAATAGGCGAAAACAGGCAACGAAATGTTGGGCATTCTCAGTAATATTTATACAACAACCAAACCGGAAAACTGGAAAATGGCCCTACGGGTCCATTTTCGTGGTTCAGTCAAATTGAGGTGATGAACTATGTCGTCTATATTGCTCTGTTCTTCCTGGAGATATTACAGAAGAAGAAGATTCTGTTGTAAGCCCGACAGCAGGGTGAGTAGCATGAGCAGCAACCATTCAACACAGTACAGCGCCATTGTTGTTGTGATACTGTGTCGCGCATGCGTGTTTAGAGGTGACGCTATGACGCATGTGTGTAAGAGAAAAATGCGGTTAGAGCTTAAAGATGGAAACGCGAAAACAGCGTTTCAAAATCTTCCCACTCTGAAGGCTTAATAAAAAAAAGATCATTTCCAGACCCCCAAAACGCCGGCTTCGTATGGATGAGAGGCTGGTTTGGTGAAAAATTTGTGCGTTAGGCCAGGGTTTGACTTCGTGTGGACGGGGCCTAAGAGTGATGATAGGAGCAAACGTATTAAATAAATGTAAGAGGCTTGATGATTGCTACTGGAAGCATCTCTCTAAAATTACAAAAGCCAAAGAAGAATGATTGTTATGTTTTTGGAAATTGGTAAAAATAAGTAAATATATTTAAATTTCTTTTAAGCTTTCTACTTAAGAGGTGAATAAAAAAAAACAGAAAACTTAAAAGTATGTTCTAGCTTTTTATTATATACGTATGAATGGTATGTTTTTACCATATTCTAAGAACAAGGTATTTAGTCCAACAATATTTTAGGGAATTCATGAAACATTAATAACTGAATAAAATACTGACTAGAACTGAAAATAAATCTAAACATAAAAAAAAAACCATAAAATAATAATAAACCTTCACACATATAATTGAACTAATATAGAAACAATCATAGAACAAAACAACTAGAAACAAACATCTGAGAGTTAAAACAGTATGGGCTGGATCTATCAAAGGTTTGCGTGTATTAAAACGTGAGCTATTTCACTGCGCACGCTAAAAAATTTACAAACTGATCTATCAACAGCGTGCTAAAAGGACTTGGTCTTTAAAACGTGCTAAATAGCGCCTCTTATCCATTTAGTACTTTTTCTGCAATGAATATGCAATATGGGGCGTTTTCACGCAAAAGTGCGTCTTGTGGGAGAAGAACATGTAAATATATTAATTTAGCACTCGCAAAGTGATTTATTAAACCTGAAAGCAATTTTGCTAACGGTATCTGACTCTATATTTAACACGTTTCAAAAGAAGGTGCAAATGGTCTGTATGCGTAATTGCGCACACATGGCAGCGGTTATTGTCGCAAGAAGGAGACATCGAAATGAAGCAAGGAGACGCAGAGAACGCATTTTTTCACTCCGTGTGAATATTTTTGGAATGAAGGAGGAAACGATCATCAAAACATTTCGTTTATACAGCATTGCCATTTTGGAGCTGCAATTCCAGTGATTTGCTCCTCACAGAGCGTCAGCTGTACTTGTTCCTCAATGCTGGTCAGAGGCATCTCATCTACTGTGCCCCCTCCTCTTTTGTTCGCAGATGTTTTCTTATATGCCAGTTTTTCTTTGGTTCGCCTTCTAATATCCTGGTATCTTCTTTTTACTTCATCCACTGTTCGCAAGGTTTCACCAACAGCGTTTACTTTATTACAGATTTGTTCACATATAGCGTTCCTCTGTGTGACAGTCACACTTCTTTGCTGTAGCTCACTTAAATGTTTGTTGGCTTCATCCACCAATACCTCAATTTCCATGGGGTCGAATTTCCTTTTGCGCTTTCTGCTGTCCAAACTCGCCATGCCGCAAACCAAAAAACGCGCAAAACCATCATTTAAATAGGGCGTCTCCAACAGTTTTGCACCTGCCACCAGTTACGCAATCACTCTTGTTAAATCACCCGCAAACCATGGTTCAGCCCCTTGCGCAAAATTCCAGTTTGCGAGCGCAAATTACTGCACGCAAAATTGGATCTTGATAAATCCGGCCCTATGTCTTTGTAAAGGAGACCTGGTGACCAGAAGACGGCAGTATTTCCACATTAATGTAAAAATGTAACCAATGTTTGATTTTCCTTATTGTTCGTGGTGATTTTAAAACTTACTTGTTGCATCGGATGTAGATTAGACAATTTCTGACTTATGAGGAACATATAGATCTGATTTTAAACAGCATGATCTCCTCTTTTTCACATTTAGAAGAATACGTTGATATTAACACCTCAGTTAAACAACTAGCCATAAACAAGAAAAAATAACTTTAATATGAAAACTTTGCATATCAAAGGTTCTTTATTAAACTGGGATGGACTTTTAAAAAGGCTTTAAATTAATCTTAAATGTATTTTGTGAGCAGCTGTGCGTAAAAAGAGCGTAAAAATTAATGAAACAATTTTGATTCATCCCTTAAGTTGTAGCTTGTTTAGGTAAAGAATGTCATCTAAGTGTGAAGCAGCCAGGTACTATCAAACATAATCTGAAAGTGGTCAGGTTCTGGACCATAAATAAGGAAAAACTTTCCAGGTTTACATGAAAGTCAGTGTCACTGGAGGGAAAAATATGAAAATAAAAATGAGGGTACTCAGTAGGAGGTCTTTCCAAAGGTGTTGGAAAAAGTCACAGGGTGTGGATGGATGGGAAATTAGTTTTTATGGATGGAGTTTAGTAACATCTTAGTCAGTTCAACTAGAACCAGTTTAAAATGACATTTCTAGAGAAATGAATAAAGAAATTCAAGAACAGATTAAACTCTAACACACAACAGTTGGACCAGTAAATGAAGAAAACATGGAGGAGAAGCAAACATTTCTGGAATTAGCCAGCTCGCTAAAAACACTCCAAGGGTAGATAAATGACTCATCCAAGAAGTCTATAAAAAACAGACCTACATGTAAAGTTCTGCAGGTTTTTCATGCCTCAGTCAAGGTCAGTGTTCATTAATTAAGAATTTAAAAATGTAGGGCAAAAATGGCCTCTAATGATGTTTTTCTAAACCAAAACCTCTGCAGACTTCAAAACATTTAATCACAAACACTCATTTGGATGACCCAAAGACCCTATGCTAAAACATTCTGTGGAGACGGTTATATTTGTGTTATACTTAAGTTAGTTTGATCTCAAGTATTTCAAATTAGCTTAAAAGCACAAAAAAACAAGAAATCTTCTTACATTTTAGAGGATTTTGCATGTAAGCCGTTTAAAATGTGAAAAATGAAGAATAGTGTGAGTGTTTATTTTTGTGTAAGCTATGCAAACTAAAAGGAGGTAAGAAAGGGTCGGTATGACGAACTGTTGCTAAGCAGTAATTGGTTGCTAGGTGGGGTGGGGGTAGGATGGGGGTACAGGTTTGCAGTCAGTGATGGAATCTGAGGGTTTACCCATGTTCCCATGTGTGCACGTGACGTGTGATCCTCTGGAATGAAGTGACATGAATACTAATGCAACAGTTTCTATTTCAGACACGCACTCCTCCACACTGAAAAATCAAGACTTATTGCAAACTGAGCTGGAAATGAGTCACAACGATGCTTTGAAAATAAGAATTTCATGTAAATCTGTTTTTCAAGCCTATGAAATTTTAAACAAGAAAGAAATACTATAACATTTTTAAGTCCCTGTTTCAGATTCAGTAAGAGAAGAATGACTCATCTGTCCTGCGTTTCTTTGCAGAGCAATCAAGGAAAGCTGCAGAATATCTGGCAGTGGAACAGATAAAGTGAAACCAGCGCCCCCATGGCTTTTCCTGGCATGATTACAGGGTTATGCACAGAGGGGGGAAAGCCTTGCAGTTTGCAGGCTTCCCTCCTTGAATCTTCAGAGATTCTGCTTGTGTGTTAGACATACATGGTTTACAGCCAGAGGCTGCGTGTCCATCTGGTGTCCATCTGGCTGGTGGCATCTCAGTCTGATATGGTCTGATCCAAGCGGGTGAAGGACAGGCTGGGCAGGTTGGTGGGACGGGACACAGGCAGCCATTTGTAATCAAGATCCTGTGATGTAGGGTCCAAATACCAGTCGTAGTTCTTTAAGAGGTATCTGCAAGCTTCCTAAAAACATGAAAACAGTAAAGGTGGTCTATTTTCAATGTGTTTAAGGCAGAGCAAAGACAAAGTGTTTAAGAGCTAAACCCTCTGCCCAAGCCTATTAGGTCTTAAACTAGCAAAGCTACAGCTTCCACAGCATTTTCATTCCAGTTTGAAAAGGCAGCTTTTAGCAGCCAATTTCTAATACAACATCAAGTGCTTTGGACGTAATTTGAAGTTTCATATTTGGATTCAGACCTATGTTTTCTGATCTACTTTCATTTCCTAGTGTCTGTTTAGATTCTGATGTCATTCGCAGCATTTCTTATTGGCTCATCCTACGACTTTTTAACCGACCAATCACATCTCCCCCTAACCTTCACTTTATGAATGAGGATTTTCCTGATGTGGGGGGAGGAGCAGGATGAATGAATGGGGAGGATGGCATACGCAGAAAGGATGCTGAGGACCGGGGGTGGGGAAGGAGGGCAGGGGGAAGGATGAAGGAAGGAGAGCGATGAGTCACATCTCTGACCTAGATCCCCACAGACTCCTTGTTACTCTGATTATATCCTCCTCAGTGTGTGAGCAGAAGATGGTCATCATATTAAAAACCAGTCAAACGCAATGGATTACCAGTCAGTCTCCGTAAGGAAGTAAAAGACTTAATGCTTATCTTGACTTAAAGAAATAAAAACATCTGGTTGTTGCTTGCAGATTCTGCTTCAAGTTCACTCCCACTATGTGGTTCCATGAGTCTCCAAAGTAAATAGCTTCTCTGTCTCAGTTCTATAAACAGCTGGAGAAATAAAGCAATAATTTTGTTAGTGAAGACGCTAAAATGTCACAATAAAGAAGCTAATAGAATAAAAATTTGAGCACCTGTATAATTATTTTTACTTTATAAAGTCTTTCCAACCTCTGCTTTAAAACTACTGGTCCTCCTAAGAATTCAATCAATCAACATCAATAGAAATATTAAAACTTAATCAAACTGTCGTAATGTTATAGTTATCAATCCATTGAACATTGGACATTGGTCATATATATGTGTCTTTGTGTGTGTCCCTTTATTGTCCCATTGTGGAACAATAAAGGAATTTTCTTCTATTCTATGTCCTACCAAGGCTTGCTCATTTGGAAACTCAGAAAATGAGAAAGGTACGTAGGTGATTTCCTTTTCTAATCTAGATAATAGATAAGAGAAAACAACATATTGCATAAATCTTTCCATGGTTTTGTCAGAGATGGCACAAGATAAAAACAAATGTTGTTCTGACAAAAAAAGTTTGAACAAGGACCCAAGTTTATAGTTTAAAGTGGCTATGCTGATTTTGTCACACAAAACAAACTAGCTTAATGTCTCTAACTGTATCTTTTAACATAGATAGACAGAATATCATAAAAAAGCTAACTGCACAAACAAATAACTGTTTTGCATGTCATCAAGTCAAATAAGTCTTTATTCCTTAATTCAGAGCCTGACTTACAGTAGACCTTAATAGAAAGCCTTTTTCACAAATATATTAGAAAAAATATTTTTTATTTTTTAAAGCTTTGAAATTTAAAGCTTCGGCTTAAAAAGTTGGAGTCAGTCTTGTGGAGAAGGTCTTTTTTTCTTAAAATGGTTTGACTTCTTTCTCAGACATTTTTTAGTTTAAGTTGTTACAAATAAACTCAGCCTTATTAATAGTACATTTGCATTGTAGCAAACTATGCTTTTCTCAAAGCAGACAAGAAACCCAAACAGGCCTCCAGCCAAGCATCCAGTAGGAAGGTTAAACCCAAACATAGTGCTAAAGCTGAGCAGGTGTAGAAAAGTGATGGGATATTTCACCTGAGATTACCAAATGATGGAAAGGTGGAATTTTGCTTCTGCTACGGTCAAAGGGTTCATAATTCTTTACATAAGACTGGAGATCTAATCATGTTTTATAATAATACACCAGTAGGCAGCTGGCAGCTAAAAAATAAACAACAAACACAATATAAATGAGTCCATGTTAATCAGTGACAGAGAGCCTGCCATAAACATTGGAGTTTTTCTTTTTGGTCAGTAAGCCGTTGGTCCTCGTTTGCATATCTTAATTGCCACCATTAACTTGTTGATCCATTATGCAAATATCCTAATAAAGCTGAGTCTATCTGTAACTCAAACTGAAGAAGTTTCAGCAGAAGAGACAAAACCTTCCCATTATTAAGAGGTGGAGCTGGTTACAAGGCTTTTGTTGAGCTACTCTATAAAAGCCTGGAGCTAAACGCTAATAGAGACATTTTGAATTGAGAAAGCTTCCTGGAGTCAGAAAATATACCAACAGGATGATTCAGTCACTCTTAGGCCCCGTCCACACGAAGTCAAAACGAACACGAAACGCTGATATTTTCCAAAACGTTTGCCGTAAAGACGGAGACGTAAAATAAATGTGAGCGTCCACACGAATGCATGAAAACGCTGCAAAATGTATGCCAGGCCTGTAAGTGGCGCTGTGGTGCCAAAGCAAAAATAAGCGACGAAATGTTGGGCATGCGCACTAATATTTGTTAGAAGTTTCATCAGTTCAGAAGCTTTGTCTGCAATGATGAAGGCTCACTCGCTTCAGCATACTGAATACTTGGAAAAACTGATGTTGCAGGAGAGTATGCCCTATCTTATGAGTAACTCGGCTAATAATTCAACTAATTCCAGGGATCACAGAATGCGTAAGATTGTGCAATCATTATGTCTATCTTTATCAGTAAAAAGAAAAACTGTGACTTGTCAATTTATCATGACTAAACTATGCTTGATGCTTTCAAAAGCCCAAAAAAGCCAAGATATTTTTTAACTGCTTCAATGTTGCTTTTCACTGTTTCAAAAAGAACATTAATCTAACTAAGGCCCCGTCCACACGAAGTCAAAACGAACACGAAACGCTGATATTTTCCAAAACGTTTGCCGTAAAGATGGAGACGTAAAATAACTGTGAGCGTCCACACGAATGCATGAAAACGCTGCAAAATGTATGCCAGGCCTGTAAGTGGCGCTGTGGTGCCAAAGCAAAAATAAGCGACAAAATGTTTGGCATGCGCACTAATATTTATACATGGTTGCCCTGCGGGTCCATTTTCGTGGTTAAGTCAAATTCAGGTGCTGAACTATGTCGTCGATATTGCTCTGTTCTTCCTGGAGATATTCCAGAAGAAGAAGATTCTGTTGTAAGCCCGACAGCAGGGTGAGTAGCATTAGCAGCAACGGCGCCATTGTTGTTGTGATGTGTCGCGCATGCGTGTTTAGAGGCGACGCTATGACGCATGCGTGTAAAAAAAAATATGCGGTTAGAGCGTAAAGATGGAAACGCGAAAACGGCATTTCAGAATCTTCCCACTCTGAAGGCTGAATAAAAAAAAGATCGTTTACAGACCCCCGAAACGCCGGCTTCGTGTGGATGAGAGGCTGGTTTGGTGAAAAATGTGTGCGTTTAGGCCAGGGTTCGTCTTCGTGTGGACGGGGCCTTAGACTATCATGTTCACCTGGAAAAGCCATCTCTCAACAGAGGAGGTGGTCTTAGACATAACCCTCACCTGACTTGCACTTAAACGAGGCATGTGACCGAAACCACTCTGACAAGAGAGTTAACGACCCATCAAAACCCCCTAAGGACCATTAACACCCCCCCTTTGACCTCCTTGGCCAATCCAGTGGAAGGGATCAAAGCCACGTTTTGAATTTTAAATCTTTGTTAGACCTACAGTATATTCATCTAGGTACTTCCCAACACTAGTCAAAACTGAAGAACCTCCTGGATGACAGGTGAAATGTCTTCTTGAAAACATCACATCCAGTTACCTAGACTAAACGTTTTCGAACATATTATCAAGTTTGGCCACTCCTTTTCTGTCTGAAGTGTATCTTGAGTTAAAGTCATGTTCCAAGGGCTCATCCATGACCCACTTATTTCAAATACACTGACTGTGATTGAAAGGAAACAGACCTATCCTACATGCTGGGCAGTATAGACTGTGGTTTACTGGTCATACTTAACAATTCTCTTGCCCTTTAAGCACAGATTGTTTAAGCTGAACACAATTCTTCCTCTGAACTCTTTGAAGCAGTTAGATGTTCCCTGATAAACTTGTAAAGGACTGTGTATCTTGTCTCTATAGGGATGCAATCTTTCAGTCCATTGTGTTGGCTTGTATAATTAGTTATGTTGTTTGTGAGTTCAACTGCCTGCAGATCATCAACCTGCTCAAGCTGTGTAGAGCTGAGCGGATCTTTTAACTCTCTATTGATAATTATCACTATATTTAATGATATTTCTTCTTTTTCCCCAACACTTGCTTCTCCTCGTTGTCGTTGGTAAAAAGCCCTTAGATCTGTTCATGGTGGCGAAGAGGCGGGAACTAAAGAAACTGATTAGAAGGACTGGTGTCCTTTTTACACATAGGTTATTATCAGGATAATCAGTAAAAGATAAATTAAATGATTTGTGAGACAAATCGGCAGTTAAATCTGTGGAAGCCAGAGTTCTGTTTGTGTTAAAGGACAATGACAGAAAAAAAATACATGTTGAATTTGAAAAGTGACAGTCAACATACAGTATACTAAATGGGTTGGATAATGTTAGGTATGTTATATTTTGCATCCACCAACAAATGTTTGGTTAAGTTGTTTTTTTTTTTTTTAGTTGGTTTTCACACTTAGTTTTTTTGTTTTTGTTTTGATTTGTATAGAAAAATGACTAAATCTAAAATGAAATGAAATGACAGCTCAGTATTCTTCAGTTTCTGTTTAATGGAAAGACAGTTGTAGTAGAAACCCAATTTAGGTCTGATCATAGGTTGGGTGGATACTCCTCCTGAGGTGTTTTATCAGGGACAGATTCTCATCTTTTATATATTTAAAATACTAAACAGTTAATAATCCCATGTTTTTTACAAATGCCCCAAAATGTACCAAGAAATAATGATTTGACCAACATTAATACAAGATTTCAAAATAGAACTGATCTTGTGTCCTGTGTGTATGTGTTAAATAATTTCTGGCTTCACATCTCTATAGACTTTTTTTGTGATAAGTGAGATATTTTTTCCAAATCTTGTTGCAGATCCTAGTGAAATTAAAACCTAAAACTGGAGACATTTTTATATTTTCTTTGGCAAAAAAAAAATCAGGATCAGAAATAAGAAAAGATGGAGATTTCATGAAGAAAGAAAGATAAAGAGACAGGTAGGACCAAAGGTGAAGGAGGCCATTAAAACTGCAATAATAAACAAGAGACAACAGGGGAAATGATGTTTGCATAAGTGATGAAGATGCAAATCTTTCGGATTCAGAGAAAGATAGAGAAGACAATGCCGGGAAACTGATGAAGAAAACAAAGGAAGTAAAAAAACGAATCCAATGCAGAGATGTTAGATTTGGTGTTCTATTATCTCCCCTAAAAAAACATGTCTGAAATCAATCCTGCATGGTATGTTTTCTTTGTTTTGTTTTGTGGAACATTTGTTTTTTTTAGTTGTCTCATACCTAAACATTATTTTTGATTCTTTAAAAAGAAAATTACACAATATCTTTACTCGTCTTGCTGAATCCATTTCACATATCAGAGATTTCTTATGTACCTCGATAAAGAGGTCGAGCTTTGCCATCCTGCCTAGACATTTTGTGCCTCTTTTGCCCTCTGATGTAAAATTTTTCTAAATCCACCACTTCCTCAGATGTATTGTACGCAATCAAGGAACAAAAAGTAATTGTTTTATTAACATAGATTCTATAGGTAGGTGAAGACGGAAGTTGGTGTTGTAAGAAGAATCTCTATCTGGACATCCCTATATCTGGCATGAGTCATGTGTAATAGTGCATAATATATCTGTGTAGGATGTAGGTGTGTTGAGTCATTTCTTGGAGCTACATTTCAGACAGCTTGAGATAACACCCACAATGTGCTGCATTTTTTAATCTGGGACATGTCATTAATGTCAAGGTAAATATAATCTACCTACGTAAGTTAAATAGCACACTTTAACTCTATTATTTAATCCTTTAGATGCAGAGCACTGAGGCGAGCATCTTATCTATCAAAAAATGTCTTTTCCTTAAAAGCCGCACAACATCTCTATTACTTTGTCTTCTTGTCTTTAACATAAAGTTAAAAAATGGTGGTATTAAAAAACAAATACCTTAATAGGCTTCTAGCATGTTGTTTACTTAAAAAATATTTTTTGTTAAATATTTGTAAAGTTTTTTTGTGGTTGTAATATTTGAATTTATTTTGGAATGAGTTGTAAACTTTACAGCTATAGCAATAAATACAGCAAACTCTACAGCTTCATTTTGTTTTAGGATATATATATATATATATATATATATATATATATATATATATATATATATATATATATATATATATATATATATATATATATATATATATATATATATATATATATATATATATATATATATATATAGACAAAGGATTTATAGAAATGTTGGCCAACTGAAAAGTATGAACATGAAAAGTATGAGCATGTACAGCACTCAGTATTTAGTTGGGCCTCCTTTGGCCTGTATTACTGCAGCAATGCGGCGTGGCATGGAGTCGATCAGTCTGTGGCACTGCTCAGGTGTTATGATAGCCCAGGTTGCTCTAATAGTGGCTTTTAGCTCTTCTGAATTGTTGGGTCTGGTGTATTGCATCTTCTTCTTCACAATACCCCATAGATTTTCTATGGGGTTAAGGTCAGGAGAGTTTGCTGGCCAATTAAGAACAGGGATACCATGGTCCTTCAACCAGGTACTGGTAGCTTTGGCACTGTGTGCAGGTGCCAAGTCCTGTTGGAAAATGAAATCTGCATCTCCAAAAAGTTGGTCAGCTGCAGGAAGCATGAAGTGCTCTAAAACTTCCTGGTATGTGGCTGCGTTGACCCTGGACCTCAGAAAACACAATGGACCAACACCAGCAGATGACATGGCACCCCAAACCATCACTGACTGTGGAAACTTTACACTGGACTTCAAGCAACGTGGATGAAGTGCCTCTCTTCTTTTCCTCCAGACTCTGGGACCTTGATTTCCAAAGGAAATGCAAAATTTACTTTCATCAGAGAACATGACTTTGGACCACTCACCAGCAGTCCAGTCCTGTTTCTCTTTAGCCCAGGCAAGACGCTTCTGACGCTGTCTGTGGTTCAAGAGTGGCTTGACACAAGGAATGCGACAGCAGAAACCCATGTCTTTCATACGTCTGTGTGTGGTGGTTCTTGAAGCACTCACTCCAGCTGCAGTCCACTCTTTGTGAATCTCCCCCACATTTTTGAAGGGGTTTTGTTTCACAATCCTCTCCAGGGTGTGGTTATCTCTCTTGCTTGTACACTTTTTTCGACCACATCTTTTCCTTCCCTTCGCCTCTCTATTAATGTGCTTGGACACTGAGCTCTGTGAACAGCCAGCCTCTTTAGCGATTACCTTTTTTGTCTTGCCCTCCTTGTGCAAGGTGTCGATGGTCGTCTTTTGGACAACTGTCAAGTCAGCAGTCTTCCCCATGATTGTGTAGCCTATAGAACTAGACTGAAAGACCATTTAAAGGCTTTTGCAGGTGGTTTGAGTTAATTAGCTGATTAGAGTGTGGCACCAGGGGCCATCAATTTTGAACCTTTTCACAATATTCTAATTTTCTGATATGATGAATTTGAGATTTTCATTTGTTGTCATTTGTAATCATCAAAATTAAACAAAATAAACATCTGAAATATATGAGTTTGTATGTAATGTATGAATATAATATACAAGTTTCACTTTTTAAATGGAATTACTGAAATCAATCTACTTTTTCATGATATTCTAATTTTATGACCAGCACCTGTATAAAGTTTTAAACGAAGACTAACATATGTTTATGTTTAATATCGACCAGGCCCCTTAAGCTCTGGTTTTAACACCAACTCAGAATTTCTCCACAAAGGCTCACCGAACTCATAGAGATGGGCTCCAACAGTCAGCAGTGGGTGACCCATCAGCACCATTGCCTCTTAGGGTTCTGTTCTCTACTCCTCTTCTCAGCGTGTATTATTAAATGTCCCTCAGCACTCCTGTCGGTGAAACTCTGCAACTTTTCAGATTAAACCAAAGTTATTGTACGGATCCTGGTTTAAATCTTATTATATATTATACATATATATATATATATATATATATATATATATATATGTTCTTGCAAATCCTAGTACTTAGAGTAATGAGAAGAAAGGCATCTAAAGCATAATACAGGCCTGAATGGAGAAAAGTGACAAGTATGAAAGCATTAAGAGACCAGAAGTGATGCCTTGTTTAAAATAATAAATGTTGTAAATTTCAGATTTTTTTCTTGAATGTTCCTTAGCCCAAGTGTTAATGTGAACATTTGTGCCTTGTAGCTCTCTGCTTTAGTGTTTGCAAGGTCGTTACAACGCCTCCTTATTTCTCCTTTAGGTATATCCAATAAACAATGCACTGACATGCAGCCAGATATTTCCATGAACAGTGATCTATTTACAGGATGACTGGGGGTGGTTCTACGTTACAGAAGCTTGCTGACCAACAACTGTTTTACCATCTTTAAACAGCACCAAATTTCAAATAAAAGAATAACATTTTAAAAGGAATCAAACATTCTAAGCAGCTCTTTTTTTTTTTTTTTTACCTACACGATTTACCAAAACTATATATTTAATTAAACTACCTGGAGGGACTCACACAGAGAAAATCTGCAAATAGAAAAGTATTGAATTTATTTAAAGTGGTAACACAATCATATTCTTCAATATATTTCTACCTAAGGAAAACCAGCTGATTGTGAGGACTCATTGACTCTCTGTAATCCCTCCCACTGAGCATGCATGTAAAAAAAGTGGAGAGTAAAACTCAATTTTAACAGAAAGAAACTTCCAGCAGAACCAGACTCAGTGTAAGCGGCCATCTGCTGAGGCAGACTGGGGTTCAAGGAGACAGAAGCAGATGAAAACATAAATATGTTCTTTGGTGCTCGGGGCCCGGCAGAAGACTTTGATGCTGTGAATCAACATATGCTTGAATGAATAACTGAAAAAAGGATTAGAGTATTCTTCCCCCGGGAGCCGGACACTGGTGGTAGAATAATCCAGAGGATGAGTGGTACTGAGAATGAGTGAGGAGATGAGGTGGAGGTGGGTGAAAGTTTGCTTGCATGCGGGAGAGAGAAGCTGGGCTAGGAGCTAAATGAACGGGATCTTGCAAGATGATCGGCTTCGGAGAAGGTGCAGCCCCCGAGGTAATTGGCTAGACTGAAACAGGGACATCGCAAGTGGTTCAAGTGACGCTGACAAGAGGCTTCCAGATTAAACTTACGCTTAAGCTTCATTTCTAAATAATCCATTTGTTATCTGTTACTCATATGTTATGTAATTTACTTATAATTTTTTGTGCTATTTTTAGAATGTAAAAAAAATGCAAAATCTCTAGTATACTAACCTTTAGGTTTCATGGCAGACAAGAATGCAGGAAGGTTTGTAAAAGCAAATGCTCTCGGTCAAATATGTACTTAAGCTACTGCAAAACTTTTAGTAGGTTGGTGTATTTAGAAAAAACGTAACGTAAAGGAATAAAAATAACTCTTGAAACATCTAGTTCTGTTTATGCAAAACAAACAGTCCTTATGTCCCTCCTTCATAGAGTCAGGCTAACTAGAAATGGCAAAAGCAATATCTACACATAGATAAGTGAACGTCAGATAATACCTTCTTTTTAAATAAACAAAAATGCATGAAAAACATTTTTTAATCAAGACAATTAGTACAGAAAAGTTGCACATTTTCACTACTATTTTAATTGTGTATTTGTTTTGCTTTTTTACAAGATATTTATCACTCAGAAGATACAACAGACAACTTTTATAGCACAGTTATTAAAAATTAATTCAATCAGAGTAAGGAATGGTAATGACAGGGTTTTGAGCTCACCTTGAGGAAGATATCAGTAAGATTAGAACCAATGCAGCTTCTGGTTCCATTGCCAAATGAACACAGCAAATGCTCTTGGCCTGCATTCCTGTAATAAAACAAGGATGAAGAAAAATATTTGAAATAAAAACAGAAAGGATTCAACAGACCTCTCTTTTGTCTTTAAATAGGAGTTTGTTCAAATGAGCTTAAATGTTTTTCTAATGAAAGCCACTAAAAAATGTTGAGAGGGTTTGAAAAAAAAATCTCAAAACAGACAATAATTTTTCAAACTTGCAAATCTATCTATTTCCGTCATACCTGAAACTGTCTTAAAGAGAAATACATGCTGGTAGTTTCCGTCCATCAGTCGATAACCTGCCCATTCAGGCCATCTCCTGTGTCTAATTGCATCCTGTCTTCCTGAAACCTGAGCTCTGATTAAAGGCAAACAGGAAGCATTAGAGATGTGTAGAGTCTGGAAGCAGTTTGCCAGATGGTCGGTGTGTGTGAGCGGAGAGATTATTAGTGTTCTCGCTGCTATCTTTTTTAACGATTTAATGTACTATAGGGAGCAACCTGGAGCATTAAAATGTGTGCCGCTTCTTGAATGTTGAAATGTAGAACAGAGAAGCTGATAATGAATGGAAAAAGAGCATAATCTGAAATTAATATGGCGGAATTTCTAATGAATTTAATCAATTTCAACTACAACCAGGGAGCAGTCTAGGACCCAAAGACCCAGACACAAAGAAAAAGATTTTAGGGCAAAGGGATAATTATTTAGTACATTTAAAGGGTAAATGTTAGAAATGTAAGCAGTTCATGAAGAAATGTCAAAAACTGAGGAAGGTCCACTTTATTATAAAGTCAGCTTTATCCATAGTTTTAGCTATGTAGTACTTTTAAAAGTGCATACTCACGTTAATGTAAAAAAATAACAGTAACTCACTATAGTTGCATATAAAGTTTTTTCTGAAAGATTACTGCATTCTGCTGGGATATTTGTTATTTTTCCCCCTGGTTTTCAGTCCCTTTGTTAGTAAATAGAGTCTTTTGTCTATATTCAAAATAACAAAGAGGGTATGATGCTGTGCTTGTGCACAGAGGGTAAACAAGAGCTAGCCTACCATGGCTTTGCAGGTAGCACCTCTCAAAGAAGAGCAAACATAATGAAAACAAGTTCAAGATCTATAAAAAATGATTGGATTCCAACAAGGATAGAACTCAAATGTCGTTTGGAATACAGTTTGAACATTGGGGTTTGGTATTCTTGGACTCTATAGTCTAAGTTCAAATTCCAATACAAATAGATTTATTATATGATTAACTGGTTAATACCTTGATGCTGTGACCTTGTTTGCATTTGGTAGGAACGGGAATTGTCCTTTTCCTCAGTGTTCTGATAGGAGACTTTCGGGATGATTCACTACAACTTAAGAGTTACTGTAGATCAGTTTATTTAATTCATATGGGTCAGACCATCAGGTTCTTTTAAGTGTCTACCTCAATTGTTGCCATCTGGCTTTCGGATTCTTCTTCAGTACTGCAGCATTCTCCAGCATAGCAGCATAGCAGATGAAGTTTGGAGTATATAACCTTATTTCATTCAGATTAAATGGTTTTGGGGCCTTTTATTGTAGGCATAGAACACGACTATTCAGTTTTAAGAGAAATATTTCATTTTTAGTTGAAATGATTGCCATACATATATTCGTTTATTGGTCTGATAAATCTGGGTAATCTCTCTTTACAATAGTTTTTTTCTGTAAGACAAAGGTTGATGCTGCTGCAGCTCACAGTCTGTCTGTATCAGGTTCTCTGTTCTTTACACAGAGTTTAATGAACAACTGAAACACTACAGTAACTGAAATCTACAAGTTTAGAGTGACGGCCAAGTGGTTAGGGCATAGAGGTTGGAATCCTGAGGGTCTGATTTCGAGCCCCACTCCCACAGACTGTCACTCTGGGTCTCTGAGCAAGACCATTAACCCCACACTGCTCCCCGGGCAGCCCACGATGGCAGCCCACTGCTCCCCAAGAAGGATGAGTTAAATGCAGAGGTATATGTCTCCATTGTGAGATCAATAAAGTTCAATTATTATTATTATTATTCCACAGAAAGCACAGAACACTAAAACTTACTTTTTTTTCTGCAAACTATAAAATGTACAATGCTATGAAAACAGATCTCTCTTACAATATCTTCTCTTTTTACTTTACTTGTCAAACTTAAATATTTCAGATTATCAAATAAATTTTACATTTTATTCACATTCTCAATGTAACAGAGTAACTTTTCAATGCATCTTTTATGTTTTGAAAATGTATACTGTACTTAAAATATAAAAAAATATCGCATTACAATCTTTATATAGAACACCCTTATTTTTTGCAGACTAAGCTGTTACGTTGTCAGTAATATCTTCATGCAAAAACACAGATCAGCTATAAATACTGACAAATGTTTCCTTAGACAAGGAATGTTCCTGATCTCAAATTCCTCTTAAACCCACAGTAATATCTGCTGCAGTCACTGAGATTCTTATCTGCACTCGGTAGCATTTCCGAGCATGTGTGGGCGTTCGGCTAATGGGATTTTAACTTTCCTTTTTGCTTCCTTTCAAAAAAGAAAAGGCATACAAATGCATAAATGTACATCAAGAAAATATATGCTGGGAGTGAAAAACAAAAAATGAGAACCCAAACAAAACAGGAACAAATGATGCGGTGGTGATTGTAGGTGGGCTCGTTATATAACAGGACTGCAGTCATTAAATTAAAGAGCCAGGTGGCATGAAAACAAGGTTGGAAACCATCACAGCAGACAGTAAAGCAGTGTCTGGAAAAGCTGGCAGATGGAGAAGCAGAGTGAAAGGCACACAGAAGACAGGAGAAAAAGACTGGATGACAAAGGAGACTTGGAGAAGGAACAACAGAAGACACATATAGACTCAGCAACGTTAATGACTCCCATTGCAAACTGACTGTATGAGTAACAGTAAAGACATTAATATCAGGTTAACATTTATCCAATCCACCTAAAACTGGCTGCTGCAAAACATGAAAACCTTGCAAGCTGTAAATCACCAAATGGAATGAATAAATATACAAGCTTGAAGAAAACAATATGCAAGTCTTTAAATAAAACAATGTCGTTGAGTTTTGGAGAATATGGATGGAGACAATAATCACAATGAAGCCAAAGCAGAAAGACATTCACACTGTTGTTAAACAGCAGTTTTTAGTTCATGTCATAACTTCATAGTGAGATTTTGCACTATTCTCACATTTGAGTTAGAATAATATTTTATTTCAAGCGTTTTTCATTTGTGCAAAGGACATTGCAATTTGGAAATAAAAATGCTAAAAAGGTTGGGAGGTTGTAGCATAATTATAGATATGAACAAATGTAAAGTTTATATTCCACCGTTATTCCTGCATGTAAGTTAGCTTTATAAAGATCAATCTTTCTACTAATTGCTGCAACCGTCCCTTCATAGGTTCACCTAAAAAGTCCATGAGCACCTCAATATATAACAGATTTATTGACACTATATAAACCTCCCAGCTAAGTCAGGTCTTCTAGTCCAAGCCTACTCTGTACACCCGGAACTGGAACCAAACATGGAGAAGAAGCATTTAGTTCCTATCTAGAACCAACTCCCAGAAGAATGTAAAAGTGCTGAAAGCCTGAGCTTTTTAAAATAAATGTTAAAAACCAATTTGATAAGAACTGCCTTTGATTGTAAAACTGTTAATAAGATACAATTAGTTTGAGATTGTGCTCCAACTGTTATATTTGTTTTACTACCTGCTTCTATAATGTTTTATCTTACTTTACTTTTATTCTGCTTTTATTTTTCCTCTATTTTATTATCTAATTCATGTGAAGCAATTTAAATCTTCTTTGTATTGAATTGTGATATGCAGATAAACTTGCCTTGCCTTGGATACTACAGCAGAGATAGCTGCTGTAGGAAGATGGAGAAGTTGTATTCAAGAATAAAGGTTTCAAGAAATTCTTGCACTATTCTTGATCCCTGTTATGTAATGCTAGTTAAAAGGTAACTTTTAACTAGTTACAAGTTAATTCTCCAAAAAGATAACCGAGTTTGTTACTCAGTTATGGTCTCTGAGTTTGATATTACATATATGATCCATATATGAAATGGACCAAATATCTGAGAACACTGGCAACGAAACTGGCGACCAATCGGGTGTATTTGGTAAGACAATTTAGTTACGCCACCTATTAATTTTATTTAGTTTAAAGGGCTACAATAGTCTATAAAGTGGGTACAAAACTTGAAAATAATTATTTTCAAGCAATATAACATAAATAAGATTCAATTCAAGTCAAACATAATTTATAAATCCCTTTTGTTGACAACTTTTACTGTAATGAGTATTTTGCACAGTTGTATGAAAAATAAAAAAATACAATATCCATAGTCCAGAACTGATTGTCAAGAAAACTCAAGAACCAAAAAACTACACAATAGGGAGGAATAATGTAAAATAAATGACGAGGATCCACCAATGAGCAACTGAACAGGAGATGAATATACAGTATGGGAGACAGAAACAATGGGAGGACTAATCAGCTGATAGGGAGCAGGTGTAGACAGAAGTAACCAGAAGGAGCTAAGGGAAAGGAGACAGGCAGAAGGGGGCAACAGAGAGTAATTCAAAAAATACAACACTGCTTAGTAGGGATGGAACGGTTTATGAAAACCGTCTGAACCGTTCGGTTCGACTGTCTCGGTTCGGTTCGCGTGTGTTTCGTTTGCTTCATGCGCTGCTCCTTTTTCTCATAGGCGAAGCGTTTACACTCCAGAGCAGAAGGTGGCGGTACTGCGACCAAAGCCAACCACCAGTAGTAAACAAGAAGAAGAAGCGAAGCAGCGTAGCCGGGTGTAGCGAAAAAAAATCAGTTATTGTGGAGAACTGTGTGGGTATGGCGACTGGGAAAGAATAGGAGTTGGAAGACGCACCAGCAGCACTTTATAGGTCTGCTGTATGGGACCGCTTTGCATTTAGAGTGACCTACGATGACGACGGAAAGAAAGTTGTGGATAAAAGATTAACAGTGTGCAAGCATTGTGCAACACGTTTTGTTTATGCTAACAGCAACATGACCAACATGTCATGCTAACCCCGAAATCCCACATACTCCGTCATGCTCCGCTCCCCCCCGCTGCGCTCCAGACCGCCTTAACAAAGCAAAGCCTACAGCCTCCACTGTGGCTCCCGTCCGCTCCGCTCTGAGTTCCTTGGAGATCGTAGAGGGCATGCGCGAGATGATTAAATTCAAAGCAGCAAATGATCCAGGGTTTCCGCGGATCATTAAAAATAATTACTATTCATAAATTTTTGGGGGATTTTTTCATTAATTTCATTTTTATGGGATTTCGGTGTAACAATCAACATATACCAAACCAAACCGAAAACTGTGACCACAAAACCGTGAACCAAACCGAAACGTGGATTTTGTGAACCGTTCCACCCCTACTGCTTAGATATGACATAATAGAAACGAAACCAATGATCAAGAAAACAAAGAATGAAATGAATCATGAATTATTATAATGAATTATCACTGAAAACATAAATAGAAACTTAAACAGAAGTCCACAAAGGGCAAAATCATGACAGATTTAGTCATCTAGAAAGTCAGCATGTAAACCCTTCCTGCTCAGGATGTAGATAGTACAGTATTAAGTAGGTCTACACTGAACACTTAGTTCAAAATGGTCCATACATCTTTGATCCATATTGGTTACACTTTCTGTCCAAACTGTCCTTTCCTAGCAATCAGCATAGAGTGAGGATATGAGTTGTGGTTGGGTAACATGTTTCAGCCCTACTGGGAAACATATGGGCGGTAGAGTGGCTGAGTGCACCACCAAACAAAAGTTGTTTTTTTTTTGTTTTTTTTTACCATAGCTCATATGCTGCCTGCTGTATGAGAGAAAAAAGGTTGTAAAAAAAAATTAAATACCATTTAGGGCAGCACTAAGTTGGTTTTGAGAAAAATATTCCAGACCTCACATGAAAATATAAAAAAAGAAGAACAAAAAACAAAACAAAAAAAAATACTCCATTGAATGTCAAATTAGCTACGTGGTTTAAAATTTCTTTACAGATATACCTTATATCATATAATTTATTGGGCTAAATGCTGCATTAATTTTTAATTTAGATGTTTACAGCAGTAATTATATACCTGTATTTTTTTTATTTTATTTTGAATTCTATGAGATACATGTAAAGTAAAATAAACCTCCTGTCAGGTTAGTCAGATTGCATCAATTTAGTAGATTACTGCATAAAGACAGATTTTTTTTATCTACCTTGTTTCTCCCCTAACAAAATGTTTCTAATTCTATATTTTACAGAATAAATCTTCATGATGCTGCTTCTATCCGTAAATATGTGATTATGGTGCTCCTGTCTACAGGAAATGCTGTTCTTAGAATAGATTACTGTATGGTTTATACAACATATACATGACTTTAATCAGAGCTTGGGTTTATGCAAGCTTTTATTATTTTAATTGCAGAAAGATGTAAAGGTAACTCTGTATGCAACAAGGTTTGATGCAACAGTGGCATCTTTTGCCTTGTACTCCCCATAGTGTGCTAAGTTGGTCATCACTGAATTACTGTAACCTACAGGTTTCACAGAGAAAATAAAACCATTTAATGATTAGTTTTAAAAAATATTATCAGACAGTTAATATATTATATGACTACATCTATCATCAAAACCCCTGTATTTAATCAATGTGGATAACTCACCAGCTTAGATTCATTCTTCATTGTTCTCTTTAGTTATATTTTCTAATGTGTTACACAGTTTACATCCATGCTGCAAAGAGAATCTTCTGACTCACTCCTTAACCCCACCCCAATCTGCACGATGAAGGGAGGGAATCCCCAGTGGTACAAGTAGGTGAAGGGAGGCAGTTGCCAAGGCAGCAGCTACCTGTCTGCATACAGAGATATTTATTTTCTTCTGTGGTATTAATACATACAAAATTGCTATAACTTTATAATGAAAACCGAGTTCATCTATAATTCACTTATATAAGATAAAAAATTGCATAGTTATTAAGCATAATTGCAGGAACTAAAAGACAAAGCAGGGGGTTTTCATCTATGTGGGTTGTTCCTGTTTCTTATGCTCATACAAACAAAACACCTGAATCAAGGTTTTGTGTGAAAAATATCCCCCCCCCCCCCCCAAGAAAACACAGCATGTTACAAGTTTACACTCCCTGGCCACTTGGACTAGGAGCTCCTATGTTAGCACAAATAGCTAACCATCCAATCGGATGTTTGCATCACAATGCATTTAGACATCATATCCTCACCGCTTAAACAAAACACCACATTTTCCCCTCACTCACAAACAGAACCCCAGGACATTTGGGGTCCCGCATAAAACCTTGAGTACAACACTCCTGCCCAGACACACACAGATGCCCATACTGATAATCAGACAGGCCATCTGCCCATTTCATGGACAAGCTCTGGAACAAGCTGTACTTTATTTGAGTACCAGACTTTTATGTACATTAGATTTTTCCAAAAACGTTTTATATCATCTACAAGCACACAAATTTTTCTGCTAAGAGCTTTTCTTTCAATTGTTCTGTTAGTGCTGTTTTATATCCTTCCTTTTTTCTTCTGAGGGTGTTGCAGGTCCGTTAAGGGTATCTTCTACCGCAGTTCTATTTATTCTCAAGGTATTTTGTGTACATTCAGAGCAGACAGTTACCACAAAAATTCTTCATGGTTTAAAAAAGACAAAGAGTCAACATGCTAGATCTACTCACCAGAATGGGATGTATGCACAACTCCACTAATTCCTCAACATAAGGCAGCTCTTTTGTTTCCTGGTGTGCCTGATCTCAGTTACCATGACCAGAACCACCTGGATTAATCAGTTCATCCAGTAATGAAAGATAGGAAACAAAAAAGCTGCTTTTAGTTGAGGAGTAGTGGAGTTGTGCATAGACCCCCTTGATGGAGCTCAGCAAGCATTAGATTGGGAAACAAATTGAATCCTAGTGACGGTAACTGAGATTGCTGTCAGTACCTGATGTGTACTGTTCTGAACCTGCTGATCTGCAGGGAATTTTACTTACTATAATCTCTTGGGTTTGCAGAGAATGGCCGGAAAAAAGACAAAATAGGCAGAATGAATCAATGTTTTTAAAGGTGTGGGGGATCTGGCAAATTTCTGAAAATACAGGATGCAATCATATAAATACCAAAATCTCAGAGGAAGTTGTATGCACCTTGTTTTACCAAATGCACAAAGAATTTAGGCCGTGTGCCATTCTAACCCAGTAACACCATAGGGTTCCCTTAAATACAATAGTCAGAATTGTTTCTTGTTCTGTAAAACAACAATATACAGATAAGGATGCATTTGTTTCAATTAGATTTGCAAATAAGTTTAAAGGTGTTAACTTATTTGCATTTATGGAAAAACATACTTGTCATAATCTGACAACATACCAGAAGCTTTCCTTTATTTTTGAGCAAAAGTATAAAGAAACACATTATTATACTATCAACACAAACTATACGCTGCTCTGCAGTTCTGCTATGAGAAACTTTATATTAACAAGCAGAGGTGAACATGCCTTTATTAGTATGTTTGCCGTAACTAATGAGCATCTAATTAACTAGATTTAGAACAGATTAGAATCTGAATATTGATTTCCTCCTTGTTTTAAATACCCAACAGTGTATACTGAGGCATGCAAAGAATGCTTTAAGGTATGTGACTAGTTTACATGGAGAAAAGGGTTCTGGAGAGAAAATAGGTTAATGACCCAGATAAGATTGAATGTATCCAGACTCTCTTCAAGGCTTACATTTCTAGAGTTTACCATTTTTTTTTTTCATTTTTAAGAATATCAGTCTAAACAAACAATAGCCAGACAGACAGAAAGATGAAGGTTTTTGCTGGGTTCAGATATTCTGCAGACTTTACACATTAAGGAAAAGATGCATTGGATTTACTTAACTCAATAATGGGCATTGGTGTCACAAAAAAATGTAGCTTTGGCAGTAATCTACAATGTGTTAATGCAAGATGAATTAAAGGGGTGGCGTGGGACTTTTGGTTACCTCATAGGATTTGAATTTTAGAATTAGTAAAGATGTCCCTTTTCTCTGTAAGCTATATGCTTGGGGCATTAATAATGGCACTGGATTTTATTCTGGAACATGGACATCCTGGAATGTGATATTAACACAGTATGAGGATGCATCCTGCTATTACAAGATTAGATGTAAATCTTTCTTAGATCTTTATGCAGATATATGTCTATATTTCTAGCTTAGTTCCTGGATTCATATAATCTAAAGGTTTCACCTGTCAAAATTCCATATTTTCCCAGACACACATTTCTAGACTTCCCTGTACTTTTAACCCAATTTAAAAGTATAACTACAAACATAATGAGTGGATGGCAGATATCTTAACACAGGCTTTAAAAATGGAACCTGCAAAAAATAAATCAAAGAGGGAAGGAGTTAATAGATGGACAGACTGATAGAAGGATGATCATATTTCTTTATGTAAGAAGAGAATAAATTCTTTAAATATTTATTATTTTGGTGGTTTTATCAAGGTAAAGCTCCCAGATTGTTTGTCAGTACAAACAATGTCTCATGTCTTTAAAAACAGATGCTTCTGACAAATACTCACTTTTATTGCTAAAATCTCCTTCTGTAATCTCAAATGTAATTTTGCAACTTAATTGGTTTTCTAACAAAAAATGATGTCCTTGACTACACTACAATATATCCAATACAAAAAAAAGAAAAACCCTGCTGCTGAAAGAAAGCATGATTCTTTAATTTCCTCTTCTTTATAAATGGTATCCGGTGCTTGAAAAAAATAACTATGCCACGAAGAATACTGAGACAAAAAAGCATTTTTCACTCAGTGGTTTTATGAAATAAACATGAGACTAAATAAGGTAAGAGTTGTTCTTAGGCAACACTACAGATATGGCACTAATCTGATCAGACATATGTTTGCTTCTCTAACCTTAGATTCAATGTAGAGGGACTAAATGTAGACTTGTTTTAACAAAAGTTTCAATGACTTCTCAATCTGCTGGTACATATTGGTTCTGCTATCAGATTCAAAGCCAGTGAAGTGAGACAATTGCTGTGTTCAAATTTCGCGCCTGCGTCCGCCGAAGACCAGATTCGCCGGCCCATTACGGTATAGCGGTGCGCCGTGGCCTGTTCGGATTGAAAGACTCCTTGGTATGTTGCCGACAAATGCAGCCTTCTTTACGGCCGTTTGGAAGGACAGGACAGTTGTATCCAACTAGGCGACAGAGCTTATGCTGAGTGAGGGTGGGGACAGCTGGAGAAGGCTTGACATGTTTTAATATATAGCCCAACTCTTCCGGGCTCCTTGTTTTCACAACCTTAGAAGGACCCAGTCCAGGTAGGCTGGGAGCTTCAGAGGATGCATCCACTAAAAACAAACATACTGTAGCATATTTACCGCATTTTCCGAACTATAACAGGGTTTATACAGAAATGAGCAACTCTAATCTAATGCTTTTTAATGCAGCTTTCACAAGCAACCTCATCCTCACACCCGCCCTCTCTTGTTGTGCCTGCGCCATCGAAGTAGTTCTAATCCACACATGATTCACGAAATTATTGTATTGCCTGAATGCTCTCACTCGCATAAAAAAAAATAACACCACATCGTAAAGTCTAAAATCTGGAATAATTTATCGGACTCGTGTGCATCCGTGAACAACTATCGATATCAGGGAGACTCCCGGAACTTCCAGTTCTGCGCAAACATGCGGAACCAGTTATATCTGATAGAATATATCTGAAGAAATTGTTTTTATAAACTTTTTTTTTTATATAAAGTATTTTAAATGCCACTATAATAACAAATGAATGAATTTTAATGCCAATTAAGGCCTTTACGTATTTAAAAAATAATAATTTTATGACTTTTAATGACACGGAGAAACCCTATATAAGCCACAACTTTTTTCCCATGCTTTGAACCATGTGGTCTATAAGAAGGTGCGGCTTTTCTGTGAATTTTTCCTAACCGCCAGGAAGTTAAGTCAAAGTTGGAAATGAAAGAATAAGGGGCTAGTTTTCATTTAGCACAATAACATGCTAGCAGCAGGAACAACGGGGAAACAAATGTCCAAAATTCACACATTTTTAAAACATTTTTGCCACATTAAAGCTGCCGAATTAATGAAGAGTTTGGACTGAACTTCTGCAGAGCTGAAATAAACAGTTGACAAAGCCCCATCTTTCAGTAGAAGCTCTCACTGCTGCAGGTGTGATGGAGAAAGTTTAGTAGATGTCAGCGGCTTATAGCCCGGTGTGGCTAATATATATAAGTTTTGAGTTTAAAAAAAAAAATAGTGGGCACAGCTTATAGGGAGTTGTGCGCTATGGTCTGGAAAACTTGGTAATTTTGCAACAAAGAACTGTTGTCAGTAGTGTTGCGCCGGTGCCATTTCTTGGCCCCGACACGATACCCGGTATCTGGCTGTGCAGTATCGGCCAATACCGATACCATAACGATACCATCTGTTTGAAATTGATGTGTGTGTGTATATATGAATAACTGCATAATATTTTGATGTAAAATAATTGCTATCATGGCTTTGTCATGCTGCTGCCTACCTTTATGAAGCAGGAAAAAAGACTAATACAAAGTGAACCCAGTAGAACTTTCTATTGCCTACCTGGAATGGGTGACAAAAGTTGAATAAACTTCAGGCTTTCAAAAATGGTATTGGTGCCCTATTTGTTGATACCCGCCGATACCAATACCACCATTTTAGTGCAGTATCGGTGCCCTGCCTGATACTGGTATACTGATACTAGTTGTCAGTTGCCACTAAGGGCAGTAAACCTGGAAGTTACAGGACCCCTTGTGGCTAAAAGTCACAGAGTGTTGCCTTAAAGTGAAAACACTAAAGTGCTTCACCATGGAGATAGCTTTACTCAATGTCTGTTAACTAGTCAAACCCTGGCTGCACGGTAAGGCATTCATTAGTTACATCAGATTAGTCATCAGCTCTGATGTATGAACATATTGTTATGTCTGCACAGTTTTCTTACCTTAAGCGCTCTTTGTAGGTCATTTCTGATAAAATATACTTTAGAGAGTAGCAGCAAACAAATTTTAAATCTCCCATGGCAGAATATGCAAAGAGCTGTGAATCTACTAAACAAATTTTACCTTCCACTCCATCTTTCCGGCAGGAAGCTGTCAGGTTGCTGGAAAACCTCTGGGTCACGGTGAATGAAGTAGCTGATATAAACTGCACCATAATCTTTAGGAACACAGAAGTCTGAAAGGGTGGAATCCTAGAAACATACAAATAGAAGACAAGATAATTATTGGCATTAAGGTATTGGCATTACGATATTGGATAGACATCTCCACATGTCTCTACATGATTTCCAATTTCCAATCTCTCAAACAATTTCAATCTTTGACCAAACCCTGATAGACTAATGCACACCAAGAATGGATTGGTTGGAAAAACTGATGTGGTTGGTTAAACCGGTTTTGGTTAGATTAACCAACATATTGGACAGAAACTGACCAAGCCATTGGTTTTGGATCAATAAATGTAATTGGTTAACCAAACAACCAATATAAACGGGAACTGATGGTTTAATAATTTGACTGTTTGGCTGCAGTCCAATGCAGTGTGTAATAGTTATGGACCTAGAAAACAATAACAGTTATGTATACAGTACAGCATGCAAATGTTGGCTTTAACCTTCGTTCAGATATTAGAATTAACTATTAGTGAATTCCATTAAACATTTGTGAGGACTGTGTTGTGGGATGCAGGAGTTTTCCCCACAACTACAGGGCTGGTGGTTTAAGTCCTGAGGCACATTTCACAAAGCAGGTTTAAGAAACTCAAACTCAAATCCTCAACTCTGAATTAATCTAGCCAAAGGTTGGAGAGTCTCGGTTTTTGGTTTCACAACAGCTGTCGTGAGTTAGTTTAATCAACTCTGAGTAAGTCCACTCAGAGTTACTGTAAGCATGTGCGTAACAACTATGAAAACCATTATCTGTGCAGCCCCCGTTCGATGAGTCACCATGACAACAGACAAAAGGAAGTGGCTATTTCACACCACTGGAGCGAGATTTTAATGAAGCATTTAAAAAAAAATATTGGAGAATGTGTTTAATAGATAGAGCAACAACGCTACAGTTATCATTGCATTAAATGGCCATTATTAGCGGTTATAAGTATGGCTTCAAATTGAGACTCCTACCTGCCAGTAGGCTCAGTAGGTTGTTATCACCATATGAATCATAATCCTAACCCTGAGGTAATTCCTTTTATGTCCCAGAAAAATAATTAATATATTTATGGTATGTATTTTAGTAGTTCTTCTTGTATTGTAAAAAAAAAAAAAAATAAATAAAAAAATAAAAATCTGGATCTTCATGAGCATTAAACAAACCATCAACAGAAAATCTCATCCAGTCAATGTGTTTTTTTAATCACGACTTGAAATCCGTGCGACTGAAACGTGAAATTCATTCGAAGTAAAGCTTTGAAGTATAGTTTAAAACTTATGGTTTTAGATGTGGCAGAGGCTGTTATCAATAATAAGCTGCATATAATCAGCCATATGAAACCTAATAGAAATAGAAGTAGTAGAGGAGGCACAAAACCATTCTATGGGACTGGTGAAGTCTGACTGTGCAGTAGTTTTCCATAATGCTGTTATCACACATCTGTGTAATGCTGCTAATGTTAGGATAGACAAGGTCTGGATTTAAGTGATGGATTTTTGGGGTGAAATGGTAGCCCTCATGAAGACAACTCTTAATATAGATATTGAGTTCCATGCTAGTTAATGCTAATTAATTTATTTTCACCAAAAGGACAAGCTATGTTTGTGCTTTTAACACCTAATGTGTCTAATGGACCCAGTGACTGATTTTCTTTTCATTGTTAGCACAAAGCTAAGACAAAACTCTCCAGACTAAATCAGGAAATAGATCGTAATTGGCTTTAAGGAGGCCGGAAACAGAGGACACTCTGATTTTTTTTTTGTTTTTTTTTTGTTACAGTGTCCCGTCTGGCAATGTGGCAATAAGGATAACTGTCTTGATGCCAAAAAGAGCCCAAGTGGAGCAGTATGGCTATCGCCATAGTGTTCTGCTTGATTTATGCATATAAATAGCTTTATTATAATTATGCAGGGAGTTTTACAGATTATATGGACACTGCAATGTAAGTAGAATAGGGAAGGAAAAACAGAAAAAAAGGGAAAAAGATGAAAGAAAGAGCAGATAAAAGGGAGATAACGATAAAACATCTTCAGTCTGCTTCATCACCTGCAAAGAGATGTAAAAATAACAGCACAACCAACGGATATGGTAAAAGACATACAATAAAGTAACACCTAGATGCTATCGCTGAAGTATAAATAGTATTATTTAATCTGACATGTATTTTGTGGTACCAATCAGAGTTAATTGGAGAAAACTTGTTCCAGACCAGGTTGGGCAGAATATCACTGCAGTAACAGAGAAAGTGGATGAGTAAACTGTCTTGGTGAAATAGAAAACCCTGATTTCAGGTTGAAGAAAAACTTAGTTTATGGTAAACCTGCTTTTTTAAACAGGGCCTCTGGTCTTGGCTTTCAATGTTATTACACTAATTAAACAATTTTTTGGTCAAAGTGACCAATTTGTATTGGTATTCCGTTTTACGAATATATATTGGTTAAAACACTATCAAATTAGATTGGAAAAGAATGGCTGGATGCATAACTATCAAACAGATTGGTAAAATTCAATGACATTTTTGGTCTTATTGACCAATCTTCTTTTAGGGTGTATTTCTTGAGAATATGAACAGTTTCTCTTCTCCTATGCCTTTTTATGGCTATATGGAAACACACCTTCAAAATGTAATGTAAGAAATCTTTTCCTTCCTGACAAGTAAACAGACACTCGTTCAGGCTGCTTAACCTAACCTGCTGCATATTCTCGTTCCACCTGATGGACCATCCGGGTTTTTTCCAACCGACTGTGAATACTAATGACTTCCAGCACGTGTTTCTCCGAGCATAAACATCCTGCCACATTTAAAAAGAGGGTAGCAAACTCCTTACTCTCTGTTTTTTTAAGGAATGCAAAGATTGCTTAACAGGTATATATATATATATATATATATATATATATATATATATATATATATATATATATATATATATATATATATATATATATATATATATATAAAATACTTGTGTATTATTACATCTAATAAATAAATAATGATCCACCTTCTGTGTTTTTGTTGAAATAAAAAATATTAAAGCATTACCAAAGAAGAATTTTGGTTGGAAATGCAGTATAAAAAAAAAAAAATAGAGGCCCTTATTACTTCCATGTGTGAAAGTATCAGACAGGTGCTGCTATTCATCATCGGAGAGTGTGACCACCTCCATAAAGGCAGTACATTTGGCAGTTTGCTTGTCTGGAGCATCCAGGTGTGTGTTAACAAAATGTCAAAAAAAGAAGAAAAAAAAGGGGAAAACATCAGCTGTTATCCATCAATTTGGGAACAGAGACTTTTCAAAAGATTTCAAGTTCACAATGGTGTAGTTAGAACATTCTTACACAAATGAGACCCTGCAGGTCTCATTTAACATGGTATGGTAATGATTAAAACTCATAAAAATCAATTATACAAATATCTGCAAGATTAAAAGTTGAATCCCGATGCTAAAAAAATTGCAGCAGGACTTTGGTTTGGAATGGAATTTGAATCTGAAAGAAACCACATTTTTCTAGAGCAAAGGTGCCCGATTCCAGTCCTCTAGGGCAACTTTTAGATGTATCGTTTCTCCAACACACCTGAATGAAATTTCTCTTTACCAGGCCTCCCCAGAGCTGAATGACGTGCTAAGGGATATATGCCATTAGATTCAAGTGTGGATTTGGACTGTATAACAACATACCATAGAGAGAGAGAAACCCAAGTCAAGATGTGTGGCCATAACAAAGAGTGCTAGAGTGATGTGAGGCCATCTGTCCAATAGCTAAACACTGACACCAATCTTGGTCATCAGTAGCAAAATGGTCCCAAATGCAGCTGCAAATATGAAACAAAATACCTAATAAAACAATCACAAAGAAATAAGGTTTTTATCTTGTCCAGGAAAAGTTCAAATTAAGACTAAGAAAAACAGGTTTGAGAGAAAAAAAATAATGAACAACCAAACCTCTACAAAACTAGCTAAAAAAAAAAAAAAACTTAACATCAGACTTAAGTAGTTTTAAAATCTGGCTAAGACCTTCGGTTGGCCAGTGGCGATCATACACAACAGAAGTTGTATATTTTAACACCCCAAAGAGTCCCACTCTTTGAAAACTTCCTCAGAACAGCATGGATGACCAGAGAAGTCAGAAGCAGTTGGTGTGGAAATGATTATGGAACATTTAATCAAGCTCGGCTACACAGGTTGCCCTGAAAATTTGGTCCCACTATAACACAAAATATCCCTTTTCAACTCAAAGTTGAACAAAGCAGCTAATTTAGAGGGAAAGTATTTCCAACTTAGGAAAATATACCTCCTTAGCTGACCTGTCAGCCAGCTCCATCTAAAAAGCTCTGGCTGTAAAGAGCTGCAACACATTGAGAAATTGGATTCATATAGTACTTACTTGTTTCCCTTTATAACACTGGGGTCAGGTCTGTGCAAGGCTGCAAAATAATTCCCCTGGAAAATCTGAACCAATAAGCTGAACATCTATCCAAATTCCTCCATTGGTGATTGTATGTGGCAACTGTAATTCAATTTCATTGTTCTGCTTTAAAAAATATCAAGTTTGATGCTCCACAAATTTAAATACATTTAACAGGGTCATGTTTCAGATTATTTAGGGGACTTTTAGTATCATAAAATCATTGTGTCACTTTATCTTAATGGCAGATTGAAGGGATAATTGTACAAATTAACACCACTAATGATCTTTAAAAATATACTCTAACATCTACTGGAGCCTCTTCCCAGATAACAGAAAAGAAATTTCCTTAAATCAATTTTTTTCCTCCTAATATCCTCCATGACCACCACATATAAACCCAACCAAGGGGACTGGGATCAGGATGTTCAGCAGCATAATCTAAAAGAGTCTAAACTTTCCACTTCACATTGTCATTGGCACACATCTGCCCCACCAGAGACCCTGACCTCCCCGCTCGCTTCCTTCCTGGTTGGCCAATCAATCACAGAGACAGATCAATGCCTCCCATCAGACTGTTGCGTAATACGGTTTGATGAGGTCACAATGATCATAGAGAGCTGCAATTGGAAGAAGCTGAACAGAATGTCCTTGATCTGCTGCTTCAAGCCAATAGAGAAATTAAGCCTTGTATTACAAATGTGGATTAAACTGAACAATAGTTAAAAAGTGGCATTATAATTTAGTTATGTGTTACAATTATTACTTTTTCAGAAACGAGATACTGAAGTCTCACATCTCACAGAAGTCCCAACGGTAGAAATATGCATCAATTGTTTTTTTTTTAAGGAGGACATTTAAGAGAATACACAATGTACCCCTTTACAGACCGATACTCCTAATACCAAATTATTTTCTAGTAACCCTAAAACACTAAGTCAGCATCTACTGTAGGGGTCCAAGCCCAATAAATCAAATTATAGGTGGTGTTTTTCCTGAGCTAAGCAGGGCAGAAATTAGACAGGAAGCGTTTGCTTTTTCTTCTTCTGTCAGCTGGTGCCATCTGGTGGAAAGATACTCTGCACAACAGTTTGATCAATGCAAAATAGTTGTTATTCACATTAAAATACTGGGTTATATTAATTTAACATGAAATTCAATGTAATTGATCATTGGCAGTTAGTCAAAAGATTTAATTTTATTTTAAGCTGCTCAGTTGGGCATTAGGTAGCATTGCTGCCTTGCAGAAAGAAGGTTCGATTCACGGCCGGGATCTTTCTGCATGGAGTTTGCAATGTTCTTTCTGTGCATGCATGGGTTCTCTCCGAGTACTCCAACTTCCTCCCACAGTCCAAAAACATGACTGTTAGGTTAATTGGCTCATCTAGATTCAACCTTAGGTGTGAGTGTGTGTGAATGGTGGTTTGTCCTGTTTGTCTTTGTGTTGCCCTGCGATGGATTGGCGACCTGTCCAGGGTGTACCCCACCTCTCGCCCGTAGACAGCTGGAGATAGACACTCGCAACCCTGCTTGGGATAAGCGTGACGGATGATTTACATGAATGGTGCAAGTGAATACTGAAAAAATACAATTAAACAATTCAAACATAACTTTGCCAAGTTGTGTTATTGCTTTTATAAAAAGATTGTCAGTTAACCTGTAAAAAAAACAATATGCCAACCTTCCTTGTGGTTCTAAACTACCATGTTTCAGACAGCAACTAAAATGCCTGTTTTTCCTTTAATTACTAACTAAATTGCTGTTATTTTGCTAAACAAAAACATACAAAGACAAGCTATAATGTGCTTCTAGGTATTGTTTGTTCTTGGCAGAGATAGAGTAGTGTATTGGTGTGAGGTGGATAAAAAACGTAAGATTTTCAACATTTTACAGACAACCCAGTGATGGTATATACAGCCCATTTGTGTCAATATGAATCACCCTTCCCTGCTTTTGAATTTTTTAGGCTTTTGGGGTATGTATCCATCAGCTTTGAATAAACAAATACTGGCATTTTTGCCAATTTGAATATGAAAAACCACCAGGTGCAGTCAGGTGGATAGAGAACATCTGTGATTTTTTTCAAGTATTGGTACAGATCCTCTGTTAGCTTGAGGAATGGGACTTTGACAGGGTAATTATAAATGCAAACATAAATATGCTCTTATTTGGACTATTCGACTGAAGCTCTTGTCGATGTTAAGGGTCCTGGCGGCATTACAGTAGCTATCTCTCAATTAACTCTGACCCCTTTACCTATACCTGGTAAAGTTAAACATCCCCACAGGATGATGCTGCCACCACCATAGCAATAGTCTACGGAGGATAACTGACACTCTAGTTTTTACATTGCATAATATTGTTCACATAGACCAGAAGGATCAATCTCTTTTACATGTTTATTGTGTCCCCCTATATGATTTGTGGCAAACATGTAACCTGACAAATATGTATCTAGATTAGGTGAAGAAATTGAAAGAAACATAACTGTACAAATAAAAAAAACCCACAATGGAAAGTATTGCATTGCATTTCAATGTCGTCAAAATGGACAAGTATGCCATAATGTACTTTGCATACATATTATATTTTTTAATATATAAATATATATATTTTTTTTCATAAAAACCAGCACATAATATTAATAATTTGATCAAATCTGCACCAACCGTGTTTGACGTGATCATCTTTGTAATCGAATTATCCGTCTTGGACTGATATGAATACATACTCTGATTTAAAATAGACCTATAATTTGTGATCAGCCTACCTTTTCTGCTATTCTCCGTCCACCAATGAAGGGCGGCCATAACCTCTGCACCTCCAGGAGGATTCTTTGAAGGTGATCAGGGTCATGGAGGGCTTCTCGTCGGGAATCCCTCTGATCCAAAGGGGAATCATGAAGCATAACTAATGTTATTACAATTGGCTAGAGCGTATTATATACATTACTTCACAATTTGGAGTATTACCTATCACACATTCCTACCTATCACATATTCCTACACTGCCAAGATCCAGAAGGTTTATAAGTTAACAACTCTAGCAGCTAACGTCTTTTCCCATCAGGCTTGTTTGGATGTGCACAGCTCTACAGGATATCCTTGCATTTCTAATTCTAAACCAGTACCTGAATGTGTTTACCTGCTCAGGTCCTCCAAGAGCCAGAGTGAAGGAGGTGAGCAGCGATGCAAGAGCTTTGGGAATTAGTGCTGAGATGAACAGGAGGAGATGTTGGGCAGCGGAACCAGAATTGGGAAACGGTAAAGAAGCCAGGGAGCCGACAAACCTGATGTCAGAATGAAGTCACAATTAAGTCTAAAAAAATCATTTAAGAGAACAGAGGCCTCAATTATCCTTCACTTTTTCCCATTTGAGATTCTGTTTGCATAAAACAGATAGAAACTGATCAAACAAAAATGCTCCAAATGTTAAATGTTAAAAATGTCTGAACGGAAAAGCAGAAGTAAAAAAGAAAAAAAAAAACACATTCAAGATGAAGAAAGAGTTAAGAAAAGCAGAAGAGGCATTTGCTCTCTGTTTCTCTAACCACGATGCATTCAGGTAACCTGAGCCGCCTCACCCCTGCTTATCATTTTCTAATTTGTCTTTGATGATTTCCATCAGTTTGCTCCTGGCATCCAGAGCCTTGGCAAAACCAGACGTCCACAGAGGAACCTTCACTTTTACTGGGGCTGAGATCAAACCTGGCAGCAAAATGACAGTCAGTGTCAAAAACATACAGTGAGCAAATTTAAAAAGAATAAGTGAGCATGTCTGGCAATGCTGTGCAGAAAAATGTGTTCTTAAGAATAATATTTTGGGGGATCCTATGATGTTAGATACCTGAGCTTTTGTTTTCTTTTGAGGTTTTATTTTGTTTAATCCTAAAGCACTTTGTGTTTTTTAATTAGGGGTGCACCTATTGTTTTATGGCCAATCACTGATTATCAATCCGTAAAAAACCTGCGAATGCAGAGAAGGGTGGTTCTAAAAGATACTGATACAAAGAGGATGTATATAACTGCATAGGGCTCTGATCAATATCGGTTTGTTTTTATGACTTATACTGTCAGTTATACTGCTTCCCCTGCTTCTCCCCCTCCAACAATATGGAGGCCATCATGGTACAAAATGGCTTCCACAACGTCCACATCAACCATCTTGTTATGTGGTTTATTTACATAGATCATACTATAAATAGTATTCTATAGGGTTTGGCAATTGATTGCATTTGCAATATAATCACAATTTCCCAAAATAAAATGTTTAAATCACATTGGAGCTGAATCTCGGTCACATTACATTTACAAAGAGAAATACACAAGATTTGTCGCTGCAGCTTGTTAAGGGGATTAATACACTTAAAGTGGGTTTGCTGCAACACAGAAAGGTAGAGAGAGTTGCAGCTGGGATGCAGATCCATGCACATGAGTAGAAGTAAGCACTTTTTCACACAAGGATATAGATTGTATATAAGCCTAACTTAACACGGTCACATTTGAGTGTAATGGCGATCTCACAGTCAGTAGTTTGTCTGCTCTGTGCTGCCGTAGCACAAAAGATGCCTGCCTCCATAAATGCCAGAGCTGCTCCTTATAAATAGCAGTCTCTAAGGTAATGCAAACATAAAGATTAAGATTTTCAGTTCGTAGATGATAATAAAATACTAATATATAAAATATTTAATTTCTGTAATATGTTATATATTACAGAAATGTAATATGTGTGTAGTAACTACAATCCCTGTAATTACTACACACTGTACTGTAGCTTTAAGTTAAACAATCAAACAAGAACATAGGAGCTATTTTAAAAAGCTAGGGAATCATAGGTATTCTGAAGGGTTGTTTTTCTTTATTTCAAAGATATCAAAATGCCTTTTTAAAAGTCTCAATATTAGTAAAAGGTCCTCAAACTGTTCTCTTATGCATTTTTCAGCTGAAGCAATAATGTATTTTTCAATAGAGTTAGGAGAAAAAAAAACTGATGTCAATAACAGATCATGTTGCTTTTAACTGTGCAGCCCTACCATGCCAGTGTTCTGTGCAGAGCTGCATGATTTCCTGGAAAACTTCAGGCTGCTCCTCGACTCGTACGTTTAGGAAAAGACCCAACACCAACTCCGTCCCCAGTCGCTTAAAGACAGAGTAAATACACTGTGGCTGCCCACTAAACACATACACAGACATGCAGTTAGGCTAAACTGATAACTTTTGTATTTCTATAAAAACAATAAAAAGTGGATGCATATTGCATTAGCTTGCACATCAATTACTCTGAAATATATTTTCACATTAAGCTATAAAAGAGCATGTGAGAAAATGCAGGATTGACAGAAAGTCAAAGTGCCAGTTCTAAATAAAGCAGAGAAGCAACAGATGTTAATAATGCAGGTGAAAAACAATACAGTTAATGAGGGCACACAGGTGTTATACAACCTGACGGAGAGGTCCTTTAAGGAACGTTCACAAACACTGTAGGGAAAGAAAAGTATATTTTCAAAGTCCTATAGAACAAACCTGTTTCAATCTGACATATTTTAATGTATGATAATTATATTTAAGGCGGAACCATTGAAGAACACCACTGTAGTTACCTGGAGATGTAGTCCGCTGATGATTTCAAACTAGTTCCTGAAAACAGGCTGTTGAGAGACAGACGGAGGAGGCAAGCCTCCTCACCTGAAGAACAACAGAATATTTACAAAGATATGAATTACATTAACACGGAAATGTTTATCTGCATGCCTACCGTTAGTGGTGACCACAGTGTCTCCATAAATGTTTGTCATTAAATCTGTGGGGTCCTTTAGAAATATGGTGGATTTCTCTGAAACAAACCACACAAACATACATAATTATAATTCATACTAGTCAGGAGTTTAATATCAAGACCTAAGTTTAGAAATGTGCTGAAAGTGAACCTATCCTAGCAAGACTTAAAAAGCAAGCCATGCTTCTGCAGTTTTTTTTTCCATTTCTGTCATAATGTTTTTAAATAAGCCATGCGAGGTCAGAGATTAAAGGTATAGAGGAGGATGTTCTTTTTCTGGGTGGATCATCAAAATAAGTGGTCCTCCTAATTGTCAATCATTCTGGTGATATGTTTACATAAGGCCTAGGTGCTCGTCCCCATTTTCACTTACTGGTGGTGAGTCTGACATAGTGGAAAAATTGCAAATCTTCTTTTGGAGAGTAAGCTTGTATGAGCGATGCAAACGGCAACTTTTAAACAGAGCATGCATGAGGAGAAATGTACGACAGAGTATTAGGTCTAGGCTAGAGATTTTTTTTATTTTTTTATTTTGAGAATAAAGTCGTATTATTACGAGAATAAAGTTGTAATATTACGAGAATGAAGTCATCACACCGCAACCCGTCTGAGAAAGAAAACTTTGAGCTCTGACCGACAGGCCGACCAGCACCGCCAAACAGCAACCTGAGTCCATTTTGAAATGCCGCCCAATTTGATGCGTGTGTGCTAAAAGATTTTCTTATTTGTCAAACCGATACCTTCACATAATGCTCGATATTGCTCATTTAAGGGAAGCAAGTGGTTCTTGTAAGAGTTGTCATAAAATACAACTTGTATCTTGTAATTTTAGGACTTAATTCTCTTAATATTACGACTTTATTCTTGTAATATTATGACTTTATTCTCAGATTTTTACGACTTTATTCACGTCATTTTACGACTTTATTCTCGTGATTTTACGACTTTATTCTCGTAAAGTTACAACTTTATTCTTGTAACTTTACAACTTTATTCTCATAATGTCATTTATTCTGGTAACTTTACGACTTCATTCTCGAAATTTTATGACTATTCTCGTTGTGACTTTTTCTTGTAATATTACAACTTTATTGTAATTTTATGAATATTTTCTCATAATTTTATGACTTTATTCTCCTAATTTTAAGACTTTATTCTCGTAATTGTATTACTATTCTCGCTGTGACTTTTTTCTGTAATATCACTACTTTATTTTAATAATGTTACGACTTTATTCTGATAATATTATGACTTTATTCTCGTAATTTTATGAATATATTCTCAAGATTTTACGACTTTATTCTCGCTATGTTATGACTTTTTTATTGTAATTTTACAACTTTATTCTCGTAATTTTACGAGTTTATTCTTGTAATTTTGTTACTTTATTCTCATAATGTTGCAACTTTATTCTTGTAATTCCGACTTTATTCTCGTAATGTTACAATTTTATTCTCGAAATAGAAGAAAAAAAAATATCTCTAGCCTGGCCCTTTTACTCTGTCGTAGAAATGGGCTCATGCATGCTCTTACACGCGTTTAATAGGCGTTCCTTCTCGGAAGTGGGTGCAGAGTTGTGTATGTGCATTTTTTTTTTTTTTTTTTTGTGAAGAGGGCAGGTCTTTTCAAAAATTTGCGAAAATCCTCCCCTATACCTTTTAAGTGCTGATTTTGCTTTCTGGTTTCTGAAATTTAGCATAGTTTAACTTCATCAATTTGAACCTGTTGCCATATTTCCTCCTAAGAAAACTGAAATGTTTTCAATGATCAAAAACCATCCTACTCCAGGGTGGTTTACTTCAAATTGTCTAGAACATTAACTTAAAAGCATTTCAAGACAGAAACCAAAGAATGAAAAAGGTGCAAAAACCTTAGTTTAAAAAAAAGTTAAAATGTCAATGTTGTCGTTTTTTTTTTTTTATTTGGCATTCAACAGAAATCATTTCAGAAAAAAAAAATCCTTATCACAATTTTCCCATTGTGGCACAAGAAAGGCATTTTCTATTCTATTCTTGTCATTACCTAATGGGTAAAACCGTTGAACTAAAGGACAGTGTACTTTCTGTTTATGGTTTATCTTCCTTCTAATTTTACATTTCCATGCACAGATTTTAAGTCTATCTAACTAACATGCTAAACAAAATGCAGCCAGGAGAGCCTGCAGAGATCCACAGCTCAGGGAAGAATTTGTTCACAGAACAACTATCAGTCGGGAACTAAACAAATGTTGTCTGTATGGAACAGTGGCATGAAGAATGCCTTTGTTTAAAGAAAACCATAGGAATTCTAATTTGCAGTTTGCCAGAGACAGCAAACATGTGGAGGAAGCAGCTTTGGCCAGAGACCAAAGTTGAAAAATTTGGCCAAAATGCAAAACACTATGTGGCAGAGAACTAACACTGCACATCACTTTTAACACACTATCCCCACAGTGGTGGCAGTGTCATGCTCTGGGGGTGCTTCTCTTCGGTAGGCACAGGGAAGATGGTCAGAGTTGATGAGGAGATGGAGCCAAACACAGGGCACGCTTGGAAGGAAACCTGTTGGGGTCTGCTAATGTCATGACTGGTAAAGAGGTTCACCTTTCAAGAACTGGCAGAACATTTCCATCACTAGATTAAAAATAATAATAATAATAGTAATAATAATAAATAAATATATATATATATATATATATACAGGTGCTGGTCATAAAATTAGAATATCATGAAAAAGTTGATTGATTTCAGTAATTCCATTTAAAAAGTGAAACTTGTATATTATATTCATACATTACATACAAACTCATATATTTCAGATGTTTATTTTGTTTAATTTTGATGATTACAAATGACAACAAATGAAAATCTCAAATTCATCATATCAGAAAATTAGAATATTGTGAAAAGGTTCAAAATTGATGGCCCCTGGTGCCACACTCTAATCAGCTAATTAACTCAAACCACCTGCAAAAGCCTTTAAATGGTCTTTCAGTCTAGTTCTATAGGCTACACAATCATGGGGAAGACTGCTGACTTGACAGTTGTCCAAAAGACGACCATCGACACCTTGCACAAGGAGGGCAAGACACAAAAGGTCATCGCTAAAGAGGCTGGCTGTTCACAGAGCTCAGTGTCCAAGCACATTAATAGAGAGGCGAAGGGAAGGAAAAGATGTGGTCGAAAAAAGTGTACAAGCAAGAGAGATAACCGCACCCTGGAGAGGATTGTGAAACAAAACCCATTCAAAAATGTGGGGGAGATTCACAAAGAGTGGACTGCAGCTGGAGTGAGTGCTTCAAGAACCACCACACACAGACGTATGAAAGACATGGGTTTCTGCTGTCGCATTCCTTGTGTCAAGCCACTCTTGAACCACAGACAGCGTCAGAAGCGTCTTGCCTGGCCTAAAGAGAAACAGGACTGGACTGCTGGTGAGTGGTCCAAAGTCATTTTCTCTGATGAAAGTAAATTTTGCATTTCCTTTGGAAATCAAGGTCCCAGAGTCTGGAGGAAAGAAGAGAGGCACTTCATCCACGTTGCTTGAAGTCCAGTGTAAAGTTTCCACAGTCAGTGATGGTTTGGGGTGCCATGTCATCTGCTGGTGTTGGTCCATTGTGTTTTCTGAGGTCCAGGGTCAACGCAGCCACATACCAGGAAGTTTTAGAGCACTTCATGCTTCCTGCAGCTGACCAACTTTTTGGAGATGCAGATTTCATTTTCCAACAGGACTTGGCACCTGCACACAGTGCCAAAGCTACCAGTACCTGGTTGAAGGACCATGGTATCCCTGTTCTTAATTGGCCAGCAAACTCTCCTGACCTTAACCCCATAGAAAATCTATGGGGTATTGTGGAGAAGAAGATGCAATACACCAGACCCAACAATTCAGAAGAGCTAAAAGCCACTATTAGAGCAACCTGGGCTATCATAACACCTGAGCAGTGCCACAGACTGATCGACTCCATGCCACGCCGCATTGCTGCAGTAATACAGGCCAAAGGAGGCCCAACTAAATACTGAGTGCTGTACATGCTCATACTTTTCATGTTCATACTTTTCAGTTGGCCAACATTTCTATAAATCCTTTGTTTTTATTGGTCTTCAGTAATATTCTAATTTTCTGATATGATGAATTTGAGATTTTCATTTGTTGTCATTTGTAATCATCAAAATTAAACAAAATAAACATCTGAAATATATGAGTTTGTATGTAATGTATGAATATAATATACAAGTTTCACTTTTTAAATGGAATTACTGAAATCAATCTACTTTTTCATGATATTCTAATTTTATGACCAGCACCTGTATATATATATATATATATATATATATATATATATATATATATATATATATATATATATATATATATATATATATATATATATATATATCACTTAAATATCCTATAAAAATATCAATATTTGAGGTTAACAATGTGACAAAGTGTGGAAAACTTTAAAGAGCATGATGCGTTTTTAACGACAACAAATGAGAAAACAGCAGTATGCCTAAAGGCTGTAATCACCACAGAGAAACACCTGACTGTGAACGTACCACAGAGCAGCTCTCGCATCCCCTCAACAGAGCAGATAAACACAGTCGGTCTGTTCAGCAAGCGGCAGAGGAACACACGGCTGTGGTATTTTTCAATCAGCTGCTGACAAAAGATCACCGGGTCCCGGTAGAAGTCCAAGGACTTGTCCCCGAGCAGCGAGGCACCTGCATTTCCTGGTAGTTTAGACATCCAGGACCGACCTGAATCCGCCTTTATCAAGTTTGAACGCAGATTCAATCAAAAAGTTTCTTGTTGATCAGACATCAACAGGCAGTGGAACTACGTTACTCGCAGCTGTTAATATTTTTGGGTTTATATTCCCCTTAGCTGTACAGAATCGATTTATATTTACTGTTTTTTCGAGAGGTAACGTAAAGTACACTCAGTCGCTCTAATGATTGTGGTGCGTTCAATGCTGCTCGGAATATGCATAGTCATTTACTGGAAGAAACAGAGTTTAAATTCGTCCCTAAGATATTACAAACCACAAATTGATACAGTAAATATTACATAGTGCATTTGATATTTGCAATTTATTTATGCTTTTTATTCAGTATTTGTACTCTGCTTAGGTTTTTCTTGATTAATATTACATCCAAACGTTCATGATTGTTTTTTTATAAACATTATTTTTATGAACCAGTTTTTAACTTTAAATTCAGTTTAATTCAGTGCTTTCTATCAACATTAAAGGAAAATATGACACCTCTAATTTGTTACAACAGATAGAGGATTAATTGGCATAATTAGCATTCATGTTTATTCACTGAATTATAAAAATATTTTTTAAATATATGAATATGTTTGATGATTGATAATGTTCACTAGTACAATTCATCGTTCTTTATTGCACATTAATTTCTTTTTGGTTCAGTTTTCAATCAGTGTTATTGAACAAAAACCTTGTTCTTTTGGAAAATCTGCACCTCATCAAACAGAATTGGGCTTCTATGCTTTGGCCTACAAAAACAGGTAAACCTTTTAATGCAGTGTTGTCACAGTTCTGTTCTTATATGTGCTATAAAGTGAAAAAAAAAAATAACCAGCAGATAGTTTGTAAACAAGGATGCAGCACATTTTACAACATTTTAATTCAACTATATCTCTTCTCTCCCATACTGTCATCAGATATTCATGAAGTATAATGCAGCTGCTGAATAGATATTATCCAGGGGGTAAAAAAGTGGTCATTTTGTCCTCCAACTCGCCATTTAAATATTATTGCTGTCATTAACTTTTTTTTTTTTACTTTTTATAGAAAGTTCTAGATATTGGTGTCTCTTTACCAGATTGAGCAATTGATCATCATTACTGTCAGAGACATTTTGTTTGTCTGTTTTTCATTGGGATAGAAAGCCGTTCTGGTTCAGTGATTGTATTTTCCTGTCATGTCTCTTTCCAGCACCCAATGGAATCTGGTTGGGTCCAGTTTATTATGAACCTTTTTTATCCATCTTCCAATGATGATTTCTAGGAAAATAATACATCAATTAACAAAAGCTCAAAGATTCTCAAACTGGTTCCTTAAAACTAAAAATGTCTTCTCTGGGCCTTTCAAACCAGGGGCGGAGCTAGATGGGGGGCCAGGGGTGGCCATGGCCACCCTGAGCCAATCATTGGCCATCCCTGCGGTCACCCCTATCATTTCCCCCCCCTCTAATACAGATGGTGGCAGCAATAATACTCTCAAGTGGAATATTCAAAACATTTTATTTTTTGTGGTTAATTATACACATCAATAAACTAACATCAAAGATGATAAGTACAGAAATCATGCTCTTTCTTAGAACTAGATTTTGTGTTTTATGGAGTAAAGAGAAAATTATGTGTCTTTGCAAGTCATCTAGGAGCCTTCAGTGAAATCAAAGATAAATAACAATTTTAATAAAAACTTATAAAATAATCAATTTATGTAGATATTAGTGCTTGTAAATATAAATTTTATGCAGAGCGATTATTGATACAAGGTAAGTAAGTAATAACAATGATTGATTTACACCCCAGAACTCAAAACTGAGTTTTATCCACTATACCTTTTATCTATAAATTATGGATGTTTAAATATATGCGTCTCTTTGTTAGCAAAGGCTGTAGGAAAGTATAGTTAGTTTTTATTTAGAAAATATGGATGTTTTGTTCGTTTATTTTCCTGTTGGAACAGTGTCGATTGACCCTGAGGTTCTGGTGCCGATCCGCCGGCCATCCCTCAGTGTACATTGGTTATTGCCTGGCTACCCTTATAAAAAATTCAAAAAGTTAAACCTGAAGACATCCTTCTGTATGTTTTAAAACCAGCTGTGTGATGCAGATAGTCATGTAAATCTGGAAAGAATCTTTCCAACACCTTTTTTTTAAGCTATACCAAACAGATTTAAGGCAGTTCTGTATCTATAAGATTGTAAATGATGCCAAAAAAAAATTACATATATATATATATATATATATATATATATATATATATATATATATATATATATATATATATATATATATATATATATATATATATATATATATTTATTTATTTATTTTTTCTTCATTCTCTTTACTGACACCATGAAGCCACTAGATGGCAGCATCAACCCCTGTCACTGGGGCCCTCTCTCTATCCCATTCCACGGCAAGACTCGCTCTGTCACAGTGTATCCGTCTCACTGTCACTCATCCACAGCTCGCGCAGATCACACTTCATGGGCACGCGGCGGACTTGGCAATTTCTGCTATTCAGAAAGATTATAAGAGGGACCTAAATCCTATTGGCTCCTGATTCAACTGGATGAAAGAAGGCGAGGAGCCTTTAACAGGTGAGGTAAGTTTTTAAAAAGTTCAACCTGGACAAAACATTGATTCTTTTTATTTTATGTTATTATTTTGTTTTTTTGTTTTTGTTTTTTGTAATAAGGCTATATTTGACTTTCTATGGTAGGTACATGATTTTATCTGGTTGTAAGATATATACTTTTCAGTATTTGAAGGACTCTATTTGAGCCAAGTTATAAGTAGAGCTTTTACAAACTTTTTATAATAATAGTTATTATTCACATCCACCTATAATGAAATTTTACATTTATTCTTTTATCAGGGATAAATCATACCCTGCACAGTTGAACTGAAAACTGAAACTTGACATCAGAATGAAAGCTTCAAAGTTTTATTGAAACTTCCTTTACTTCAACTGTTTGTTTAATGATATGACTTATTTATTATTTGAGGTTGAGGTGGGTCCACTCCACAGATTTTAAAATATGCAGTAGCCTTAATAAGACAGTGGATGAGGGGAGATCCACAGACATCCAGACATTCTTTGGTTTAAGAAACATGCAGTGAATTAAAATTGGGCCGGTGGGTATTTTACTGACTGTAGAGTAGCCGTTTGTTCAAACACAGTTGGTTGCATGTCCTTGCACACGTGAAACAGTTTAACTGAATTTTCCCAAAGCTTTAATAGCATTGTTATTCAACATTTGTACCAATATATTGTCACTGTCAATTACTGTCTGGTGAAATGTATGATACACCTGGATGTGGTTTCAGATGACGTGAGAGTCTTTTTGTCATTTCCTACAAGAGTCAGAGAGAAAGATTAAGATGTAGAGATATGAGATACTTCCAATGTTCTTTAATCAACTACTCTGATAACTCAAGAAATGTTTTGAGTAAATTCTTTGTTAAACTATTCAAGAAGTCCAAAAATATACATTTACAAGTCCACATATTTTAATGCATATTATTGGTTTTGAGTTTGATAAAGCTGAGAGGAAAAAGGAAATGGAAAGATCATGCAAAGCCTTGATCTTTAAGATTTCAGCTGCATGGTAATGGTTGAAGTGAAAACATAAAAGCCTTACTTGAGCATATGTTGGTTGGGTAACTTCTACAGACTCGGCTTCCATATATGCTAGGTGGTTTTCCTTCCTCAGTCTATCTGGTTTGGAGGGATGGTTGCCTTATGAGGCTGAAGCAGTTCTGTCTGTAGACGCTCCAGAATGATTCAAGATTGGCTTTGCTGCTCTATAGAAGCAATAGGTGAGTGTGACTACCATGGTGTGAGTAGGAGGTTTTTTTTAATATTTCATAATAAAGAAGGTAGTTTTTCATCCAAGAAACATTCAAGATTAGTTTGTGAGGTAATCTAGCATTCAGTTTTTGTTTATTTCTTCAGTTATGCATTTACGATGAAACAGAAAAGTCTTGCAGGGCTGGTACCTCAGAGTATTACAGCGGACAAAGAGTGCTGGACTTAACTCTTTCAACAAAGCTCTCCCTCTCAATGTTTTACATGTGTTTCAACAAAACTATTTCTCAAAATATGGCAACGTTATTGAGTTATAATCCAAAACACACATCCAAGGTGTAGTGGAAGAACAAAAGCCATATTCAAAACTGGTCAAAGAGTCTTTCTGACCTGGTTTAGTGTAAGTCAAAGGTTCTAAGTCCTGAACTTGGTTCTCCATTAGGCTGTGCTTTTTACTTTTAAGTAAGGTTTCTGGACCTTATAAGAACTGATTATGTGTTCAGAATGGACTGAACTTGGAAGATCTTTTAAATTATATTGAATAATTATAATATTCTAAATGCCCCCCGATAGACTGGGAATCTGTCCAGGGTGTACCCCCAGCTGGAGATAGGCAACAGCACCCCTCGAGACGGAAAATGGATGGATGGATGGATGGATGGATGGATGGATGGATGGATGGATGGATGGATGGATGGATGGTATACTAAATGGCTAAGGTGAAGAGATTAAGAACAAATGCAGAAAACTAACAATACCATACTTAAAGCACAGTTAAAAATGTGAATGTTGCCTATACTGTTATCTTATACTGAGGGTTTGATTTTCTAGAAGACCAAATAAGGAGTGCAAACAAAATATAGTGCTAACAATCATTTGCCATTTCGCAGATCATCTGCAAAGTTTCCGAGCGCAATTGATAACAGGTGCAAAAGTAGTGCATACCTCCTTAGCTAGATAAGGATACTGCGGGTCCTACTGGCTGTCACCACAGGTTAGGAGAGCAGAGTGGATTTTCTTTGCACATCCTAAAGGCATCTGCGAATTGCAAAAGTGCTAAATACAGACTATTACTATGTGGGAAGAAAACAAGAAAAAAGACACTCTTTAGTTTTGTGGAATATAAAAAAAAAGGACCTATGTTCTCCATGAAGACTTGGAGACACAAAGATGGTGGAGTAGCTTCTGTCATCTGGATAATTCCAATAGTTTCAACCAGTCATGGTCATTGTTGGAATATATTAAACAGAACATCACTAGGAAACAGCTATCATATCATCTTTCCAAACATCATAAATGAAACTAATGTAGAATCTTCCCCTGTTCACCTGCTTAGTAGATCAGCTTTGCTTGTGCTGTTAAACATGTGCATTTATAAACATGCAAACCTGTAGTAGTTCAACCCTTAAGCATTTCCTTCCTGATAGATGTCTTAATAAAGTCCAACAAAGACACCGGAGTGGGTGGAGTTTACTGGGTTTGAAGTTGAATAATCCATATATACCGTGCTACACCATCACACCTAAAATATTTTACTCGTATGTACTCTTTTGGTCTTTTTTTTTTACATTTTTATTTGTGTTTTTGATATGTACAAATGTATTCATACATTTCACATATCATATACTGAAGCCCTTTTTGTCACTATAAGGGACATAAACAGTAGTGAAAGTATGATTAAGACACGCCGTAAATTTTTGTTCTTTTGTTCTTTTTTAGTGTGTCCGCTGGGTTGCTTACATTTGTCGTCCTCAAACTTTTTCTTTCCTTTTAAAAAAAAATTCTTCATTGTTCATTGTTCAATGTTGGTCCTCTGGTTTTGATCAAAGTGAAATAGGACTTTAAAAACAGGTTTATTAATGATAAAACAAACATATGTCTTCTATATTGTGAAAGAAATTTTAATTACAGAAACAAATTTTCATATCGAAACAAAAAATAAATTTATGGATAAAAAAGTAAGCGCTGTATTTGTTCATCGGAAGATATTGATCATTTAGTTTTTTTGGTATCCATGTTGTTTGGTGTTGGTTCAGTCCACATATTCCACTGTGACCCCCTCAACTACAGATATTGTGCTGTGTCGAACATCTGCAAGGGTGGCGGTGCAAAGGTGGCCCATTTTCTCTCGTTGTTGTTGGTAAAAATGTTTTGTTTAAAAAAAAAATCAATATTAGGAGCTGAAAGATAGATGTTGTATGGGGCAGGTAAAAATCACGATATATATCGCCAAATTTTTTCCTATACCACTGTTTACAGTTAGAAAAAAAGAAAAAAAACTGACACACACAAAGTCTTCTCATGAAACATAATTTCATGGTAAAATAAATTGTGTATATTAAGATGATCAGAGGGTCCAGTTACATTTAATTAGTAATCCACAATGTCCTGTGTTAAAGGGGTTTAAATACTATCAGAGAGGGCAAATTCTGTTAGCCTACTGTTCAAAACGGGAAGAGAAAAAAAAGGTCATGCAGCCATGTAACCCAAGTTTGTGTAGAGCTTGATGAGTCAGAAAATGTGTACAGGATCAGAGCAACCGTATTACACTAAAGTTGCCTATCACCAATGCTAAAGCAATACCTAAAAGAGTCAAAGCAACTGGAACTGTGACTAATGAGGCTGAGCAGGAACACACAACTTTCTAAGAACTACACATATTGGGGACAGTAAATGTGGAAAAAATGTATTCCCAAGTCCACTGGTAGAAAACTGCAGGATAGAGAGGCATGTTTAGGTCATCAGGTGTCCATGACACGTATTTATTGTATGACATTCCACTTGATCTTCACTTTTGCTGACAGCAATTGCGAAGGGCAATGTGTGTTTTGTAAGAACATAACTGGCTTTGTTGAGGAAAAGTCAAATTCATCCTCACATATCTGGCTAATAAAGCTGATTCTGATGTAAATATATATATTTACATCAGTATATGTATATGTACTCATATATATATATATATATATATATATATATATATATATATATATATATATATATATATATATATATATATATATATATATATATATATACATACATATAAACATCCATATATACATATACACACATATATACATATACACACATATGTGTATATACATATGTGTAAATACACATATACATATGTGTAAATACACATATACTGTATGTGTATATACATATGTGTAAATCTATATATATCTATATATATATATATATATATATATATACACATATATACATACACATATATACATATATAGATGTACATATATGTATATACACATATATACACATATATATAGATATACACATATGTATATACACACACATTATATATATATTTCTACTTGTAATTGATTTTATTTAATTCAAAACTGGTACCTCAATGAAGATAATTATGTTGACTAGTTTGCTGCATTAAAAAATGCGTCACTAAAAGCATTTTTTGTTATAGCTCTTAGAAAAAAGAAATGGTATACACTTAATTACAACTGCATGCCCACACATGATTAAAAAAACGAACATTGTTGTTAGATTTCTCCTAATGCGCTTGAAGTTTAGGCTTAATAATAAGAGTGGATTTTAAAGTGTTCTGTGAGGATTGTTGGAAGAACCAAGCCACCCAGAAGCTGATGATAAAAATGACAGCCCATGTGTATTGAAAGTTGGCAAAGTCTCAGGTATTTAATTTATTGATTTATAATTCTGATGGTTTGTTTAACTTTGCCCCAGTAACAAATATTATGCTGTAAAGTCCTTTTTTTTGCTCATGCTCCTTTAGTGTTTATATCCACAGAGTCCCACTGATTTCTCAACTTGTAGCTAGAATAGGATTCATTTGGATGTTGGCATCATTCCCTGATGTCTCAATTCTAAAAGAAATTTTACACGGCATTATTACTACTCTGTTTTTATTTTTATATCTTTACAACGTTCTACTTACACGTTTTTGAACTGTGGTTGGTGTTTAACGAGTGTATTTTATGTCCTGACAGTTCCAGGCAGCTTTTTCACAAGCATGACACAAAACAAAGTGTGGTTGTGTGTTAAAGAATCATGTTAATGATGTTTAACATTTTAGTTATATGTCTCGAAAAAACATGCAAATATTTTACTTAGAAATTCGTAAAACATTAACTATTCTGTTAGCATCCAGCTGGGTTAAAACCACAAACATCATGGTTTACATTTTTATTAGCTGATCACATAAACTATTCACGGCAAAAAGCTTAGTGAGGTGTTTTTTATTGTGGATGCATCGCTGTTTTACTGTGGGAAAATCCCTGTCAGCAAACCATTTTAAGCTCAGTTTTGTAAATCATTGGGTGACTGAATGAGACCACTGTTTATTTTCATGAAGCATGAAAACAAACATTGGTCTCATTCAAATTTTGAAATTGTCTGCCCAAGTTAAATTTGTTACTGCTTTAAAACTGAGATGAATTTAAAATAAAAAAAAAATCACTTAGAACTAGTAACGACCCACATCTCACTCATCATCCTAAGAACTTAACCTAAAACTCAAACAGGGGGACTCCTGTGGTAATAAATCCTGATTATGCCTTCCAGGAATACTCATATAAACCAGCTTTAGTTTGCCAAGGTATTTGTTCTTATCCACATGGGTGAAACATTTTACACACAGTCAAACCTCTGAGCACATTGAAACGATCCAGTTTTAATTACACAAAATACTACAGTAGATCTCCATCACCTGGACTTTTCTCTCCTCGTTCGTAGAGTATTTTTTTATTCTGATTCAAATTCTTTGTCTTATATTATAATATCCCCTCTCCAACTTGAAGAAACTGACAGCCTAATAATGGCATGCATCCAGTCCTGGGCTGCAGCCAGCAGACATATAACCCTGCAAAAATCCCCAGGTATCTGTAAATGAAACAGACAAGCAGGTAAAATAAAGCAGCTTTGAGCGACAGTGAGTGTGATGAAAACCTGACCTGCTTTGAAAAAGAAAGAAAGAGTTAATGTGGCTTTTCAGGCATCAGGCTATTTCCTGTCCTTTTTTAGCCACTCCCTGCAGACATTTAAGAGAGACAAACTCTAATTTTGGGCCATCTGTACCAACACCAACTCATTAGCCTGATTCTATAAGCCAGCAAGAACTTATTCATTATTATCGCCACCTCACCCACATATGTCTGTACTTGGCTAACGGCACTGACAACGCTTTACCAGCTTTTTGTTTGTTTGTTTTTTTGCCTCGTTGATACGGATCATAGACACTTTTACCGTTTTTAGCCAGTCATACAGTAGTACTGTAAAAACAGTTTAAATGTAGCTAATAACATTTTTTCCACATCAACCTGTTAACTTGCTTTTTTTGTGATAAGCTGTATGCACATGTTCAGAATAAAATTTTGTAATTTACTAATACCTAATCAGAAAAAAAGGAAAAAACCCTCTAAAATCCCCAAAATATTAATCACAAGAAGTTAAGTGTTCAGTTAAGTTAAGTGTCTGTTATCAATGGCCTTACAGAAACCATTGCTTCAGATAAAAAATGGGGCACAATATTTGCAAAGTGAATCTAAAGTAGGGCTGGGCGATATGGCTTCAAATCAATATCACCATAAATTGGGCTGTTTTATCTCGATAACGATAAATGAACGATAAATGCTCCGGCTCCTCTATCAGTAATAAAGGCAAATGCAAATGATCTATTTATTATTTATTTATTGAATAAATCATATTACTTTCAATTAAATTTTAAAGTGTTGTACTTATTCAGGTTTCAACCTTCAACAATGTCTCACTGAATAGGAGAATGATGTTACCTCTATTGCAAACATTTTTGTTCAAAGGTAATGAAGTATTTTGCACATCTTTCAACTCAACAGCGTGGTTGTGTTGTTCTTTTGCTCAACATCTATGGCCTAATATTGTTGCAACCGAACTGAGCATACAGGGAGAACAATGTGCGTTGTTTAAACTTGCACACCCTCGCTCAAAACTGGTCTGCCGCGTGCTCAACTCCGACAACGCATTCTGGACTTCTTCAGTGCAAGCTCAGCTTCATCTCTGCCGTCGCTCGGCTCCGTATTCGCTCTGCATCAGTATTAACTTATGTCATTTCGTTTACAGCTGTGTTAGACGCTTCTTCAATTCTTAAAGCTATAATTACTTACAGCAGGTTTCTGTAGACTGGCTATGGGCTGTAGGGATCTCTTGTGGGGATCTATCTAATAACAGACCTGAAGAAGTCTGACTTAAGGTGCCCTGTTGCTGTATGACAGTCTTAATAAGGCGTTGTTCTAGATTCGCCGTAATGTTTTGATTCTGATGTAATTTATTTTATAAAAAGCATTTTTAGCTCCAAAACAGTGCCCAAACAGAGCTTGCGTTTATCATTAGTTTGTTGTGCTTTTCTTAGTTATTAACTCAGCCAAATGAGGTTATGTTTTTAGTTGAGTTTGTGTGTGTGTTTGCTTGTCTGTCCATCAGCCTGTATACAGGATATCTTGAAAGTTATGAATGTATTTTAATGATTTTTTTTTTTTACCAAAGGTGCACCTCAATCCGAAGAACAATTAATTAAAATTTGGTAATTATGCATATCATGTGTGAGTTTTAGCTATATGTGTAAATCACAATATGGGGAAATATTTGCTGCCTGGGGGAGGTCTGTGCTCTCCAAGTGCTTTCTAGTTGTGTCTCCCCCAATAGATGATGGCAGACTAAACTAAAATCCCCATAACAGATTTATAGTAAATATTCATCATCTCGGGGGAAATATTGAAGGGAAAAAAGTTTCTTAAGAAAAGTTTGCTCTTTCCCTTCCTCCAGCTTCACTGTTGCCATTAAAGTTTAGCGTCTTTGTGAAGACGGATGTATTTTTACACCTGCACCACCTCTTCCACATTTCTCCTGAAATGTACAATCATCTTCTTTGTTTCATTTACATACAAGATGACAATATTGTTCCTATACCATTTCTTAAAGCGGTCCACCAGTTTGCTCACTTGGATGCTCATTAAAAAGAAGAGTTGGATCATAATGACCGAAAAGACTTTTAGAACAAAGAACACCAAAGCAGAGATATTTGGTCATAACCCACAATGCCATATCGGATCAAATGCAGACACTGCATATCAGAAAACACAACTCATAGTGGTTAAACGTTGTGGTAGAGGGCTGATAACTTTGGGTTTTTTACCTTTTCACAGCACCTTGAAGTTACTGGCTGATTCTGAATTCGACAAACTGTAGCTCCTACTTCCTGTTTGTAGCTCCTATCCTTTAACCTTTCCACAGTAGGACAGCTTACCCTCGGTAGGAAAGGAGCTCTGGATTGCTGTGCTGAATCTTTAAAAATATTCCTGTATCTAGATCATGATCTGGATCATCAAATTAAAATATATTGTTCTTTGCTACAGTATGAAGGACACATCTGATAAAGAACCCCCATTAAAATCTGTTTATAACTTTTTAACTTATCCTGTACTCAGACAAACAGACAAACTCTTTGGCGGATGAAATACAACAGATTGTCCCGATTCTGATATAAACATTGATAGAGCCAGTCTTCCTCACGTTTGAAGAAAACTTTTAGATACATGCAACAGGGCAGTGATACAATACCACAGTATTGTATCACTGTATATCATAGTATAATATTAACACTATGGTTGAAAATGGAAACAATTTCTGCAGATGTTTCCTTAAAGCCCAGACACACTGACCCACAGGTATCCTAAAAATGTGGTCTATCGACATGGTTTTAGTCTGCTGACACCCTGAATGGAAGCTACCTAAACACTGCTGTACACCAACCATAAAGTAACATAACTGTAAGAATATACAAGAATATGTAGGAAATAATTTAAAGCTTCAGAGCTCAGAATGCTGGACTGAGTAACTCATTCTCCGAATGCAAAATCCTTCAAGCATCTGGTATAAGGGCAGTCAAGAAACATGGAGTATACTTTTATAAAGTTCCACTGACATTAGCGTGTCAGTCAAAGTTTTATTTTTGGGTATATATCTCTTTGCTGGACAGATAAGCTGAATGAGAACTTTACTTGTGCAGCTTAACAAAAAAAAAAAAAAAATGCTAATGCTTCATGACTATTAACAAATTGAAGTTAATTATTATCGTTTTTTGATACCGGAACTTGTGCCAGAGTTCCTGATTCTGTTTGAATAAACTGACCTTATAGATGAAAATATGCAAAACATTGAGTTAAACATTATACAGCTGACTAAAAGAGGTTTATATTTAAAGCTATGTTTTGTTGTTTGTTTTTTCAAATTCAAATTAAATGAAATGTAAAAAGCTTATTGCATCAAAGTTAACTTAGACACTATTTAAAGGAACTTTTGAGGGCAGATTTTGACAGGTGCAATGGTGCTTGGAAAAAACAGTGAAGCACAACAGTATTGACTTAATCCACAGGGAACCACATTGAAGACCAAGGCTTTGAGCCTTCCCTATTTCCTGCATGTACCCATACATGGCTTTGTATGAATGTGCGCTTTTTAGAGATCAGAAGCTTTCCTTAAAAAAAAAAAAAAAAGGAGAACCAGATCAAGAAAAGTTAACCTACAGGTGTTGGAATCCCAAATTATCTCATTTTCCTCATCTGCAAGGAATATAAGTAATTACTGATTTTTTGTCTGAAAATCTAAACCTAAATCAAATGTTTTCAAACCTAAGACATTAAATCTTTGGGTTGATTGTAACCTTTGACATATTTACTAAATAGCTAAAACAAATATATGCTTGTAGGCACTGATGTCTCTGTTATCATCCCTTCAAGGCCGATGAAGCTTTCACCCTTATTTGACAGTTGTGCACAACTTACCACTCTCGGCCCATTACCTTCAAACACACTCGAAGCTTTAAGCACCATAAATGCTTAACTTGCCCACAGTTGCATGTTGATTCAGTCATGCATGGGGCCTGCTCATTTATGATAGGGTACAACTCTTTGAACTCAACCTCACATTAACAGAGATTATAATAGAGATTCCCTCAACATAAGAGCACAAACATTTGCCTGTGTGGCGTTACTATGCTCTAATGGATTGAAGAATTGCCATTTAATCTGCTGATATAAAGGAAAAACAATCTCGCCTAAATGCCAAAAGGCTCTTTAACTGCTTCCTGCACTTGTTCCTTGTTTACGTGCTGCACATTTTTCAAAGAATGAACAACCGAAGAGTAATTGTTACATATTTAATTCAGTCTGGAAATACTTAATTTTAATGGATTACACTCAAAAAGTTCAAATCAGTGTACTCTAAGATCAGAAATTTCCTTTTTTATATTCATAGATTTTTCTGACAGAGGCAAAAGTCCATCCAATACAAACAAACTATTCTGCATGAAAAATAAGAGCCACACAGTTTTAGCAACTAATCACATATTTCTGGCTGTTTAGACACATTTTTGTTTGTGGAAATCTAAATATGTGTAAAAATGAAAAACTAAAAAGAACATGTTATTATTTTTTCCAGGTAAGCTATTTGGTGTTCTCAGTTGTTAAGAATGAATGAAGTCTTGATTTGATATTAGGGACTGGGGTGAAATTGTAACCAGGGTCAGTTAAAACACTAAGGAGCTGCAGCTCGTTGCATTTGTTTCAAAGCAGCAGTATCAGATACAATATAAAGATTTTTATTCTACGTCTTTTGTTCTTCCTTGCTTTTTCTACAGTTATTTTGAATGATTGAAAAAATGATGTGCTGGCTAGTTAGTTGTTTTAGTTCCCTGTGAACTTGGAAGCCAAGTGTCACATATTATATATCTGTATATTATTGTGAATTTTTTTGTCTGTTTTTTGTTTTGAGACATTCCGAAATAGAGATTTATAATAACCGAGAGGCTGTTTTGCAAAACTATTTGCATGGTTGGCTCCTTTAGCTCTCACGTACATTTAACTGTCAGTTTGCAGTAGGGGTGTAAATAATAATCGTTTTGTATCGATGCATTGATACACAGCCAACGATCCGATGCATCGACACGTCCGCAAGAGTATCGATTCATGTTTTTTTTTTCCTCCGGTCTATTTTTATCCATTTGCTCCTGGACATAAGTCTGACTCCCATGCTGCAGTTGCACTAAACCTATTTTGCCCTCCTACCTTGCTTCCTTTAGCCACTACCCTCTTTCCGTTTGCACACACACACTCACTTAAACACAGTCATTATTAATTTCCAGTGAATGAGGTTTTCCTAGCTTTGCTACTTCTGTTATTTGCTGTTGTTTCCTCAAATAAAATACATAAAGATATTACAGCTTTCATTGATTTATTTTAAATTTGAATCATTGTCTAGCCTGTAAGGTAAAAAAAAAAAAAAAAAAATGTAATGTAGTGGAATCGTATCGTGGTGTGTTTTTGAGCATGGAAATTAATCGAATCGTTGGGTCAGGAAATTGATACTGAATAGAATCGCCATGATGGATGTGATTTACACCCCTAGTTTGCAGCACAGTACTGTATTCTAAAGCTACGGTAAATGCTTGGTACCTGAGGGAAGCTTCACAATGACTTATTTGTGTTTTTCTCCAACAACACTATATTTTTTGGCTGTGTTCAGGTTCAGTTTCTTAAAGGCACACTATGCAACATTTTTCAGTTAATTAATGTGTTCCATAACGTTTTGGATGATTAAATGAGTCGTTTCAGGTTGAACAAAGGTATTCTCGGCCGCCCTGGTGGTCTGTGGGGGAAATACCGCACTTGCAATTGCAGGAGCACCGACCCGCACCCACAGGCTCAGAAGTCTCGCGAGAGTCGGTCTTGCTTTACGGCGAGAACTGCTACACCCCCCAGTTAAAAGCATGCTCGTTGCTAGCACAGTGGCGATCTTTGTGCAGTGCTGCTTTCACACCGGACGCAGCAAAATCGCGTCTGCTGCTTCATTTTTACTGCTTGTACCAGTTAGTTCTGACTAACTTAGTTCGGTCCAAGTGTGTCTGACGCGCGTTGGGCGGAGCTTCACTATCCTTTCTCTGCCTTGCAGCTATATTTGCTGTGATCAGTGGGAATAAAGTAGTTTTAATATGTTTTTAAGTGAGAAAATACACCTGAAAACGTAATCAGTGCAGTCAGTTCATTTAGATTATCATCCTGCCTTATAATATTTTTTCTGTCGGAGCCGCTCAGACCCCCACATACCAGCGGTGCGCCGACAGTAGAAATCCCTTCATCAGCAGCCTCTGGCCGGGTCGCCTCATCGCGGTTCACGGCGGCAGCTGGTAGGTGTTTTTCATCTAAATAATCCAAACTGCAGGCAGCAGGATAATAAAAGCGAACATATTCTGCTGGCAGATTTCTGCATTTTAAGTTAATTTAGGCGTCAATAAACTGTTTAAGAGGAGTCATCATAGCGCTCTGATCATCAGCGGTGTGTCTCTCTCCCTGCCAGCTCCCAGATCAGCCTCTCTGATTGGTTGACGCGGCGCGTCGAGCAGCAAAAATTCAATTTTTCCATCTCGAGCAGCAGCGCGTTTGCGGCGCGTCACGCGCGTCAGATGCTTAGTCATTCGTTGTGTACGCCTGTCTGCTAAGCTCAAAACAACCGGAGAAACCAGGAGAACAGCTGTGCATATTTACGACAGTGCACTTTTACTTACACTATGCAACCGGTGTTGGAAAATCAACACCAGTTGCATAGTGTACCTTTAATTTCTGGATTAAACCAAATTATACTTTAGTATCAGTCAAATATTATAAATTCATTTATAATTGGGGATGATTTACAGACATTGCGGCACATCGCAATCTTACAACACCAGTGCATGGTTGTTGTATGCAGCTGATGGGTGCTACATTGACACTTTTACCAAACAAAAGAGTAAACAAGTTACGGTATTTAAATTATTCTATGGAGTTTATGAAATATTTGCTATACTGTTAGTTTACTGTATTAGAAGTGAATGTTTTATACTGGTACTAACCAATAAATGTTTCAGATTTGTTTTATATGATCAGATAGGACTTTTTTTCTATCCTTAAGTTGAATTTTAACAGAAGTTTTTTTCAACTGCATTAAACTTTGCACTTGTTTTAATGATGCGGACAGACAGAGCAATTGTTCCAATGTTTGCTTTATTCAGACTTAACCTGATAAGTATGCACACACCCTTTAATAAAATGCTGTTTATAAGATCTTATGACTTTGTGTTAGCTTGTTACAGATTTAGGACTGGATTATTTCTGTTTTATCAGACCAGTTACCAGGGGCTTCTTTTACAAAGACTTCTTTGTACCATTTCCCATTAAAGGTTATCAAAATGTGTCTAGATTTCTAGAGAGCTAGATTGACTCTCTTGGGTTATTAATCTTAATTATAATAGACTGGAAATACCTCCCAAGTGTTTCCCAGCACTTTATGTCTAGTTTAATTTGTAAAGTGTTTGGTAGAGAATGTTTGATACCATTTAATTAAGCCTTTCTCAGTTCAAAAATATGAAATTTCTGTGGAAAAAATTGAGCTGAAGAAAAAAACTCTGTGCTTACCTTTACCACAAAGGTTATAGAGCTTTTCCTTTGCAGTTCTCTCCCTTATGTAGAGATAGATGCATTAGATGCTTACAAGCTTTAGTCAATCCTTTAGTGTTAATAGTTTTATACTGTGTTTGAGTGCCAAACAAGTGTCTCCTGCTGACCATTTCCTGCTGTGTCTGGCACTTGACATAACACAGTAAAACCTTTACAGTAAAACTGGATAGTTTTTTCCCTCAATACCTTTGGCAATCATTGCAGAGCTAAACTGTCAGGAGGCCTGCTTTCTGTTTGACACACTAAAACTATAAAAAAAAAAAAACGTTGCTATTACGTCATACTCATAATGTTTCCACTAGCAGTGACTTGTTTGAAATTTATAGCATCATTACCTAAACTGATTTAGAAGTTTTCATGATGTTTTGCAGCACGAGATCTTCATTCTGGTCACGTTTCAGATTTGTTTGGTTTATTGGGCTTTATTTCACCAAGATCACCGTAACTACTGATTTGCAAATCTTGTTTTATTAACAAATTTCCTTTAACATTCAAAACAACAGTCTTCCTAATTTTCTGTAGGGTTCAAAATATGCTGTTTTATCACTTTTGCATATCTTGATCTCTCCACAGGCTGCCTTCTCCCTGCAGAAACAGCCATCAGCCAGCCTTGGAGGCTCTTGCCATTAATCACACTAATAGCTCTGAGGCAATTGTTATAAGGACAAGGAAATCTAATAACCAATCTTAGAACAGATAAGGCTTTAGACTATAGTCTGTGAAACCTTCCATTTGATGGATCAAGTGGTTATTTATGCCAGATGGCACAAATAATGCAAAAAAAAAAAAAAAAAAAACACAACACATTATTCTTCTTATTATGCAAGACTTAACAGCTTTTGAACCTTATTTTAAATATAGTGTTCCAGGTATTGGATATAAATTTACAAACAATTCCAATATCTTAAAAATGATGGTTGGCTGAAATTTTAGGAGCATTTTTTATTAAGAATATTGAAACCTGACCTTTGTCCTCGCCAGTTTTTACATAACTGCGTATAGCCATGCTGTAGCTCCAGGCCCATCCTCTTGCACCTTTGCGTCCTTCCTTTAGCTCACCTGTCAATCTATTTTAAGTCTTTTCCATTTATCTTTCCAGCTTGTGCTTTTGATATCATTTAAAGCCCCATCCTGTAATAGAACCTTTATTTTTTTCTTGCATATTTTGAGTATTGGGATTTGTAGAATTTGTATAAAAAAATGCATAGGAAGCCTTAAAAAAATACTTTTAGATTTCAATGAACATTTATTTGTCAAATGTCTCATTCGTAGTTTTTAATATGTGTAGGATCCTGTTGTCATCGAATCAGTTGCATTTACAGTTCTAGTTGATGCATATCTACTAAATGTTAAATTAGTCACAGGATCAGAGCCTTTTTTCAATACATATAAAAAAAGTAAGAATACCATTTTGAGCAGATTCACGTTCAATATGTTCAGGTCCCATCTGTAACCTTTTCTGATGTTACCCATGCAGGACCCAATCTGAGAAGTAGATTTTAGGGAGCTATTTTAAGCCTCAGAATTGGGGCATCATTGTCATCTAAACAGAACTGAGTCAAAGTCAACTCTCTGTGTTTATCATGTGATGGGAACATGTAATCCGGTGCAGCTGCAAGGCTTATTTATTACGTAGAATTTGTTGATGCTTTCTGTTTTAGGGCTAACAGGGTGGACATTAGACACAGTTTGCTGCAAAGCTTCCGATAATATCATCTGACCATCAGACAGTATAAGAAGAAGCCTTATTTTGCTTAAAATTTGAAATGAAATAGAAATTAATGATGTATCCCCTTGGCAACAGTGCTACAGACAATCCACGCACAATATAACACAAACACACAGTTCAGCCTGCTCATAATCTGAGGTGTGATAATATGTAAGTGAGAAGTATTTATTTACATCCCACATAACAAGTAAACAAGTGAATGTTGGGGATTTTAATTAATTGCGGTTCTCAACAATACAGTGGACACAACTCATAGTTATTTATTCTTCTGTGTGTGCAGCTGCTAGACTTTGGAAGGAAATCTTTCTAAATACATTCACACAATATGATGCATCACCAAGTGGTAATATTAATTTTCTTTGATTTGCATAAAATATTTTATATACACTATATATTTCAGTACCTCCGTAGATTAGTAGAGTAAAATTTAGGCTCAAAAGTTGTTGGGAGATAAATTAAGGTGATTGACCTTTAGAAGAAAATGCTTTATACGTTTATTCCACACCTACTTTACTTATAATACAGAAACTTACTGTTGATGTAGAGCACCACCATTGTTTGTTGGAGATCCTCTGAGCTTCTACACGTGTTGTTTACATCTCTGTAGGATTCCTGTTTCATTTCTTTCTAGTCTTCAACATAAAAAAAAAATGTTTAGTTTTTGTAACTTCAAATTTGTCCAAAGATGGGCAATAAATTTTGATTATTTAAAACAATGTTAGTCTCAAAAAGCTGTTATTTTAAAAACATTTTGAGCAGAAAACTTGAATGCTTTTTCTTACCAATTTGTAGCAGCTGGTCCATCCTCTGGACCATAAAAAAAAAGAAAAAACTAATATGCATTATGTAGATCGGTGCTCAAAACTCAGTGCAAGTAAAGATGGCTGAAACAGAGGAAACAATATACCAAAAATTGCAGAGAAGCCCAATGTCAAACGTCAAGCAGCATTCAATCAAAGATGATGTTAGTTTGTGTGGGAAAAATGCAAATTTAAGTAAGAGCTGTAAATAGAAAACACACCGGACCCTTTTCTACTAAGATTCTAAAAGGGAAGGAGCAAATTGTTTGTGTAGACAAAAAAATTGCATGTGCAATTAGTTGGTTTGTTGCAAATAATTTGATAAAATTTGAAAGTGGCCAGGATGTGCAAATCTACTGCAAATACATCAACAGGCTGCAAACAAAAAAGTACTGCAAATACAAAGTTGAGGCTAGCAAACTAAAAAAATAACTAACATACAAAGAAGCAATGGAAAAATAGATAAAAATAGATTAAAAAAAGCTATATATATATATATATATATATATATATATATATATATATATATATATATATATATATATATATATATATATATATATATATATTTTTTTTTTATGGGGATTTTATTTTATTCAGTTTATGAAAAACATCAATTGGTTCGCCTGCTAAAGTTCTACACGGAATAATGTCAAAACCCAAGACAAAACATTCATTTTAAATGTATCTTACCTATGATCATATTTCCTAATGCATAAGTGGAATAACAAGACAAAGAGGTGAAAGTATGTTTCCAATACCTTAGATGCATGAACAACAACATCTTGTTTTGACTGGCTGCTGTGTATACAGTAAAACTTGAATTAAAATATTTAGCCCTTCTGATTGGCTGCTGTGTCCTACCTAATTAAGGTTGAATGTCAGCGGAATTTCCTTTCAACACCTACAAGAACAATTTCTGTTTACATGGTGTTTTTTGTTCCTTGGGAAATTAATAGATTCATCTGTGTTTATATTATGTGGTTCTTGTAAAGAAGCACATAATAAAAGATAAACACAGCAGCACTATTCAGTGCAAGTAGCCTAAATCCTGATGATTATATCAGAATTTGCAACTCAGCATTGCATGCAACATAGAAAAGAAAAGGTTGCCTCATCTTTATTATTTATTTGTTTATTGTCACTCACTGTACAGGATATGTACAACAATAAAATGGCAAAAGTTTAACATAAAAAAAAAAACATTGCATTTTTTTTAGCGCCGCAGAAACCTTTAGGTTTTTCAGCAAACCCTCTTTCCATTGGCTGACCTGCAGTGTTGGAGCAGCCATGTTTTCTACATACTGTATTTTGCTATAATGTGAAAAACAGAGCAATTTAGATAAAGAAACATCACATTAAGCTGGGTTTGTTAGCTCATCAGTCAATGAAAATGTTGTAATATTTTTGGTCAAATATAGCTCCAATTATGTTAACCTTTTACTTGGTTAAAAAAAGATCAGATGATGTTGATTACATTTTATATTTGCAGAGAATTTGCAGTGTTATTATCATCCAGTTACCTTCCTAATTGGTAATTGCGAGACTGCAATTAAAATGCGATATCTGTTTTTTGTACTCTGCAGACTCAGAATAAAGTTAAAAAATAATAAGTAATTGAATTGTAAAATCTTATTTACTTTTTTGCCTCACCACTCAACAAAACATATATATAATTTGAATGAAGGGCATTTACTTGTACTTGAAAAAGTGATGTTAAAGGTGGTGTTTAAAGGGAAGTTATCAGCATCTGTAGTGATGATAATAAAGGTAAAAACTGTATTAGCCATACAGCAAATACAAAACAGACATAAAAACTTGCTAACCTTTTTCTGCCCCTGCTTTTCAAAGTTTATTTTGTTCAGCTCAGCTCTGTGTCAGTCAGTTGTGAAATGAAATCGGTGAGATGTGAAAACACACCTCCTTAGAAGCACATCACACGAAAAAAAAAATGGAGCTGCCACTTAGAAATTCTTTTCCTACCTTTCCTCAGGTCTGGATTCAATCTGTCCTTCGTTATCCCTTTAAAGGATCATAAAGAAAGGATAATACTATGTTAATTGAAGGTATTTTACTCCCCTTAATTAATATAAATCAATATTATCTCTTTAATGTCTGTCAGAAAGGGATGAATAGATGTTTAAAAAGTTTTTCAACAAAAATTATGAATGGATGTACTATATGGGAATTTTTAAAATTAATAGACTTGTTCTTTAAAGAATCCAAATAAATAGTGCTAAATTGTTTGTGCAAAAATAATCTAAAAAAGTTGCAATTGCAGTAAGTGTGCATATTGCTGACGAGCTACAAAGTAAAATATCTTTTTAACAAGCAAAGGATGGATCCCACCTTTATTTACCTTTACAGATTCCATTATCAGGTATTTTCTGCTGAAGTAGCTATACAATTCATTCTTTTTTGTTTTTGTGTTTTTAAAAACATGCTACAATATTTAAGTTGAGTCATGTTTTTTTTGTTGTTTTTTTGTTTAATTGTATAAGGATAGCAAAGCAACTGCTTTAATCCATCTCTTGCAGATGTATTTTCCCCCATAAATACTATTGTTGTTTGGACAGTCCAAATATGTTTACATGCACACAGACTCCCATTTTTCTTTCATTGTACCAAATGCCTCCTTTGTTGCTACAATGACCACAGATAATTTTTTGGGTGCAAATTTGCGCCTTACTTTTCAAAATATAAATATAAAAACTTGTCTGCGATCGGCTTTAGGTCTTATAAATCGATTTTAATAAAAAGTACGTTTTTACATTGACATGTCCATCACCAATAATGTTGCACAGTTTGACAATTAGAATTGCATATTCATAAACGTTCATATGCAATACATCTTATGCCTGCTGATTTGCTTATTTGATGCAATGCACATTGATTTGCACCTGCAAATTTTCACGTGTCAATAAAATCCTTTTGGATATTAGGTTGAACATGTAATTTATGAACCATGTTGAGCACAGTTGTTTTGACAGATATATGATAACCACAGATTTTGGAAGGAATGTCTTCAGATAACTCTAATGCTTTTTACTCACAATATTTTGTTGAACTGACTGGTGATTCAGAGAGGAAGGACAGTCTGCAGAGGTTTTAGTATACCTCAGAGACAATAGCTAATGAACGCAGGATGGATGGATTCTGTACTCTGTCTATATATAACCCTTAAGAGTGAACTTTTCCAGTTAACATTAGCAATGTGTAATAGTGCTTGGCTCTGGAGAATATCTCTAGAATTCAAATAAAGTTCAAACTGAGATTAATGCTAAAAGCATCTACTCACTATAATTGTTATAGAGAAACAGATCTGAGAACAGAATAGAAGTAGTGTCATTATATTTGTGTTTGTCCATATGTGTGAATGTAGGACTTCCTCAGAAAGGAAACTGAAAGCTTTTATTTGTAATGTTTTCTCTTAGCAAGATTGCTTTATATGCATGGGCTGGTTCACTGCTATCAATTTGTTTGAGAAACAGAGTATTACATATTTAGTAAGGTTAAAAAGTTGAAAATAATGTGAATAAAACATCTTAAAAATATCATACAAATGTTAAAACAACACTAAAGGATGAATATTAATTCCCGTAAAATCTAATAAAAGTTAATTTTGCAAATTTACCCTTGGCTTTTCTTCTACTGTCATTCCTGTTGCAAAGCTGTTGAGGACTTTATTTGGAGCAGATTTGTGCAAAATAAACACCCAGACTTTATTATAACCAGATCAGTCAAACATGTCTTGGTTCACATCAGGCTGATGTGAATCCACCATTTAACTAAAGTTAGTTAGTTATTTGTTAATTTTTCAACTAGTATTTTACTTTCTTTTAAAATTCTGAGCATTGCTCATTTGTTTTAATTCCAGGATTGCTAGTATTGCAGTGAATATTCTTTTTACATTTAAGAGCAGTTATAAAGATCTCTCATTGGGTAATTTCCTTGGTCATGCTATTCTATTCAGTAAGGGTTTAATCTTAATCGAGGAAACCTCTGTATCGCAGGTAAGAAATGGAGGAGGCAATACTCCATTTTCTATTTTTTTTCATCTCCTGACTTTATAGGTGAATAGACCTGAAATAACTGCACACTAAAGAGGCAGAATAAAATTCTAGTTTTGCTTTTGTTTTTTCTTTTGTATCATGTATTCCCCAACAATAGGTAGAACAAATGCAACAAATTATATATAGAATATTCCAAGAAGTCAGTAATTTAAAACAAAATAAAATCTTGTTGTGCATTACTAAATTTCAAGAAAATTGATAAATACTTGAGGTACATCACATATTTATAACACTGATCCTCCTTTGTCTAATACTTTGACTCCCGGGGTTTTGTAAGTATGCAGAAACAATGATGAAAAATAATATTCTTAACAGACGTAGCTACACTTAACAAATAATTTAAAGCAAATTGTAAATAGTTGAGCTCAACTATAATATCGTTTGTTTCTTTTCATGCTAATAATTGTGTTAAACTTGATAAGAGAAATTCTTAGTGATGTCTTCAAACTAAAAGCTGACAGCATGGTTTAGATATTTAGCTTTTCATGGGAACGTTAGTAAATATCTGAATATTAAAGGTACACTATGCAACCGGTGTTGATTTTCCAGCGAGGCTGCCCCCAGAGGGCGAAAGTAAAAGTGCACTGTCGTAAATATGCACAGCTGTTCTCCTGGTTTCTCCGTCAAGCCAGGCGCGGTTGTTTTGAGCTTAGCAGACAGGCGAACGCAACGAATGACTAATGCTGCGTTCACACCGCAGCTGGCGCGACAGAAGCAGCGAGTTTACATGCAACGTAACGTCAAGGCGCAGCAAAAGGTCCCGTGGCGCGTTTTGAGCAGCAGGCGCAGCACGTCTGAGCAGCTGAAGCAGCGCATCGGGCGCGTTTAAGCATCTGACGCAGGGAGAGAGACACAGCGCTGATGATCACTCCTCTTAAACAGTTTATTGACGCCTAAATTAACTTAAAATGCAGAAATCTGCCGGCAGAATATGCAGATTGGATTATTTAGATGAAAAACACCTACCAGCTGCCGTGGTGAACCGCGAGGAGGCGACCAGGCCAGAGGCTGCTGATGAAGGGATCCCTACTGTCGGCGCACCGCTGGTATGTGGGGGTCTGAGCGGCTCCGACAGAAAAAATATTGAAGGCAGGATAATAATCTGAATGAACTGACTGCACTGATTACGTTTTCAGGTGTATTTTCTCACTTAAACACATATTAAAACTACTTTCTTCCCACTGATCACAGCAAATATAGCTGCAAGGCAGAGAAAGGATAGAGTAGCTCCGCCCAACGCGCGTCAGACACACTTTGCAGCCAGAGCAGCAAAGCTGCTTCAGCCGCGCCTCAGAACTAACTGGTACAAGCAGCAAAAATGAAGCAGCAGACGCGATTTTGCGTGAACTAGCCACTGTGCCAGCAACGAGAATGCTTTTAACTGGGGGCGTGTAGCAGTTCTCACCGTAAAGCAAGACTGACTCTCACAAGACTTCTGAGCCTGTGGGTGCGGGTCGGTGCTCCTGCAATTGCAAGTGCGGTATTTCCCCCACAGACCACCAGGGCGGCCGAGAATACCTTTGTTCAACCTGAAATGAATCATTTAATCATCCATAACGTTATGGAACACATTAATTAACTGAAAAATGTTGCATAGTGTGCCTTTAAGAGAAAAAAGAAACAAATTAATTTGCTGCTTGTCACATATCTCGCACTACTTAATAGAACTAATTGGTAAACAGGAAATTTTATTAACCAAAGAACATTTGCGTTTGTGTCACATTAACTGCATGCAATGAAATACTTGTTACTTTCTCTTTTGTTATTACTGAACCGCAACATATAAATGTAAAATGTTAAATTCATGTTATCAATTCCCAGTGTAGAATTGAACTAATTTGCATGAAATTTGTGTTTACAGCTGATCCAGATACTTACTGATTTAACAACAAAATCTATCAACTCTTTGTAATACCATCGATTTTCGTGAATATTATGGACGCATGTTGCAATTTATCAACATACCCTTTATCCCTGGAGGGATATAAATGTGAATTTATTTGCATGTCAGTGCATGTCAATTTAACCCAAACATTTGCACAGTGCAAGCAAAGTGTGAAAATCTGCCATATAATGCAGCTGGCCAAAAAGCTTTAGATTCCACTTGAATTATTTACTTATTTTTTAAAAGGACTGGACTGCATAACAATATTTTGTTAATTGAAATTTCCAAAACTAAACAGAGATGATTACCATTGCATTTTATTAATGATAAGAACGAAATACTTTCTGAAGTAAATCTATTGTCAAATTAATTTTATTTATGGAGATTTAAAAAGGATCGGATAGGTGTGGTCTGTGATGGGAGATTGCATAAAAGTGTTTTGAAAAAATGTGGTCACATTATAACTTAATGCACTGTTTCTAAGTTCCCTGCATGCTCCTTAATAACCATGTAGTGTTTTCTCCAGCTGAACCCAATCCCTTCTTATCCTTAGCAAACACAAAGGCTGTGGAGGAAGTATGTGATCATTGTTTTTGTCTGTAGTGTAAAAAAAAGTGCTTATATTAGGTAAAAATACTGCATTGACCCTTGAAGGATTGGTTCAATGAGAGTCGCAGGTGGAAAAAAAACTTTTCTAATCCTCACATGGTCTTCATGTGTTCAGGGAACTGTCTGTGGTAAGTACTGCTGGTATGTACTGTATGGGAGTGTTCTTGGGCCAAATATAGGCCTACTGGGGTGTATTCTAAGTGAAGCTATTTCACTGTTCTCCTCAGATCATTTGACTAAAATGTATCAAAAAGTGATATGTGTCTGGGACGCTTTGTTCTACAAAAGCAGTGCTCATGATTTATTTGCCTTTTTAAATCCTAAATATCTGCCTGCATAAATATTTTCTTATAAAATGTCTTAAACCTACACGTGAGCTCCAGAGAAATGAAACTAAGATGTGTCAATAAAAAGTAATGCGTCTTCAGGAAGTAGATATTGTTGACAAGGTCACTTTCCTCCAGTCCATCAGGTGTCTATAAGGACACTCAAGCATGATAAAACCCGGCGGACGCCATAAAAAAGGAGACAATGATGTTGTAATAGGTGCTTAAAGCTGATAAGGTTCCCACAATCCAATCAAACAAACCTTCACTACTGTTCCTCATGAACAGATGCCTAATGGAACATGACATGGAGAAAGACTCCAATCCTTTTTAAAAGGAACTATACTATAGCTCTTGCGCTTTATCTATATAAAGATGTTTTATGGCCTTTTTTGTATCTAAATGGTTTGCTGTGTTACTGAGGTTAAAAATGTACAGTAAAAAGAGCCTGGTCACAACCAAAGAAGACACTAATGTAAAAGTAGTATTGCTGTAATTGATCATTTATCTTGAAATATGTCAGTTAAGTTCATGCTTAGATCATACGACATGTTACTACTTAATATTACCTTAATATCATTCAGTGACGACAGACAGACAGACAGACAGACAGACAGACAGACAGACAGATAGATAGATAGATAGATAGATAGATAGATAGATAGATAGATATTTATAAATGAGGTGAGTGTCTGCAAAAAGTAGGATGAATATAAGGGTTGCTTGCTAAGGACTAAATAGAACTTCCGCTTTATAAATACATCCTGATCTGAGCTGCCTATGAACAGTTATTTAAGTTATAATGCCTAAAGAAATGCTGTTTCATCAAATTTAAAGTTTTGGGTTTTTTTATTGTGGGAAAAAATTCCTGGACTGTTTATACCAGATATTTAGATGTTTAATTATCCACAATAAATCTGTTTGAGAATAGGAAATCGATTTGAGGAGAGAATTGACCTAGAACTAGTGTGTCTAATAAAGCTAAGACTGCATATCAAACACATTCTTCTTTAAAACAGGAAGCCTGGCCCTAGTTCATTATAAGCTGTTTAAAATCCCTTCCATGGCTAATTCTGGACATCTGACTTCTGGTGACACTGGAATGAGGAAGAAAGATTGTTTCTTTCATAACACTTACTAAATCACTGTCCTATTAAACTATTCAACTTTAATAACAACCTCTAAAGATAAGCTAACAGGTCGATTTATTCTGATGGACAAAGCCGCTGTTTGTCACATTCTAAATGCCCTATAAACATCACACATTGTCAAACTGTGATAGCTTCTTATTTTTGGCTGCCATTTTTCTGTTTTTTTTTTTTTCTTTTTTGGCTCCTTGATGCTGCTACAAGATGGACAAACAAGAGTAAGACGTTCAGCCAGTATACAGACGCAAGCTGGCTGCTATTTTCAGAAAAAATGTAGACCTGTGGCAGGAGCCAATACAATTACTGTCTGGTTGTGTGTGTATGTGTGCACCATCAGGGCCATAGCATGGGGTGATGAGGACTCTCCTCGGCTGACCTCGGTGCAGACGACTAGGGATGGCCACAGCATCACCTCACCAGTAAGTCTTAACTGCAATTTCTCTTTAAGATTCGTAACACAAACTTGATTTTTGATTTAACTACTCAGTAGATGTGGACTTAATCACACATAGTGACTGGTTTACATTACTTATTGCTGTCAGGGTTAGTGGATGTTTGTAGAGGACCTGAATGAAGAGACGGAAGACAGAGATGGTTTCTTTCAGATTTAATGAAGAGGTAGATGGTAGCAGAAGCATAAATCCAGAAAATAAAGGCAAGGAATTGGGGAGCCAAAACTAGGAGAATAAACAGAAGGAATGAAGAGAATCCAGCACTGAGTAACTGCAGAGGAGGAGTATATATGGAAGACAGAACAATGAAAGAAGTAATCAGCTAATTGGGAGCAGGTGTGAACAGAAGCAGCTAGAAGGGTGCTAAAGAGAAAGGAAAGTGGCACTAGGGGGCAACAAAGAGTAACCAGAGAAAACAAGAGGGCTTTACTTTAGCTTTACTGTAACAACAATGAAGCTAAAGAGGGATAAAACTACTGAATATAAAATAAAGAATGACCAAGGGGAACACTAGAAGATAAGGGAAGGGACTGGAGATAACTTAAGATAACTATAAGGCCATGGAAAAAATAAATTAAAGATAACCAAGGAATAAATAAATACCAAAAATTATAAAAAGAGATAAAAAAAATAAATAACTAGGAAGAAAAAAACAAAAAAAACAAAAATGACAACAAAACAACATAGATAAAGTATAACTGAGAACCCAAAATGAAAACTTACAAAGAACCAAAAAGTCCAGAAAAGCAGATCATGAAAATTGATAATTTATCAGTTAAGTTTTGTTTTTATTTTAGATAAATATTTTAATGGAAAACAAATGCAGTGTAGAATAGAGTTTATAACAGTTTTTTTTCCTCTTTCCTCCCTAAAGAAAACTGGTTTGGTGCTGCAAAACTTTTTTGACACTAGAAATAATGACATAAATCAATAATGTAATACATACTCCCTGAGCTTTTCTTTTTTATTAACAATAGTTCATTCACACAAAATTTTATGTATTTTATTAGGATTCGTTGAGATAGACCAACAAAAAATAGCTCATGCATGTTAAGCTACTAAAAAAAAATTCCACTTATTTACACATTTAAATCTGAAAAGTGTGGAATGGACATGCTTTGACCTCAAACCACTAGAATGACAGCTGCAAGTCTTCACCTTCTTTCCGCATCTTTAATTCCCCCCCCCTTTCTTCTTGTCTGTGAAAATCAGTTTTCAGGCCACAGATTCTTGATTAGATTTAAGACTCTACTGCCTGGGAAATTCTATCACATGAAAATCCTTAACTCTGACCCATCCTTGTGGAGCTCTGGCTGTTTGTTTGGTGTTGTTGTTCTGCTGGAATATAAACCTCACTCCAATCTTAGGTCTTTTCTAAAAAAGTTTTTAGTTCCATCCATAAGCTCTGAATAACTTTTGTTTACTGTAAAGCATCTGCACAGTTAAACATACAGTAGTAGAATCATGCTATAGTTTGTTCTGAATCATGCTCAGTGTTAGGCTTGTTGCAATCCATGCAAATACCAAACAAATGTAATTTTTTTGTCATATCTAACCTATATCAGACTTCTTTAGTGCATCTGAAGGGCCCAATTCTGGCCTTTTAACATGAGGAAAATCTGTTTTTTGCCAGTTTTTATTTGACTTTTTAAAGGAAAAGTCTGGTCAGCAAGGAATAATTTATGGATCATTATCTATACCTAAAACTAATACATTCGGGGTAGTTTAATGAATTTAGTATTAATCAGTAAAAAAAATAAAAAATAATAATATTCGTTGTGATCATTGATTCTGGGAGCAGCCATTTTTGCCCAAATATGGTAACACCTCATTCCTGACAACTTCTGGCAGTGACATCACAGTGCGGTAAGCTGAAGGCCATTCTCCCCGCTTTACAAGCAAAATCAATGGGAACTATTAAACACACCCTTAATCAACAACAATTAATTTAGATTTCGAGAGGACATTGACATTGAAATTTACGAGAGCTATTGTTAAAGTGAACATGCCCACGTGCATGACAGTTTGTTTTTACAATATATCGGGTAAAAGTGAAAAAATATTAGCTATTTCACCATTCCGATTCATGATCCTCGTTGGATTGCCAAGTTGAAGAGGGAGGATTTGCCATCGGACTTCTGGCCAGAGAAAAAACACGCAATATGAAGCCAACCTTTTCGAAAAATGTTTTCAAGATGACTTGGATAATAGCACGTTGTGACAAACACCAGATACAGCACTGAGACTTGATCAACAGCCGATACCGCACCGTGACGTCACAAACCGGTAGTTGGCAGTAGTGTTCTTTGACAAACATGGATGCCTCCAGTAAAGCAGATTCAACTGATAAAATTACTCTTAATTAAAAACACTTATCCTTTATTGAACAGTATGTAATAATTTTATATTTAAAGTACTTTCAGAAGTTTGAATTCTGAATATAACCAGACTTTTCGTTTAAATTTGATATGATTGCAAAAGTTTTCAAAGAATCCTCAGTATGAACGGTCAAATTGATTCCTGCTAGTACATCTTTTCTTCCTGGCTTCAACTAAAAAACCCTCAGACTATGGAAGCAGCCGATGCTCCTCCAAAGTAAATTGTTAACCTATTTTTTTTTTTTTCGCACGCATGATGTGACCATTATAGTGTCACCAATGTTCAGCAAGAAATAATATCAACTTTTACTTATTTTCTTTTTACATAGCTTCTTTGAGCACTTGTAGAATCATTCATTCTGTATTACTTGCGTTTTTAGTGCACTGTTATGTGCATCAACATTTTCAGTCTGCACAAGCAGGTTGCTTTGGGGGATATAAAACCATGAAAACAGAAGTCTGATCCTTGTTTAATTTAAGAAGATATATAAACAAATGGACAAATAGATCTTGTCTTTCTAAGCCAAGAATATTAAAACTGAGCATTAAAGCGTACAATGAGAACATAGCCTTACTTTTCCTCCATAAGGAATGTATTGACTAATAACTTTGGCTTTACAGTCATGTGGTGGCATAGATTTTTTCTTAAGGTTAAAAAACTAAAATGCCATATTTTTTTTATTTAGGTGTAAAATAACATAAAAAATAAATAATTTTCCTTTGACTGCAGTAGAATGTGCAAATGTATTGATCAACTAAATTGCTAAAATGTTTGCAGCTGTAATGTGCCACAATTAAGTGGTTTTAATACTTAATCATACACAAATTCTTAAATGACCTAAAGAAAAACTATGCATCCCTATACGGTTACAGTGCTGTCTAGAGTTGGAAATTGTTGAAATCCCAGGTACAGATGTTAAGGACCTTAAAAAAAATGTCTTTCACTACAGTAAAATTATATCAAATGAACAAATCAAACTTTTATATGAATTGAAAAATCCTACATGTAAAATCCCTTATGCAAAGCGTATATGTTATGCTTTGCACAACATAACATGTATTGGAATGAACCAAACAGTGATGTATCAGGTTTTAATACTTGTATTCTGTCACTTTTTTTTCTCCTCTCAGTTTGTTGGATGAAATAATAAATAATGGGAACCAACAGCAGGAGCAGCAGGAATTCTTGAGCTCTTTGGAGACAATTTTCCTTACCCTCTTCCTATCTATCATCATTATTATGACTGTGTTTGGCAACCTGTTAGTTATGGTGGCACTCTGCAAGGACAGGCATCTGAGGTAAGTTTTCATTTAGTTCTTGAAGTGTAAAATGTTTAAGGCTTGCAGCTTGCAGCATATGAACAGAAGAAACAGACCTTAGCATTTATTGCATTTCTCCAAGTTGTAAAAACATGGATTAAAGCTGAGTAATGAATTAAATAATATTCCTATTTGAAGCACATGGTTACAAGGTAAGTTTGTGACCTGAAAGGTTTAATGAAAATGCACTTTATATCTGCTAAAATCAGATGCAGCAATGTGAGTTTTCATGAGAATAAAACATTTGTATTTTCGTATTTATTCCCTGCCTCAATATCGATATTTAATCCATCCATCCAAACATCCATCCTTCCATCATCCATCCACCTATCCATCTGCCCATCCATCTATCCATCCATTCATTCATCCATCCATCCAAACATCATTCATCTAACCAGCCATCCAGTCATCCATTCATCAAGCCATCCATCCATCTAAACATCCACCTGTCCTTCTGTCCACCCCTTCATCCTTCCACCCATCTATCCATCCATCATCCATCCAAACATCCATCTGCCCATCCGTCCACCCATTCATTCATCCATCCATCCATTCATTCATCCATCTAACATCCATCCAGCCATCCAATCATCCATTCATTAAGCCATCCATCCATCCATCCATCCATCCATCAAAAGAGGACAAAAAATACACCCTAACCCATGATGCAACTCTGACAATCAACAATGCATTTTAGAGTATATGCATCTGGATTGGATTAGTCTGTCCATATTTAGCTTTCATCTTTTAAATAAAAACTTATAAACATGTACCTTCTTTGTTTAACTAAAGATAACTTAGAATAATCTTTTTACAAGAAAGATCACTAAGAAAACACTAAAATCTATTAATTCATTATGCTTAAAAATTATCCTGTTTTCTTGTTTTCTCTTAGAAAAAAAAAGACCAACTATTTCATTGTCTCTCTGGCGTTCGCTGACCTACTGGTTGCACTGGTTGTAATGCCTTTTGCTGCCATCGAGCTCACCACCGGCCAGTGGTTCTTTGGGGAAATCTTCTGCCTGGTGCGAACCTCTCTGGATGTTTTATTGACCACAGCATCCATCCTTCACCTCTGCTGCATTGCACTGGACAGGTCTGTGTCTGTGATAAGGACACTTAGAGGGAGAATCGAAAATGTATGTTGTTTTTTTTCTATAAAGATGTGACGGGCTGACTGGTTATTATTTGAAGACTTCAGTACAAAATTTATAGCTGCTTTCATTTTGTTATGTTAACTATCTTCCTTTTCTCTCTTTCAATGGAATTTGTGTATTGCCTAGTGATTGTATGCTTAGCTGTCTTTTTATGGAAGGCATCATTAATGGATGTCATCCTGCCCCTAACCTTCTGTACTGTCTTGCTTCTCTCTCATTGAACTTAATTCTAGCTAAGTACTTCTGAATTGAGATTTGTTTTTCTTTGGAAGTCATTTAGTAATTTCAAATTAATATAATTGCTTTCTATCTCTTTTTTCTTTAAAAAAATGTTTTTCACGTCTAATTATTCTGTGTTTAGCTGTGTCTCTTTTCTTTAAAGACGTCAGCTATTGCTGCCATTTTTGTAATTGCTGTATTTCTCATTCCTGTAGAACGTACTACCAGTACTTTTCAGCAGGGGCGTGCACACATAGACACTAGGTGGTGCTAAAGCACTAGGAAGTTTGCCCTCTATCAAAAAAAAAATGCCCTTTTGAAACTCGTTTTTTTTTTATTATTATTATTAATATTATTAAGATTTTACTGAGGTCGGTTTTGAAATGATCTTTTGAAAACCTGAGCCATTAAAAACGACTGAAACAAAGCCCCGAAATGACCGACCTACTTGCGCACAAACGACCAGCCTCTCTCTCTTCCTTTGTCACGTGAACTCGCTCGGTCGCCCGCAGGTCATCCCAGATGCGCAGCATCATAGCAGTTTTCAGATAGCAGGAACGGTCGCTGACAGGCTGCTTCTCCCGTGCCCCATTAGCCAGGTAATATACAGATCAAGCTAAATCATTTTGTTGTGCATTAAAATGTCTCATTCAGCAGCACCAAACACGCATTTTGCTGACTGGTCACCAGATAAACTAGTTGTCTCCTTGTAAGATGCTATTTTACTTTTTATATTTTGTATCCATATTTTTTATCGTAAGTGTATACATTAGTCTATTTTATTGCATGACGTATACCCACAGTTTTTAGATATTTTTATAATTTTATTTACCTATTCCATATTATATGTTTCATGTTGCACGATTGTACCATAAAAAATTCCTAGTTTGTGAACTCCTTCACTAACAATGGCAATAAACCTGATTCTGATAGTTTTACACTGTAGCCCAAGTCAATGACAGATAACGTGAGGACGACCACATAGGCTACAAATAATTTTGGTAGAGTTTGCAATTGCAAATACGGAAGAGGATTAGGGCCACTGAAAAAAAAAATAAGTTAACTGATTTTTAAATGTTATTTCAGTTTAGTATGGGAAAAAAGTCAGAATGCTGACTTTAATCTCATAATTCTAACTTTTTTCTCATAATTCTGACTTTTTGCTGAGAATTCTGACTTTTTGCTCAGTATTCTGACATTAATCTCAGAATTCTGACAATAAAAAAGTCAGAATTCTGACTTTTTTCCCATGTTAAACTGAAATAAAACTTAAAAATCAGTTAACTTTTTTTTTTCCAGTGGCCCTAATCCTCTTCTGTACAAATCTATGTGTTAAGACAAACGTTTTCTGTTGTATAGGTTTTGTTAGGCAACATAAATTAACACATTTTGGTCTCTTTATTGTCTTAATTGTATATTGATTTAGTAATTGCAGCACAATACCAAGAAAGGAGGGTTAATCATATTGAAAAATCTTAAAAGCTGTTCACATTTTATTTTTAAGTGGTTTGTGCAGCAGGTTTTAAAATAGCTATTATTTTGTAGGCTACCATAAGTCATATCCACGTGACAAGACTTCCAGTCATGTTGCCCTAATAGCCCATTATTTAAACTAATGTGGCATATTTGTTAAAGCTATTATTATTATTATTATTATTATCATCATTATTATTATTATTATTGTCATGATGGTTATTATTAATATATTGTAGCCAGTCACAGCAGGGAAGCTCTATACCATCAACATCTACCAGGACAGGAGATGAGGAAGAGTTCAGGGAAGACACAGAGACAGAAAAAGACCAGGATGAGGGAGAACAGCAGGGTGAGGGAAAACAGGGAGATGAGCCAGATGAAAGAAGCATGCTTTAGTCTGTTCTGTTGGTGATGTGACTTTTTTCCATTGAAAACTCACGTTTAGAGAATGTTACAAATAAAAGTCAAATTTCATTCAACATGCGTTTATTTTTTTTTTACAATTAAGTGTTACACGTGCGCTAAAAAGTGCCCTCCCCCCCCTCCTGAGCACCTGCCCCCCAAAATGTCTGTGCACGCCTCTGCTTTTCAGTTTTACCATAGTTTTGTCGTTGTTGATAAAATGTTGTTTTTTATGTCTCTTCTTCTTGTTGAAGGGCTTGGCCCAGTTTGCTAGACATTTCTGTAACACATGTGAACTATGAATAGTCTCTTTGATATTTTTCCCATAAAATAACTCACTTATTCATGCTTAGCTGTGCGTCTTTTACTTGGTTGCTTACAATGAGTCTGGTTGTTTTGGAGCCTTCTTCATGTTTAAAGCAGATTGTTCCACTCACTCACAACATCTGTCTCCTCAGGATGACAGAATGCTAGAAGTTAATGATTTGACTCAATCCATTCAGCTTGACTTCCTCAGATACTCGTTTCCTAACTGGCATTAAATCATCAACCAAATTTATTTGAATTGTGTTGTAATTGGACTTTCATTTTGACTATATGTAATTTGCTCCAAACCTGTATAATTTGATTTTATTTGATCAGCTTGGACTTATTGGAACTAAATTCAGACCAATGGATGAGTCGGAGTATAATTTATTTTTGTAGCTGTAAATCCCAGTGCTCTAAATCTGTACTTACGCACTACAGGATGATAGTCGATACAGTACACTCCTCCCCATTTTGCTGGTGGTCCAACCACCTTAAAAAACACTGGTTTAGAGTGCTCAAAAAGGCAAAACATTGAATATGATAAAGTTCTCTATGTAAATATTAGGTCTTTATTAATGCATGTTTAATAAATCTAAGTTGGGAGCTGTAGTTCTCAAACATAAAAACAAGACAGACCCCCATCTCCAGAGAGCTTTATGAAAATGTTTTTTATCTGCTCAATAAGTGTTTTTACATCTATATTATCTCAGATTTTTCTGTTCCCTGAGTTGGTGTGTTTATTTTTATTTTTTATGCATGATTCCTTCTTTGTGGGTTTCCATTCACTTCTGTCTGTCATTCTAGATACTATGCCATCTGCTGCCAGCCACTGGTCTACAGACATAAAATGACCCCGGTGAGAGTGGCAGTTATGCTCAGCGGCTGCTGGCTCATCCCCACATTAATCTCCTTTCTACCCATCATGCAAAGCTGGAACGCTATTGGGATCGAAGACATTGTGAGTTTGCAATAGTTAACATTACAATTGTTAGAAATACTTTTTGATTGGACGTGAAGTTTTCTAGGAGACATTTCGCCTCTAATCCAAAAGGCCTCTTTGCTTTTAACTAGTGGTGGGAAGCACTGAGAGTAATATACTGTAGACAGCTGAGAGTAATATACTGTAGACACATGGGTTTATAAAGGCCAAGTATAGCCACATGCTCACAGTCCAGAAACATTAAGTTCACCCTGGAAGATGTAAAAGATGACAGCCTTGCCTTCCTGGACTACAAAGTCTACATTATGGAAGACAACTCAACACAGGAAATCCACACACACCAACCAGTACCTTCGTTTTGCCTTACACCACCCACTGGAACACAAACTAGGCGTCATCAGAACCCTTCCGACACAAGCAGAAACCGTTCCCATCACCAGCAGAGGAAAGATGAGAGAACAGGGACTCATTAGGACAGCCCTGAAGAACTGTGGTTATCCCAGATGGGTGTTTCCACAACCCAACAAGAAGAGGCCTGCTGAAAGGGAAGAACAAGGAAGAAGGAACATCATCTTTCCATGTGTTGCTAGAGTCTCAGGAGGATTTACAACCAGCACCAGATCTCTGTGCACTTCAAATCTGGCAACACCCTGAGACAAAAACTGGTTTACCCCAAAGACAAGACACCCAGAAACAAGACCAACAATGTGGTTTACGCCTTTCAGTGTAGTGTAGAGTGCACAGACCTGTGCATTGGAGAGACCAAGCTACCACTACACAGACAACATCCATATTCTGGCCAAGGACAACAGATGATTTGAGAGAGGGGTTAATGAATCCATCTTTGTTAACATGGAAAAACCATCTCTCAACAGAGGAGGTGGTCTTAGAGACAAACTTTCACCTACTTACAAAGCACTTTTAGGAACGATACCCAGAAGATTCACCTCTCACCCGCCCAACCTGACTCACACTTCAATCAGGCATGACACTGAAAATCACTCTGACGAGGCAGTTAACGACACATCAGAACCCCCTCATGACCATTAACCCCCACAGGTGAACTTCTTGGCCAATCCAGTGGGAGGGATCAGAGCCACCTTCTGTTCCCCCTAATTCTAGAAAACTTCCCGTCCAGTTGCCTAAAGTAAACTTCTTAAGCATGAAAATGACATAGATGACTTAGAATCTTCAGATATCTATGATCAGAGATGCTAAAATATTTTCTGTTATTAAAAACCCTGGTGAGTTTGTGCAAGCTTCCCAAAGGCAGGCAAATCAACAATATGAATCTATAGGATCAAGATTGTGTTACTTCAAGCAAAAAATTAATTCCGCCAGATGGTGTTTGCCACCATTTTAACAATCAATACCAGAAGGGCACACCTAAAGTTGGTCCAAACCTGAAGTCTGTTCTAAATGTGTTTAATAAAGAATTAATTAATTCAATCCACTGATCTCAGATTTATGAAAGTTTCTCGTCCACCAATGTTAGGATTAAAGTTAGTGGATAAACTGCAGGTAATAAACTAGGTTAAAGGTATTTAGTCAACAGTTTTCTCCAAAACCTCTGCTGAGAACTTTTTTGTGTTTGATGTAACTTTATTAGTAGAAATATCAAGGTTTAATAGTCAGCAGCAGTTAGGGGTCATGTATGTAAAAAGACTTGAGATTAGAGGATCAAGCTATTCTTAAACCACCTTAAGTTTTAGAATAAAATAATTTAATAAAAAATATTTTTTATATTGGCTGAATTACACAGTCTGATTTCTTTAAAGATTTCTCTTACAGCCAGTCCATCTTGCGTAGCCCTTGCAGCAGTATATGCTCGAGAGCTCCGGAAGTTGGTGTCACCCTGGACCAACTCTCTCCATTCACCAGGCGTGCCATCTCTGTCGCACATGGTGTGGGGGATGTAGCGGTCAGTCTCCGTCAAACCTTGGTCGTTGGCTGCAAGGAAATTGTGGAGGATGAGGCATGCCTTAGTTATGTCCTCCGCTGTTTCTATGCAGCACTCCATAGCACGCCCAAGGATCCTCCACCGGGCTGCTAAAACGCCGAAAGCGTTTTCAATGACCCGCCTGGCCCTGGAGTGCCGCAAGTTATACACTTTCTGGTCCTCTGATAGGACTGGACCTGTAAAACAGGATATAAAGAACAGAATGCATTATTAGAAACAAACTTTATTAGTCATATGATGAGATTATAATATAATTAAGTGTTGAAGCTGCTGTGTCAATGTAATTTCATGTGAAATATTACATGGTAGTCATTAATTTATTCATTCATTCATGAGATGTGTTTGCTTACCTGGATATGGACGCATCAGGTTCACCTTTTGAGGAAAGGCCTCATCAGCGACAAACACTGGTGGGGTCCAGATATCCATTCCAGGCAACGGTGCATGAGGTGGAAGGGGAAGCTGACCTCGGATCAGTTGTGCGCCAAAACCGTGGAGATCCCCAGTTTGTAGCTGGCTGCCAGGGCTTGTTGACTGATCCCAGAAGCCAAAAACCGTAAGGTCACAGCCAGGCGCTCTGCCTCCCCAATCGGTGCTCTGTGGGAAGCGGCATGTTGGATGCGGGGGGAAATGCGCCTCAGCAACCTGTCAAAAGTGGGAGCGGACATCCTGAAGTATTGGAAATGCCGCTCGTCATCCATCTCCCGCATAGGCAACACCAAATTGCAAAATTCCCCATCAATAGGGCGACTGATATTCAATGGCCTCACGTTCCACCGTCGATCTCGTTTTTTTACTTTTCTTTCGCTTACGGAGCAAATGCAACAGAATCAGGTCTTGGACCATCGCCATGTTTTGATCAATGACGAATCATTGGCGCCCAGCACTGCCACCTAGAGGAAATACGGGTTATTGCGCACCTCAACGGACGGAGGTATGAAGGAGTCAACGGATAGAACGTACGGACAGAAATACGGACGTGCAGGCCAAACGTGAGGTATGAATGGGCCTTTAGCGGAAAAGGATATTACTTTGTGCATCATTATTATGGCTTTTAAGATAACTACTCTTCATTCAGGCTGTTATGGGATGGATGAGGGAAGTAGCCAGCTAGGCTGCAGAGTTCCTGTGTTTTTTCTAAGCTTAAATAATCCTCTTTATATAGAATGTCTCACATGTTTGTTATTTTCCTTTAAGATTGAAGAGAGGCGAACTCTAACAGGAGTTTCCAATGACACAAGCTGCGTGTTTCTGGTCAACCGGCCTTACGCCCTCATCTGCTCCGCCGTGGCTTTCTATGTGCCTCTGGCCCTGATGGTTCTGGCCTATCAGCGCATCTATGTCACCGCCATGATCCATGTCAGGCAGATAGAGACTCTTCAGCGTGCCGGATCTGCACCAGTTACAGGCTCAGATCCAGTCGTAACTGTACGCTGTTCCACCTCCTCAGATCCACTGGACCATTACTGCCTGAGGACAGCAACTGTGTCTTCTCCCTCAGAACAAACTCATGGAGGGCATAACCGCATGCGCATCGAGACAAAGGCAGCAAAGACTCTGGCTGTTATAATGGGCTGCTTCTGCCTGTGCTGGGCTCCGTTTTTCATTACAAACGTGGTGGACCCCTTCATTCATTACTCTGTACCCTGGCAGCTGTGGACTGCCTGGCTGTGGCTTGGTTATATTAACTCAGGATTGAACCCCTTCCTGTATGCCTTCCTGAACCGAGCTTTTCGGAGGGCGTTCCTAGTGATTCTCTGCTGTGGAGACCAACGTTATTCTCGGCAGGGGAGCTTCTCCCGTGGACACATCCACAGGCCATGTTCTGCCCCGTCAGTAAACGGGACCTCCATGGCTCTAAGGTAAAACACAGAGAGACACAAACACATTTATGGAAAGCAAAGGCTTTGTTTTAACATATATTTGCATCTCAAGTTTATTGTCCGAGGAGTAATTATGTGTTTGAGTGAGAAGGTGTAAATGTGTTTGCTAGAGTGAGCATCTGCATGTGGGTGTCTTTCTATCTCCTGCAGGCTTGTGTCAGAAATAAAATATTAATTTGCATCTTCCTTCAAACATAGATTTAAACATCACCTCCATTTATCTATTAGATATTACCAACACAGGAACTATACAGTAACATTAAAGTAAATGGAAGATGATACAACAGAAACTTGTATTAACTTTTGAATAAAATCCTGCAACCATTTATCTACAGAATTACCAAAATACTTAAACTAAGTGAGATTTAATCTTATCGTAAACAAAGCAGACGGACAAGGAGAGCGATATGGTTGCTCTGGAGGAGCTGCAGGAATTTACATCTCAGGTGAAATAATCTCAGGACCGGAAAACTTTCAGTCAACATATAACAAATCTGACCTTTATGGAGGAGTGGCAGTGCTACAGTGCTACGTTTAAAGACTGTCATCTTTGGGTCAGAGGTCAAGCTGGGTCAGAATTGATTTGGAAATGGAGTGAGCAACAAAAATACAGCACAATCCTGGAAGAAAACCTGTTAAAGGCTACACAGGACTTGAGACTGAGGTTCATTTTTCACCTTCCAGTATTTATCTAATATGTATAAAACCAGAGCCACAGTGGGTCAATTTAAGTCAAAGCATATTCATGAGCAGTCAATATCTAAGATGTAAATTTAAATGAAAATTTTTTGCAGGATTTGAGAATCACAAACTCAATTTAGCTAACTGAGCTTTATTTGCATAACAGACTAGACTTTTATCTGTTAATTACTTTTCAAACCATGTAATCAGTTTTTCTACTTGTAAAATTTGTGCCAATTAAATCCAGTCTAATACATTAAAAGCTGGACAAAAATAAAGGTTTCTTTCATTAATTTATTTTCTTTATACTACTTCAGCAAACAAAACAAAAGTAGAAAATATACAAGTATAGAGACTTAGACACCAAACATAACACAACTATTCAAATGGAGTAGGAAGAAGTTTTAAACCTATAGGGTCATATCCCACTTCTTTCTTTAACACAAAATACCAATGTTGCATCACAAGATTCAAGAATTCAGTTTTCTCATAGTGGTGACATATGTACCACAGTAAAAACATGACTCAGTCTCAATAACAAACATTGTTCTAGTAATTCTACTTTGCACAATTACTATTTCCTGCATAGCATATAGTTCAAGCATGCATATCAGAGAAAGATGATTTTATGATTAATAGGATGTAGTCATGTTCTACACTGGATGTACATACATGCATACAACTTTCCTTTTCCATTTGGTGAAAAAATATAGAACATTTTAATTCCTTTTTTTTCCTTTTCACTACTCCAGGAACAATGTTTCTTCTTTATTTCTTAAAAACCCTTTTTACTTTTTTTTTATAATAGATAAGCAGAAAACACTCCTTAAAAGTGTCTTTTATCCAGTAATCCTCTGTTTGACATTGTACAGTTGAAGCCGTATATTTCTATTGATGTACGGTCAGCTTTAGGTCTGGAAATCCCTATGTTGATTCTTTGTGTCACAAATATATAAACTAGAAAGTACCTTTATCATTCACACATTCAGTATTGTTGATTTACTTGTATATCTTAATATAATAGCCTTTTTTTTTCCAAAACGGGGCCTCTGTTAAAGTTGTAGACTTAGTTGAGGGCTGAGTTTGAGTCCTCTGCTTATTCGCGTCAGGCGGATGATGGAGGATGCAGCCTTCGTGTTTCTCCACTGTTTAAAATTTTTTCAAGTGCTTAGCGGTCAGAAGGAAACAAAAGCATGCTCGTGTTCACTTAGAGTCACACACAGATGACAGATTAATTGAAAATTTGTGCAAAGCACAAACATGTGTTTTAGACTATTGTGTAGGAAAATCCAGAAGGTTCACATTTTTAATCAAGGAAAACAGCTATTTACCATCAAACTGCTGTGTTTTACCTCTTCTTTCTTTGTTTGTGTATATACTGCATTTATACATAGGCAGAGCTGCTCTAGTCTTAAAGCTTTTACCTGGAATATCTAATTTCTGTATGATTTGAACTATTTTTGCACATTTCTTTAGGCTCTACATGTATAGGAAACAGTAAAGATAACCAGTGTTTACTTTGTTGTTAAATCTGTCTGTGACAGAAAACAATCAGATCACTTCCAACAGGATGCTAGAAAGTCAAATTACTGCAGGAATCTTTTCATGTTATTGTACCAGGGAGCTTTAGGCCCATAGGCAGGCTTTGGGTGTGTAGAGTCTCTTAAGTCTGCTGGCTTTTATTTATTTATTTATTTTTTTGTGTTGTGTTCCTTTAAATGTTTTCATGTATCCTTGTGTCAAAGTAAATAGAATATACACATTATTTTCTTTATCTAATACAGTCATATATTTCCTTAGCTTTGGTTTCATTAGGAGTAGCCATTTGGATCTGCTCTATGAAATGGCAAATATTAACATCCCTCCAGCAGAAGCTGCATTTCTATCAGCTGATCAGTTGGAGTAGGACGTAGCAGCTGTCACGATGTGAGATCATCAGTCTGGTGAAACACTGTTAGTTCATTACTGCAAGTTATGTTTCGCTTTAAGACAGGGTTGTTTATGAGAGAGACAAACACAAAGAAGTAAAACTATGCATGGGTTTCAAAGTTCTTAAATAGCTGAGGACCATGTTCAACGATCCTGACTCATTACAAAGATATTTTCCTGAAATTGCAAACTTTTGTTTAAGGGCATGTTACTCTGGTGTTAAAGTTTTAATACAAAATAGTTTTTAAAGTACCTTAAACCAGGTCTATCTGAAGAGCATTGAGACAGCATTTTTGAGCAATTTTCAACTCTTGCCAAAGATATTTTTATTGAATTTCTGTGTGGAATTTGGCTTGGTCATTCTAACACATGGTCATGTGTTAAAATGACCCAGAATGACTTCTTTGATCTAAGTCACTCCATTGTATTTCTGGCTTTCTGTTTGAGCTCATTGTCCTGCTGGAACATTCATCTCAGCTCCACTGTTCATTTTATTTTATTTTTTTAACTTTCCTGATCTGTCCTGTATTTAGTTCAATCCATCTACACATTGACATACCTGTCTCCTAAAATTAACGATTCCCGCAAAATGAGACTGCCACCACTATGCATCACAGGGGAACAGTGTGTTTTAAGGTTATGTGCAGACTAAAGCCTATATTTCCAAACATTAGTCATGTCCCCTACATGGCTTGTGGTTAACTTCTCAAGGGTTTACTTCTTATCACTTTCCTTTAAAGGTCTGACGCATTGATTGCGTAGTTAGTTGTCATCCTGTTGACAGATGCTAACATTGGAGCTAGTGATTACTGCAGGAACTCAGCAGTAATAATGAGCCTCTTGGCTTCTTCTATGAGTGTTTGCCTAGCCTGGCACTTTGGTTGTAGAGCCATGTGTTAGTAGGCTGCTAGGTCAACATTTTTGAATGTTATGAAGCTTCAGATATTTTATTATTATTGAAACGTAAATTTAATAATACTTTAAACTTTATGTCTGACCTGTCTGCTTGGTATTTTGCAAAAACACTGGATTTATAAGTCATTCCAAAAAGAAAAAAGAAAAAAATCCACGGGGCTTTGTTTCCAAGTTTGAAGACTTTTCACTTCCTATCCGGGAAGCTTTTTCATTTCAAAATCAGGAATAGTGTTGAGTTCAAGGCTATATACAGTAGCCCAACAAGCCCTTGTTTTTGTTTAGAAAACATGTCAATTGAACGGGATGAATGGGTCCACACTTTGGAATGAGGGTCATTTGGCTTGAATGAAAAACGAATTACTTGAATTGAAAAAGCTTCCTGGATAGGAAGCAAAACATCTTCAAACTTGAAAACTAAGTCCAGTGGGTTTTCTTTTACTTTTTGGGATGACTATGACTTGGATGACTGAGAATCTTCACCAGCGATTTATACTAAATTAAATATGAATGGGCGATATTTCCTCCATTTCCCTCATTACTGTCAGAAGAAAGAGTTTGTTGTCCAACAGGTGCAAATGCACATGAATGTGCTGCAAAGGATGTAACACAGGAGTGGTTCCAATTCAAACACACACAAAAAAATCAGTTATAACAGAAAAAACAAAAGAAAAATGCTGCCAATTACACCCAAGAGTTTGAAAAAGAAATGAGAAAAAAATGCAACTTGTCTTTCTTCCCTCCAACACTCTTCTTGGCATGTCCTTAAATGCCCTATATTTTGCATTTTTTTGCCCTTAAAAGTCATTGTTAGGCAGATATATGATAACGCCTTTAGCACTACATGGGTATTAATATGTTTCAAAATAGCATAAAATAAAACAATAGTAATGTATTTCATGCTGTGAAAGGGGAGTGTGGCATTTTTATGTGGAACCTATTGTAAACACCTCTATAAAACATCTATTTTACTGTTTTATACAGTTAAATTCAGAAGCGTGTAGTCCTTTAAGAGGATTTTGTTCAAATGAAAAAAACTTTCTTCTACACTACAAAAATGTAAAGACTTTTTCTTAAAATAATTGTATGCTATAATAATGAATAAATAACAGTATTTTTACTTCATTTAAGGTGGCATGTAAGACAATTGTTACATTGGAATAAGATGATTTAGATTTAAAATGAGAAAGAAATATTCAACATTCATTCCATTGGTATATCATCTTTTTTTCCCTACCAAAATTAAGAGCAAATCACTTATTTTAAGATATTATAGTTTACTTTATATCAGTTGCTGTAGTGTACTTCTACTTAAAAAATGTTTGATGACAAGCGCACTTAGACACTTGCTTCTATTTCTTGGAATAAACAGTATTTTCTGAAAACTGAAATCTGAAAATTAGTTTTATATCAATTTAAAAGCTAATTTCTATATTAAAACAAAACTAAGATAGATATAAATAAACTGGATTAAAAGGCTTGAATTCTATTAAAAGAATAAGGTAAAGAGTAAAGATTAAAAGCATTGAGGACATAGGATGGTATTTTATGATGGTATTTTACTGCATAAACATTTCACCTCAAGTTGACTCTATTCCCATTTGAGTATTAGTGATAATGTTTCATGAATTGTTAAGTATTGCGTCTCTGCCTCAGGTTCTACAGTAACAGAAAGGTTGCGCTGCAGTAAAAAGGTCCCAGAGGTCAGTGTGCATATAGGAAGTTTTTTTTTTTTATTATTATTTTCATTTTCTGAACCAAAATAAGAAATGGAATAGAAACCTGTTATCCAATTTCTAATTTTTGGCTCTGAATGAAAATGGGAAACAAATTGAAAAACAAATATTCGCCATTGATGATTATAATTTAAAATTAAGTTAAGATAAGATGGACTTTATCGAAGTAACAGTGGTGAAATTCACTTTTATTTATATATATATATATATATATATATATATATATATATATATATATATATATATATATATATATATAGGGATGGGAATCGAAAACCGGTTCCTGTTAAGAACCGGTTCCGTATTTTCCGATTCCATGGCATCGTTTGGCAGCTCGCTGAACGATTCTTTTTTCGATTCCTGCAGCACCAGAGCCTAGAGCGCCGGCTCTGGGGAGCACGACTTACGTCACGTTTTTTACGTAAGTTACGCAAGTTACGCAAGTTGGAAGAACTATTCGAGGAGGAAGACAACGAGCTGCGGTCACTTTGTGAATCAAAGCCCCGTCTTTCCTTAGCCCAGAGGGTAGATCAGGAAATCCAGCTCTATAAAATCTTGCCCTCCATCCCCTGCAGGGATAGCGCCACACTGTGGTGGTGGAACAAGCAAGATACGCTGCCCTTGCTATCTGGACTGGCTGAAAACTACCTCTGTGTGCAGGCTTCCTCCACCCCATCTGAGAGGGTATTTTCCACGGCTTGAGACACCATAAGCGCTGAAAGATCCCGTATCCTTCCAGAAAAAGCAGATATGCTCATCTTTCTGCAAAAGAATTGTTAATTTTCCCTCACTGCAAAAACGATCTGAAATTAAGTAAAAAATATCTTAAATCAAGTGTATTTACCCTTAATTTGAGCAGGTAAATAAGATAGTTTGCCAATGGAATGAGTATTTTTACATTTAAAATAAGATAATTAGATAATATGCACTTGAAATAAGACAATGCAATCGTTTTTTTCTTATTTCAAATGCAAATTGTCTTGTTCCATTGGCAAAATGTCTCACTTACTTACTCAATTCAAGAAAAAATGAACTTATTTTAAGAACAAATGACTTATTTAGATTTACATTTTTTGCAGTGCTACTACTGTTTTATAATTAGTATTTTTTGTTATTTAAAATAGGTTATTATCCCATCATTTGTTATTAGACATTGTTGGTTATTAAGTTTGTTCTTGTATTCATTTTTCATTTAAACACAGATGTTACTCCGGTTTCACATTTCCTGTGGACATCTTGATCTTGTTGAGTTTGTAAGATTGTGCAATAGTTAAGTAAACAAAGTTGATTCTGATAATCAAACTGTTTGTTCTCCTTTTTCCCCCAAATTGGAATCGAAAAAAGAATCGATAAAGAATCGAATCATTTCATAGAATCGAAAAGGGAATCGGAATCGTGAAAATCTTTTCAATTCCCAACCCTATATATATATATATATATATATATATATATATATATATACAGTATAGGTATAGTGTATGAAGATTTGGACATATTAAGCATTTTTCTTTTGTTTATTTTTAGAAAAAAAAGGAGTGAATTTCATATGAACGTTCCAAAATGTTCCCAGTGAATTTTGGTTTTTGGACAAACACAATGGACCATCCAATAATAAGCACAGCAACCAGCAGCGCAGACATGACTTATCTCTTCTCACCACCTTAAACAGCTTCTTTAGACTCTCCAAGCAGCAGAAGGTCTTTTTACATTTTTGATTTCAGATTAAAAAAAATAATAATCAAAAACTGCCTTAATTTATTCTGAAACTACAGGTACATTATTCTGTATGCTCTATCTAGGCATTATAGTCTATTTTAAACTGTACATGTTATCAACAAAGTAGGGTAATTTTGGGAAAGGGAGGACATTTTTCTGGTCCTTACTTCTCTTTTCATTCTGTTTTTTTTGTTAAGGACTAGTCTAGGTTAGGGTTTGGGTTAGGTATACACTGGTAATGTGTAGGTTGAGGGTTTATATCATAGAATCGATTAAACTATGAATAAAAAATAAATGCGAGAAAAAAACATAACTAATTTATTAGAGTGAGTGCTTGTTTTCCCTGTGATAAGGGAAGAGATGATATGTCTGATACATATTGTTTACCACACACTTGCTCTCAGAAGATTGCAGGCTGGCTAAAACCTCCAAAAACCTTCTTGTAGGTTATGATAAAGTCTAATAAAACTGCACTGGGACCTTTTAAAGGTGCAGTGTTTCTCTAAACAAGGGTAGATTGCAGTATAACTATTTCCTAATTAGAGTCATTTTCACTCTGACCTTTAGATGTTTGTAGAAATCAAATTTATTTTCTTTCATCTCATTGTCTTGCATCAGTGTGAGCCTAAGCTTACATCCCAAAACAACCACAAAAATAAAACAATAAAAAAGCATACATCACAGGAAGAAGATTCTGGTTTTAAACACCTTATCTAAAGTGCAGAACCACATCTATGCAAAAGGAGAAGACCTAGAGAGGGCTGTGGTCAGACGTCCTTTTAAAACTTCTGCAAGAGACTGAGGGCATAGATTGCCAGGTCAATATGCATTCTGGAGTCCACCCAATACAACTGGTATTAAATGCATATACTACTGACTGGTAGTTTAAAGGTGTAGAGACTTCTACAACCAGGTTCTTGCAGCTTTTATTCTTATTTGCTGACATGAGTAAAAAGTGTAGATATGCTATATTTAGGATATTTTGAGGAAGAGAAACAGCAAGCATCATAGTTTCCCTGTTAGATTGATAGATAAGTGAGAAAAATATCAAGCATTGAATCAGGACTGTTAAATTGTTCCAGTAACAGGTTCTTTGTGATTCTCTGCAAGTTCCCATTCACCCAGAACTTGTTATAGTCTTATTATCTAAAAATAAAAAAGAAGAGTTGAACTAACAACTCTATTTTACTGAGTGGAAGATACAAACCACAATGGCCATATACACTTTTTAGCTAATTAACATTAAATTCTCACAAATATTTTCCTGCCACTTGAGATAAAATTAATTTTTATTCCTGCCCTTCGTTTTTATACCCTTAAATTTTAAGGATCAGGTGAAACTCTTAGCTCCATATTAAAATACTGGGTGTATATATAATGCTGTTCAGCTGACATCAAATCCAAATACACAAAACGTGTGATTTAGTCATTCTTCAAAAGCAACCTTTCATTTTACTGGCCGATATTTAAAAGAAAGGTCTAATTTATCAACCCTGTAATATATATTTTTAACATTTATAAATAAATTCCTGCAAAAGTATCTGAGCACTCTTGTCTTAAGCACTGGAGGACCATTTTAAAAACCAATGGATTAGAAGATTATGTGCTCAAAGTGAAAATGGCTCCAGTCAAATGATGATTCTGAGTTAGAAATGCACAAGCTGTCAGTAACAGGACATCTACAGCATTCATAGATTTGCTGTGACAGTGCAGACATTATTTTTAGGCACTACAGTCTAATGCTCTCCAAATTAATGAATAACTGATAGTAATAACAACCAAGAGACTGGAGGCAGATGTGCTTATTTTTAATTTGCATTTTCAGGTAACTAGTTATGGGTTTGGCTCCTTCTATGCCGATTTGCCAAGATCAGTAACAGTACAAGCACAGCGGCCATATGATAAAATGATCTTGTCAGCCAGTTTTATGCCTCTATTAAATTAAAACCATTTATCTTTAAATTCATCCTTATATGTAACTGAATGCTCAATGAACAGCACTAGGTCTTCAAGAATTGCCAGCTTGTGCTCAAACATCACCACGCAAAGTGACAGCCTGTTTACCATTAGAAAAAATCACTATATTTTGATGTATATAAGCAAACTATGGTGTTCTGCACACAAGCTATAAATCGTCTAAGTTCTATAGCCTCACAGGTCCTTTCATAAACATTCTCATATATACATAAACCAGTTTGTGTATATCCATTGGCTCTGCAAGACCACCATCTAATGTATTTTGCACATTTTAATGGGCTGAAACAGTTAGTCAGATTAATCATGATCAATCAATTATTGAAATAATTATCAACTAATTTAGTAGTTGATATAATTACTGCTCTAAGTGGGTTACTCTATCAGCTGAAGCATGTTTTAAAGTCTCTATGATCCAATTAACAATTAATCAAGATTGTAGAAAAATATATCAACATTTTGCATTTAAATTTATGCTCTAAGCTGAACTCCTCAAATGGAAAAGTTTTAGTTTTACCTGTTTTAATTTCGTAAAAACCTTTTTTCTATCTGATTATCAATCGATGAATCGAAAAAAATAATCGACAGATTAATCGATTTGCAAATTAACTGCATAGTTGCAGCCCTAGTCTCATTTAGGTAAAATATCGATGCCAACAGGTAACCTTACAGAGCTCTTCACACCATTCACCTCAGCTTGTTGAAGTTCAAATCATCGCAACTGTATTTCAGTGGTTTCCACAGAGGTCACTGGTTAATATTTAACCATGGAGCCTATTTTAGCTTCAGGTGAAGTGCATACTTTACATTTCTCTGTCTGCACAAAAGAGTCTGTAAAAGTGGATTTCTGCAGCAGATGAGTGAAGGGCTCAGTTTAAATCTGACAAAAATACAGACCCTGAGCCAGCGTGTTCAGTTCAGCTGAGATTTAATTTCAGTTCAGATTTCAGACATTCTTAGGATTTACTTCGTTTATTCATGTGTCCGTGCTCCGATCATGTGTTTTTACTTAAACCTTCTGCAGAGGAAACTTTTCCTGCAAAAAAGATATACAGCAGTTTGCCTCAGTTCAATGCAGGTAAATTATTTCTGAGAAAATTGATCTTTGTGCTGCCAGTTAGACTTCACTATTTTCTACCTGAAAAACCAAAGCAATCAGACTTTAAAGTCCCTCGCTGCTTGAGAAATAGCAAACTCTGACTATTCTGTGCAGAGGATGTATGGTACAGCCTGATGGTGGAACATTAGACTGGCAGCACTCTTAAGTGAATTATTGCAACCCTTTAGAATCCACAGACTCCTCACATGCAAACCACTGCTCATGCTTCAGATTAAAGCATTGCTTTGCACAACACGCAGGTACAGCAAATATTCTGTTATAAAGGATAACGTGCCATCATCAAAGGGCTTCTTGGTGGATGCCCCTACTTCTGTGTCCACTCAGCTAATCAAAAAACACGAACTAATCAGAGATTCTGGAGCATAAAAGCAACTTTGTCTGCTCAACATATGGCAAAGGCAAATCTCCATTGAATTAATATACATAAAACCTATAGAGAATATTTTTGGAACTAAAATTTAACTTATCTGTTGCCCATCAAAGCAGTTCATATTTTTAGCATGTGGTTCCATGCAAAAATATTCCCTTAAGGATCTTAAATAACCTCTGTCCTTAGCAGTATTAGCATAGAGGAGAAGTTAGAAGGAAAGTGCCTAATAGAGTTGGTAATACATTTAAACTATAGCCCCAGCATAACCCATACAAACTGCTCCAGGTTTTGGAGCATCTCTGTGACAAACAGATTTTAACCCTTTTATTGTTCAAGGTAATTTGGATATAAAAACTACTTGCAGCAAATAAAGCAAAATATTGAGATTACATGTTGTCTGCATGGTCTGCAAGGGCTACATTTGTCTTATAGCAGAGTGCAGCTGCTGCATAGCATGCAACCAGTAATCTAATGTTACCCACTGTGCTGTTAGCTACTGTCAATAAGGTAAAAAAAAAAAAGGTTAATAAGTTAATAACCTAATAAGCCATGTGAAAAAGTTTAAAAATATAATTTAAACAGTTAAAAAGATAATGTAAGTAAATATGCTAAGACAAAAAGTCAATAATCTAAGTTAAAATAATAAATAAAATAGATTTCTGTATAAGCATTCATATATAGAAGCACTCTTTGGGTTTATTTTGCGTTTTTTTTACTATATTAGTGCAAGTGCCTCTTTTTGGTAATTACATTGACCCTTAATTATTTGCCATTAGAATATTTTTTTTTATTTTACAAAAATAATATAGTCCATTTCTATCCTCAAACAACACTCCTGACTTAAAATCTTGAATTATAAAGTATTTCACTGATAGCCCTTAAAGGGTTAATATCAATTAGTGATTCTTGTTTCATTCCACTGTGTTGAGCAGATGATCACAGATCAGCTATTAGTTTCGTAAATATACATATACAAATAAATGTTAATTCTTTAACAACTTTTAGTATAAGTCACACCAGATTCAATTCTTACTCCACCCAGCAAAGCAAATTTATATTTAAAAAGCTGAATTTTTCCCCACAGAGCTCTGGTCCACATAAATGTGTGAAGATTTAGACCAACTAACACAAATTGACAGCTTATCTACCCAAAAAAAAAAAGAAAAAAAAAAAAAATTCGGACTGACCGACTTAAATCCAGCCTCGATTGTGTTTTTATGTTCTTTTTCCAAGACTGGTTTAAGGTGCAGACGACTTTTAATAAGTTTCAGCTTTTTCCAAGAGATTCTATCTAGACAGGGCTGCTTTTCACACATAGGTTAGAGAAACTGACTGGTGTGTGAGTATATGACTTACTAATACTATTAGTTCAGCCTCTTAAACTGCAGCTCAAACATAAAAAACTACTAAACTGCTTTGTGAAATGATTGATTGCCTGTCAGCGGTTTTAATGTTTTGTCACACTGCTTTAAGTATATCTTGTAGGGGGTAAATGACAGCTTTCCAATAACTGAGATCAAAGTACTACAACAGTCCTGCAATAGTTTTTCCTGTAATGTGCAGTGAGTGGAGTTAAACTGGCTAAAATTTAAGCCCAAATGAGGAGAAAACTAAAAATGATTGAACAAATGCAAATGAGATATACCATCAAATTGATGCTTTTACGTAGAACTGGGTTTTTTATACACTTAGAGCACAAAAAAAGGCTTTTCTCATTATCGGGTCGCCCATCTATAAGCAGGAAGCGAGAAGGTTTTACTTCAGTAAATTGGGAGAGGATTAAGAACAAAACCCTGGGAGATAAAATCTTTTTTTTTTCTCATCTTATCTGGAAACACCAGTCCTGTTTGGAGAAAGGAGCTTTTGGTTCTTGACAGGAGACTTAGTGGAAGAACAGTACAGCACACAGATAACTTTAAATCATAGAAAATACTAAGCTAAAATGAATTAAAGATTTTGTTCACATTTCTATAAAGTCTCTGATCAACAGAAAGATGAAATTAAAAGATGAGAAAACCCACCAATGTATGTTGAATGGGTTTACAGCAAGTTTAGCTGAATACTTTTCAAGTTATCTGAAGCAGATTAGTGTCATAATAAAGCCAAAACATTAAAATCAGGCTCTAAATGCAGCAGTGCAATGTCCTGAGATTTTTCTGCCCCAGAAACCCAGAAACCAGCCTGATAAATGATTCTGTTTGTAGTTAAGTTGGTCATTGTTGAAGTCTTCTTTCCATAGAGAGTTGTAGATTTTGCTTTAATTTTCAGATTTGTTTTTTCCCCCTCTTTTTTTCAAAACAGTCCTATTTAAGCTGGTGGTACATTAGCTTTTTTGGATTTGCAGCTGCAAAGCTGCAGAGTGTCAAGGATGTCATTGGTGAGATGGATAAACAACTTTCAATTACAGATTCAGCTACTTTATTTAAATCTTCCTAACTAGGGGCCCAACTTTTCAGGAAATTTATTAGTACAGTTTTAGAGACAGTCAATAAAACCTGTTTATTAACTACACTTAGCTCTGCTCACTGTTATTATCATTGTTGCACCTAACAACCAGCTAATTGTTTAAACTTAGCAACAAATACTTGAAATGTGAAAATACGTTCACTCACAATATTGACATCATGTAGTACAGTAAATAGTGGAATAAGGGATTCAGATGTTTTCAAGGTGCAGCCAAGGTCTGAGAGGTGGTTTGACTCATACAAATAGAAATAGTAGAAATAAAATTCTAGATCTGTTTTATATTAGTAGATAATAATAATGGGTAAAGGGTTATGCTTTCTCAGAACAGTTAAATAAATGTTCACCAATAAATTATGCCTCAACATTTTTTTTATGTTATGCATTTTCTAAGCAAAACGTATTCCTTTTTTTTTTTTTTTTTTTTAGCCCATTGTTGAACATGGAAAATTTTGCATTAAATCCTAGTGTTTTTAATGAAAGCAAAGAAATTAAAATTCATGCTCTTCACTAAATTGTGCTTGCAAGATAGTTCCTCTCAAATCACTCAGAGTGGAATGACTCCTTTCTACCTTTTCAGTGCTCTATGACCCTGGGAAGAATGATGTGTTGCTAACAGCTACACATAGCAGGGTTAATCATCTCAGGCAGCAACTATAATATACAACCTTTAGGATGGTTTGTTGCAGTTACATTTATATACTGAAACATTAAATATATTAAAGTTTTATATCAAATCTTTGGTCTTAGAATCTGGGTTATCTGAGGATAATTTAGGCCAAAAAGACAGAAAAAAAAATATCCTATAATATCTTCATGTACCAATTATTTAAACATGTAAGAATGTGACTTTATTCTTTCACATTAACTGATTTTCAAAAACTTATCTCCCCAACATTTGATATAATAACTGCCAGTGTTCCCTTCATAAAGCATCTATCCACAGGTAAATATTGCCAAAAGGGCCACCTGCTGATCACACCATCAACTTATGCTTCGGTCAGCTTTTACTCTGCCAAAATGCTTCTCACTGTTTTTGTGGGAAAACACAAATTGTCTCTTTATTTCCTGTCAGTGCCCCCTTCTCACTGCCTCACTGCTAACACAGAGGAGATAAGATGTAACTTGATTATTTAATGTTCCAGAGTCATAGTGGGACAAAATTAAAGGAACACAAAGCTCTCCTCTATCTTGTCTCGATCTCCTCCAAGGTCGCATAACTGTTTGGTGAATGTTTTGTTCACAAACAATAGAAATGTTGATGTTTTCAGTACAAGAAGAGCTGGAACAATAATTTTGTTCAAGTATTTGACCTGGGATGACAACAAAGTTATTTTTAACTAGACAATTCTGCAGATATTAAAACTTGTAGCAAACATCTTAAATTATTAAATTAATCTTCACCTATGGAAAGTGTGATATATTACGGTTTCTATGGTTTTAAAAGAGGGAAAGGCTGCTTTTTTTAGTAACAGAACTGAAAAATCCTCTTTATTCCCATAATTGGGTGAAATACCTTCACTTTTTTCCAGTAAAAGTGCACATCTGTTAGATATTCTTCATAAATCTCATTTGTATAGCAAGAGACTGTTGGCACATCCTAAACTGCATAAAATGTTTTAATTTACAAAAAAAAAAAAAAAAAAAAAAACATCCTGCAAGACAATTTACCGAAATTTTCAACAAGCTCTGCCTGGATATATTCATCTCTGAAGTTTTCATAATGGAACTGATGCTTACAGTAGAGATTTGGTTTAGATTGTGGGAAAGTTCCCGTAAGCCTATTCGTCTTTTTAAAAATAGAAAGTTTCTCCTTCGATGGGAATAATAAATCTTCTGGTGTCACTAGAAAAATTCCTTAAACTGAATCTGAACAGCCTTTGACTATTGGAGATAAGACCCATATTTTAAGCTTAGGTTGGACTGAAGCGCTTCATCTACATTTACCTCTGAGAATTAAAGACGGTATGAAATGTTTTGTTAAGAAAATAAATAAATAAAACAGATTGAAGTCTTTTAAACTGAGCTGCAATTCTTTATGAAAAATATCCAAGCATTCTTTTATTCTTTCTCTCTCAGAGTTGTGTAAAACGGATGTGGTCTATGGAAATCTTTCCCATTTCCAAACCCCTTATGCACTAATGACATACAAATTACATCACATGCAGATGCTAACAGATACAAAGATAAGTGCTTTAACTTGAGCAATTCACATAATTTAACTAAGTTCCCACTGATTTGCACTCTGTAGTGACCAGAAACCCCTTGTCATGACTTTTCACCCACAGTTACAGATTAAATCAGATATTTACCATACATGCAACACAGAAGATGACTCTGAACCAACAAAATATATTTTTTTGTGTAGAAGACGAAGACTTCTAACCCTGTACTCAGTTCAGGAGGTTTCTTTTAGACAGAGATGTGAAGGTGCGTCTAAGACCACAAGACCTGCTCACTACTACACCGGTTCTGCCTGTAAGATGAGCCAAAATTGTAGAAGGTTACACCAAGAAATTCATGCATATGAAAGGCTCCTACTAATTCTACTCAATACTTAGGAAATGCGTGAACATTTCCAAATCCAAAAAAAGTAATGCAAAAAATTGAAATTTCTATTTTCTTTTTATTCTGGCATTTAAAAAATAGAATTCAATTTGGCAATCCTAATTGAAACAGAGTCGGAAACATTTAGTTTGGTTTCTTTCGGATAGTGAGCAAAAATAGTGTTATGTGTATTCTTTAGTAAATATATGTTTTAAATTGTAGCTGCCTCCTTCAAACACCTTTAAAAGTTATCTTTTAAATGAGCCTAGCTATGTCTCATCCCATCTCTGGTCTTGACATATTTTAAAAGTTTTATCTGACTGACTTTCCTTTTTGTATTTTTAATATAGAAACGCCCCTGAAATAATCAAGTGATTTACACATTATTATGTTTGACAGTGAAATGTAGGCCTGCTTCCCATTATTTTACAAGAATCCACCAAGGATGGCTGTTTACATACTCCGCTCTTTCTAGGTTTAAGAGCGTGGCAAAGAAAAAAAAAATATTACACTCGTCTTGTCTGTGTGACTTCCCCGTTTCTATGGAAGTCTGCTTTTGTTTAGCTGGTCACACACTTGTGACGTCTCCTCTCTGAAGGCTGCAACTCCTGAGCAGCTTAATGCTGACTCGAACGAAGAAAAAGAAACCATGAAGGAGATCTAAACCAAGTCTAATGAACCTGACAGATTTGGCTCGGATAAACCAGTTGTTTCCAAATTGCAACCCTCAGGTGATCTGCTCCTCTTGGCTTCGCTTACTGTGGCTCCCAAAGTTCAAGAACTGTAGGGCTTTCCAGCAGATGGAGCTGATGCATACAGACACTGTTATTATATATTAGTGGGGTCACAACGGTAACTCATTCCAGAAAGGTTTTTGGCACATGCCTTCATAAACTTGGGTTGATAAAGAAAAAAAAAAGAAATAGAATATAGAAATATTTCTCAAAACCACCAAAATATAAAGCTACTTCTCATTTTTGTGAACTTTCTACAAATATTTTCCTAAGTTTTCTCCTAGTTGAACCATACTATTAATCCATGTTGCTGATTATCCTAGGAATAATAAACATTTTCTTGCTACAGCTTCATGACTTCATTGGGGTATTAGTTTCTAAAACTGTTGTAAAGAAAGTCAGAAAGGTTATCAGAGCTCCACAGCCATAGAATATATAGAACATTGTGGCATTAATGTATAATACATGTCAGTATTATTGTGCCTTACTTTATATTTGCTTAAATGATGCACATATTTTAGAGTTTGAGGAGAACTATTGTTGTCAAGGTGGGGTTGAGGTTTTTGAGGACCCAAAGGCTGAGATCAGGATGAGATCAGGAGGCAGAGTTGAGTCTTGCAGATTTAATTTGCCACAGAGGCAGAAATCCAAAAATATAAAAATACTGAGAACCAAAATACAGATAAAAACCAAAATGTCAGGGAGAACTCACGTGGGGAACCAGAGATGAGGAAGCAAGAAAACACAACAAACCAGGACTGAGTGACTGCAGAGGTGAGGTATATATTGGGAGACTGAACTAATACAAGCTAATCAGCAGATATGGTGCAGGTGTGAGTGGACTAACAAGAAGGGAACAAGGGAGAAGGAAACGAACACAAGAGGGCAACAGAGAGCAACACAAGAACTAAAGAACTTGACACTGGTAGAACTACAAAAACACAGAACACAAAGAAAGTAAAAATAAACCCAGGCAAAGGTAGAACCCTGACAATTGTAGGTAGTTTTGGCCATCACCATATAATCTTTATTTATATGGACCATCTCTTTTAAATAGCCCAATTTATCATAAATAACTAATGTAACTTCCTCTCTGGACAACTATGTCCGGGTTGTTATGTAACACTGTTTTGGGCATGAGAATTCATTAATAAGGTTTGATGGTTGTTTAGAATTCCTTTTCTACTACTTTAATAAAAAGTATATATATATATATATATATATATATATATATATATATATATATACACAGACAGTTCCCACTTTATACTTATTTTTCACCCCTATACGAAAGATTATGAAAATAAATAAAACCGTCAGATGGAGGAAAATTATACCGTTCAGATACATGCTATAAGGCTGCATGCAATGAGGAGGAAAAGGTTAGAACACCCGCATCACTGCCCCCTGATAGAGTGTCAACTTTGAACATGAAGCCTGACTCAAATTTGCAGCCACTTAAAAAATCGAGGCAAATTACTGCATATTTGGAGAAAACAGGCTTCGTGTCCTAATATTTTTCCACATTTTATCATTAAATCAGATTATGTAATTGCTTTTTTACTCTGCATGTTTTAGAATTTGAAGACTCAATCATTGCTTAAAATGTATTCAGGTCTAATGAGCCTCTCACTTATCAGGAAAATCAATAGTTTACATGCTTATTGTTTATCCACTTACATTAACAAGACTTCCAAGACTCCTGCTTCAATCTTCACATGAAAATGTGAAAAAGTCCACAGCAGTCGCTTCTCCAGGATTTAGGCAGGAAACCACCTGCTGCTAATCAAATGCACTTAATTAATGGATCATCACCAAACCTTCATTAGATATTATTATTGTTGGTCTGGAGTGTTAATGTGTGGCTAATCACAATGCAGGTTTGTTTTCTCCTAAATGTATCCAACGCCAAGGAGATGAATGGATGCTGGGTGTTTGCCAGTTCCTCATGGTTTTAATCTGCTAGGAGTTCAATACTCCCCAGAGTCTGAACTCTTTTTTTTTTTATTACAAAAGAAAGTACATGAAAATTATAGAACATTAATAATTACAAAAATATACAAACAACAAAGGGTTTTACAGAACAGAACCATTATTTTCTTTTGTCACTCAATTTTTTTTGCTTTTGCATAAGAGAAAAGGAACAAGGGTGTCAGTGATATATATCTTAGGTATGAGCAGTTCGGCAGTGGTGAATAGACTCAGTATCCCGTGGTGGCTCTGCTGTTGGGTCGATATGTTGTCCATTTATCCCATTTGGTATCAAACTCGACTTGTTTTAGTCTCAGCTTAAATGTGAGTCTTTCCATGTTATAGATCTCCTCTATTATGTCCATCCAGTTCCTCAGAGTAGGAGGGTCCTCTCTGTACCATTTCCTAGTGATTCCTTTCTTGGCTGCAGCTAGTAATATTTTTACCAGATATCTGTCCTCACATTGAACTTTTTCATTTGACAGGTTACACAAATATAATATTTCACATGACACTGGCAATTTATAACCCAATACCTTTTCCAATACAACCCCTATGTCATTCCAGTATTTCTGCACTTTTACACATTTCCAAAAAATGTGAGTATGACCTGCGCATTGCTCCCCACACTGTCTCCAGCATGTTGCTTGTGTTAATGTAGATTTATTTTTTTCTCTTAGGTGTAATAAAGAACCTCACAATATTTTTCCAGCAGAATTCCTTCCACATCCTGGAGCTGGTTGTGGTTCGCTGAACATCACATATAGTCATCCAGTCCTCATCACTTAACGGGATTTTCCCAGAGTCTGAACTCAAAGGAGAACTTAGAGCCCCAAAGCCTACCTGATGCCTGCATTTAGTTTTTGTAACAACCTCTCCCTCGTTTATTTATCTTATTTTGCTGAAATTATTTTTATTTTTTTATTTTAGAGTTTGCCAATTGGGCCATAAAACCCAAATAGTACACACTCAGATGTTTTCATATTTTACTGTAATGAGCCATATGATTGGTGGAGGTAGGGTCCATCCTGTAACCAGTGGGTTGCCAGTTCAAGCCCCCACTCTGTCAGTCTGAGTCGTGCCCTTGGGCAAGACTGATTTGCACTTGCACCCCAACATGAGCCATCCAGCTGCTGGTGGTCATTGAATGGCAGCCCAGCTCCTGTCAGTCTGCCCCAGGGCAGCTGTAACCACTATTATAGTTTACCACCATCAGAATGTGAATCTTTGTGTGAATGGTTTAATAACTGAAAATGACTCTTTGAAGTCCTTGGATTTGATAAAAACTATACAGATACTGGTACGTTTACCATTATACCATTAAGCCCTCAAATAAACTGGGAAAGAAAACCCTTTTGGTATCCTATTACCAGATACAGGAATTTTTAAACCCATTTTCCAGAAACATTGTTGATCATTTCCTTCGAATTTAATAAATTTTCTCATAACATCTCCCCTATCTGCTTCCAGTGACTTCTAGCTATGACTCCATGGAACCAGTCTAGGATTTTAGAGCTTAAGAAGAACAGAATGCAGTTCTTCACTAGTTTCTAACTAATTTCTAAATCTCTTGAGAGCTGTACTGAATGAAATTTCCTTTTGTATGCACAAAATGACAATAAAGTCTAAGTATTAGTCTAATTTCTGTCTTTAAAGCTTTATTTGATTGTAGAGATAATTTGTGCTTTTTTTTAATTGTATCAAGGCTTGATTAAAGTTCATGAGCAAAACTGTTTATGTCTTTCAGATTGTCCTTCCTACCAAACCGCAGCTACAGTGATAACGGCCGGACAATCCTGGCCAATGAACAGGAGTCACAAGACTCTCTTGGGCCCCTATGAGGATGACTTTACATGAACAGAACTGTGAACCTTCCTTCCGATATGGAGGATATCCGACCCAAGCGCTTCGGCCATCTGTGCTCTCAAAAGTTTACTTTGATGCAAGCTGACTTTCCATAAAGATACGGTTCCATAATGATCATTGGCTGTTTAATACAGGATCAACAGCTCAATGAAAATAAACTATGCTTACAGAATGTGAGATACAAGACGACTGCTGCTACTCTTAAAATATGTTTATAAGCACAATATGAATGCATTATTATGAATTAAATCATATTAATAATGAGATGGAGGTCTGATGTCATTTATCTTTTATTTGATATTTTTACATTATAGCTGCTCAATCTGATTTTTGACCACTAGATGGCAATAAAGCGTCACCATTGGAGATGTGCTTGTTAAATAGGGAGGCAGAATCTGATCTTCCAATATTCCAATTGATGATTTGCTTTCAATCATCATCCTAAAATGATGATTAAATTCATTCTTTGATAACATGGATCTCAAATAACCTCCCTTATGTTTTTTGTGTTCGTTATGCTCTTTTTCATTTATATCAAAAGGTACATAAGGATCTGTTCATTGAATTATGTTGATAACTTCCTATTTACACAGCATTATTAGATTTGAGTTTTTCTTCATGCTTAAGGAAAAATGGATTGTTATAAAAGATCTTAATAAGATCTTTTATATAAATATTGAAGACTCAAAGTTTAGTTTTCAATATTTAGGGCAAAAATTTACCAACAATGATTAGAGGCCTTGTTGCAAAAGACAAGATAATAGAATTTGTATTCAGTTTATTTAAGTCTTTAAAATGTATTAAAGAAAATAACTAAAAATAAACTAGCACTCCATTAGAACAAATTCTGTGAGAAAAAAGGTACAATAATAAGAACTTATTTATTTATTTTTACAAACTATAGATTCCCCTTATAGTTTCTGAACAGGTTATAGTCCCACTGCTATAACACCTGTTACAGCAGTGGGGAAATTATCATTAAACTATTGAATAATACAGTCTGCTGATTCTACGTCAGAGGTAAAGGAATGCTTTACCTTTTCTAAGAAAAATCCCTCCTACACAGTTTGGCTGGATTTCTTCTAATTCTAAACCTTTGTCTGAGTCAATTTAAATCTGTCATGGTGCTTACAAGGGGGAAATATTCTTAACAAAATGAGACATAAAACCAAAAGTTTATCCTTTCATGGGCCTGAAGAAACCTCTATTGTTGTGATTTCAGTGAATTTATTTTTAAAATTAGCTCCACTGGGAATCCTCCCCACAAAAGTTTCTTATTTCAATCCACACTGAGGCAAAAGGTCAGCCTTATCTAAAACAGTGAAACAAAAAATTTTATTTTCTTTTTTTTTTTATCTTATATTTTAGAAATAACAACGTGAGCCACATGCTCCCATCAGAATCACACATGAAGCGGCTACCATGGGATTACACATAGGGGGTTAGTTTTTAAACAGAAATTACTTTTAAATCAATCTCAACTTAAAGTTTTCAATTCCTGGAATCCTCTCTGCTAAAAAAAAAGCTGTTTTTTTTAAAGCAGTTCAAACAAAGTTTCTGAGCCAGATGTTATCCTGTCGTTGGTTGTTAAAAATCCAAATGACAGCAGAACAAAGGGATTTGTATGGCTGAGTGGATTTATGAAGAAACTACATGAACCTGGGCAGGGGGAACAGTAGAAACCAGTAGGGAATAACAGAACTGATTGTCATCGCTCGAATGAACACAGATTGGTCTTATTATCTAAATGGATGGCTGTGAGAAGAACACGATGCTTAGGAAGAAGGAAAAAAAAGGCTAGATAGTGCAAAGCTACCAGAAACAGGGTATAACCTAACATAAATATCCATCCACTTTCAAGCCAAGATGGCGATAGGACAATTTCAGAAACAGAACAAGAGGAAACTATTAAAATGCAGAGCTCATAGAAAGTAAAAAAAAAAAAAAAAAAAAACCTAAGAGCAATTCAGGACTAGAGCAAAGAGTAGAAAAAATAATATTAAGGGCTATTACATGAGGCATTTTAAAACGAAGCAATAAACTAAACATGGAAAGGAAAGAGTAACAAATATTACACTATAACAAAACATAAAAGCAGGGTTCAGAGGAGGAGAGACATCCGGGAATTATTAAAATTATTTCTTGAAACAAACGGCCTCTTCGCTGCAGACCTGAAGGGTTACTGCAAAAATACAGAGAAAACAATTTTTTTAGACCTTATTTTTCAAAGTATTCATTGTAAATATATGTAAATGGAAAGAACATTTTCTGGGATAAATAAAAAGCATGTTAAGCACATTCTTAGTCATGTACTCTTTCTGCCACCAGATATCGCTGCAGCACCAGAAGATGGGATAGTCTGCTGCCTCCATATAGCAGCTCAGAGATCAGCCTTTAGCTGGATCTGTGGATCACTTACTGCAGCAGCACTAAAGTTTATATGAGTTTTTATAAACCAAAACAAAAGTAAAATACTGTCATTTAAAGAGTCTGTATTTAATTTAGGATAATCTAGCTGATTCTAGAATGCTGATAGACTTTGCATGTATGTAGTAGCTATTCTAAACTGGCAAACATAGCAAACAATGGATGAATGAAAGAAAAAGATGAATGGCTTTACCACTCTACTCAAGCAGTGGTAAAATTAAGCATTGTGATACATATACCGTACAAACAATTCTTTAACAATGGGTCCAATAAATGAAGAACAAATTAGGAATATAAATTTTACTTTTATTGTCCAAAAGTTGTCATAATGTGTTTTTCAGTCTAGAAAAGTACTAAATTAGGTGGAAATCTGTTAAATGATGTTTGTAAAATAGTGCATTTGAGTTTCAGGACACAAGTTTTAAAGAGTACGAAACTTCCAAGTAAAAATTAAACCTTAAAAGAGCATCTCAGGATTTGGCTTTATCAGCACCTTGAGAGAAACTTGTAACTTTTTAACTAAACCATGATTGCTATGTGTACTCTGAAGGGAAATGTGTTTTTGTAATGAATAATGGATCGACTTTGAGTTAACTTTGCTCATTCAGCACAAGTTTAGAGCGCCGAGCAAGAAAAGACAAAAATTAAACCTTCTTAATCAACAGGGAGTTTCTGTGGACATCTAACCTTAAAAAAATAATTAAACAAAGTCTTATCATATGATCGGAGACATGACCTGCCTGATGTTTTGTTGCTCCTAATCTCCCTTCAAACATTCACATTCCTAACATGTTAGAGGTAATTCACAACTAAAAAAGTTAATGAGTAGGATGAGACTCAAAAGAGAGTCCTCAGTGTCTTCCTTTGAACAAATTCAGTGAAAAAGAGTTTCTATAAAGGAATTTAAAGAAGTATTCAGAGTTTGGTCTATTAATTTAAAAAGGATTTGTTTAAAAAAAATAGCATTCCTTCAATAAATAATATCAGCAGGTAAGAGGAAATTATTACATGCCAGAAAAATGCAAACTAAACATGAACAAAAATCCTATCATTCTGTAAAAAAAAAAAAAAACAACTACGTCTAAACTCTCTTATTAGAAATAAGCAAATTAATGAATTTTATGAAAGAATGGATGTTTTAAAACTTCCAGATGAAAATGTGGAATTTTCTTTATCAGGATACCAAAATCACTGCCAAGTATATAAAACAGCTGCTTTCATTCTCACACAATTCTCTTGCATTTTGGTTCTCTACATCTGAGTCAACATCCTGGAGAAAGAAGGCAGCCTTGGACCATTTCACTGCAACCGCCATCTTTGACTGTAGGTATAATATTCCTACTCTAAAATGCTTTCTTATCTTTTGCCCAAATTTACATTGGATACTCCTGCCAAAAAGTTCCACTTTTGCTTTTTTTTTCTCTACACAGAATATTATCTACAATATTCTGTTCTATGGCAGATATGAGATTGGTTTTTATGTTGTTTGTTTGTATGTTTGTTTTCTTCAGTCAGCTGTAATATTTGCCTTGCAGATCTATGAATCATGCATTTTTGCTCAGTTTCTTGTTTATAAGTTATTATTTTCTATTTCTTAATGTTTTTGCCTAAACCAGGGCAACCAATATCTGCAGTACTGTAGATCCGGTAGATCAGGGGTCTGTAACTTTTCATATGCAAAGAGTCGTTTTGCCTCAAGTCCAACCAGGTAAAAGTTGTTTAGAACCACAAAGTAAAGGACTTTATCAAAAAACAACCTGTTTGTTTATTTTTTTTTAATTATCTCATATAGGAAATTAGTTGCCATCTTAAACATCAAACAATTTATGGATTTTTAGCTTTTGAAATAATACTAAAACACAAATTCTAAGTTAATTAAAAGAAAAGTGGCTCTAAAAACATACGTATTTATGGTTCTTTTAGTGTCATTCTTATCATCTCATAAAAACCACAAAAGCTTTTAATTCTGGTATTTATTTTATAGTACAAATTTTTTAGCTCTTTATATGCACTTCAATCTGAAAAACTCACATCAAGAGAAATGACAATTAGAAGAAATTTATTGATGCAATTACTTGGTCTTTGGCGCTCAGACCTCGGCAGGCAACATAGCGCTGAAGTGTGATAGATATGCATGAACAGGAATAAAGAATAGGGCTGTTTCCCCCAGGCCTAAACTTGTGGTTTAGTGGAGATATATGAAGTTGGTCAGTCTGTAGACTGCTGGTTAGCGAGACGGTATGCTGAGTTTTATGGGGAGATCCAGTCGATTGTGTGAGCTGATACCAGAGCTTCACTCAGGGACCTGGAAGATGGAAGTCCAGTTTGGATAACACAGGTTGAAAGAACCTGTCCATGATGAGCAAGCAAGAAGCGACAGTGGAGAGGAAAAACTCCCCATTGGGAAGACGTCTCTGGCAGAACCAGGCTCAACATGAGATGCAGGATGCAGCAAGAGTCATGGAGTAATGAACTCTGATGGAGGTCTAGCTACGATGGTGGAGGAGGGGCTGGAGGTGGGTTGAAACGGTATCATCTGAATGAAGTCACACAGCGCATCCACCGCCTGTGCACCAGGCAGACAAGTTGCGAATCGGAGGCCGATTGGCTTTCGTGGCGGTGTGGTTCAAAGCCTATTGGCTGTGTCGTAGGTGGATGTAGGAGATCAATCAGCTTCTTCAGTTGAACTTACGCCTAGGCTCCATTTTAGCCACTATAAAGAGCCGCTGTAGAGGGTCCAAAGAGCCACATGTAACTCTGGAGCCACAGGTTGGAGACCTATGCTGTAGATGATTCTCCAAGGGTTGCTGATAGGCTCCTGAAGGAGTTTTGCAGGCCTCAATCTCCTGCGAAGTTTATTGGTAATTCAACTGACTGTGATTTGTTAGAATCCCCAAAGGCTTTGTAAGCCTCTTCAAAAGTAAAGATATTTATAAATTTCTTACATTTTTTTTACCTACTTCCTGTTGTCCTATCATGAATAGTCTGACAGACTGGAATGTTTACAAAGGAAGTTTAACTGTCCCAAAGCACAGTTAATTACAGATAAATAATGACCAATTCGGGGTGTAAATGCTTCTTTCTTAGGGACAGGTTGGTTAGATGGGCTATCATAAAATTTTCATTGAAAACTAGTATATATATTTTACTGAGATTCTCTTTGTCTGATGTATAAAGTTTTTCTATGATCTGAATTATTTAGGTATGTCAAAAAAAGCAAAAACCCATCAGAGAGTGCAGATATTCCTCCAGTTTGGAGTTAATGCAGGTTTCATTTGCAGCACTATGATCAACTCATGAATGGTTCTGTCTTTTCACTATGAATCAGACTTCAAATCATTTTCACAGTTCAAATACACTAAGGCGTGCAGGAATGTAGTCGCCATGGTAATCCTCATCCACAGGCACCAGCCCCTCCTCCTTCCTCTTCGCATCCCTTGGCCTCTCTCCCCCTCCCGTCTGTCTCACCGTCCAATACACAGACACCAGACAATGGCTTCTGCTCCCATCATGCTTTGCAGAAGGAAACAGGAAGAAGAGACACATAGCCAGCCGCCAGCAGTGTGTGAAGGAGGATAGGAGCAAACAGAGTGATGGTGAATGAGGAGGCACCACACGTGGAGGCATGGCTGATGTCACCTTCAGGACACACTCAAGCTGCTGCTTCCTTGGTAAGTTGAAGTCCTTTTTGTCCTATTTTCTAAGAGAATTCATGCAGTGGCATGAAGGCAGGGTAGCAGATCTACAGACAGATGGGTGCAGCCGGTGGATTTAAAGCCACAGAGATGTAATCCTCTCAGACGAAACAGGATAAGGGGGTATTGGGGGGGAGTCATTTGAGATACTAAGATAAAGGTGATGGAAAAGGCCGGTGGAAGCACACACATCTTCTTTTTAAGTGTTGTTTTCAAACAGGAAATAACACCCCTGCTTTGTGCTTGGGGTTTCAGCGGTATATTACAATTACGGTATGATGCAATCTTTACCATGACTTAGTACATTAGAAAATTACAAAGAAGTCATTTGCCCTTTCTCTGACAATGTTGGCATTCATGTAGCAATCTTAGACAAACCCACTCGCTTTCACATACAGAGACCGTCTCACATGCAGCCCTTTTCAGTTTTATTCATTCAGATGACTTGTTTTATTCATGACACTTTAACACTGACGCTCCTCTCAGTCATGTTTTATCTGAAGGCTAAACATCACAGATGAAAGCAATTATTTTTTCATGAAATATTTTTAAAAAATTGATTAAATGTGAAAGTAATAAGTTAAACAAAAACATCTTTATAGATTAGGTCAAAATATATTCATTTAAATATTTTGCTGTTGTTTTTCTTAATTGGCTCTTGTATTGTCATTTAAGTATCCATAAGGTCTGATTAACTGCTCTGACCAACAGAAATTAAATTCAGTTTATTTATATAGCACTAATTCACAACGCATGTCATCTCAAGGCACTTTACAGTTCACCAGATCATACAGTCAAATTGATTCAAAGTTTTCTATCTAAGGAAAACCAGTTGATGGCATCGACTCATTGACTCGAATGCAATCCCTCACACTAAGCATGCTTGTAGCGACAGTGGAGAGGAAAAACTCCCTTTAACAGGAAGAAACCTCCAGCAGAACCAGGCTCAGTGTGAGCGGCCATCTGCCAAGGTTGACTGGGATTCAAGGAGACAGAAGCAGAGATACAAAAAGCAGCTGTAAAAGGTAGCCCCATCCAGGAAACACACAGCCAGGCAGACAAGCTCTGAGCCAGCTCCTATGTTGAGGATGAAGAGAGCAATTCCAGCCAGTCACAGTCAAAGAAACACTTGAAAAACAGGCTAATCTCCAACATCTATAAACAAAGGTGTTGATGGCAGCAGCACAGCTGATATTTCTCTCCAGGATGGTGTCATATCCAAACAGGAACAGACGAGTTGAAGCTACTATGAGAAAAAGCAGAGAGAGCATAACATTAGAGATTGAACTAACAGATTCTGCAGAGTAGGAGAATAGAGATAGAATAAAGCAAAATGATGAAATAGGGGTCTCTATGTCCTCCAGAAGTTTAAGCCTATAGCATCATAACTATGGAGATGCATCAAGATAACCTGAGCCACTCTATAAGCTTTATCAAAAAAGGAAGTTTTATGCCTACCCTTAAAAGTAGACAGGGTGTCTGCCTCAAGGACTAAAACTGGTTCTACAGGAGAGGAGCCTGATAACTAAAAGATCTGCCTCCCATTCTACTTTTAGAAATTCTAGGAACCACTAGTAAACCTACAGATTGAGAGCAAAGTGTTCTGTTAGGAACATAAGGAACAATCAGATCTCTGATATAAGATGGAGCTTGGCCATTTAAGGTTTTATATGTGAGAAGGAGGGTTTTAAATTCTATTCTTGATTTAACAGGAAGCCAATGAAGAGAAGCCAGGATAGGAGAGATATGATCTCTGTTTTTAATTTTTATCATTTTGGATCAGCTTTTGGCATTTTGGATCAGCTAAAGGCTTTTAACTACAGTTAACGGACTTCCTGATAGTAAAGAACTACAATAGTCCAGCCTTGAAGTAACAAATGGATGGACTAGTTTCTCAGCATCACCCCTGGACAGGATATTTTTAATTTTTGCAATATTGCGCAGATGAACGAAGGAAATTCTAGAGACCTGTTTGATATGGGATTTAAATGACTGGTCCCGATCAAAAACAACACCAAGATTTTTTACTTTATTATCTGAAATCAGTTTAATCCCATCCAAATTAAGTGACTGAATAATCAGCTTCTTTTTCACAGACTCTGGTCCAAAGACTTTAACTTCTGTTATGTCTGCAGAAAGTTAAGATTCATCCAGGTTTTATGTCATCGGGACATGCCTGTAATCTATGTAATGGGTTAGCTTCATCTGGATTTATACACAGATATAGCTGGGTATCATTAGCATAACAGTGAAAATTAATCCCATGCTGTCTAATAACTCTACGTATTGGGAGAATATATATAGTAAAGAGAAATGGTCCTAGCACTGATCCCTGTGGTACTCCACAGGTAACCTTTGAGCATGAGGAAGATTTGACATTAACGTGAAAAAACTGAAATCTATCAGATAAGATAAGATTTAAACCAATCTAGTGCTGTTCCTTTTTCCAACAAAATATTCAAGTCTTTCTAAGAGAATATTATGATAAACTGTATCAAATGCAGCACTGAGATCTAACAGGGAAAGAACAGATACAAGTCCATTTACTGAGGCCATGAGAATATCATTGGTGACTTTAACAAGAGCTGTTTCAGTGCTATGATGAGCTCTAAAGCCAGACTGAAACTCTTCAAAAAGTTCATTATGGTGTAAGTGATCACACACTTGTTTGGCAACTACTTTCTCAAGAATATCAGATAAGAAAGGAAGATTGGATATAGGTCTAAAATTGACCAAGTCATCTGGGTCAAGAGACGGTTTCTTAAGCAAAGGCTTAATTACAGCAACCTTAAAAAGCCTTGGGTACATATCATTGTAACAGTGATAGATTAATCACATCTAAAATGGAGGAGGAGATCAAAGGGGATACCCCCTTAAATAACCTGGTTGGAACTGGATCTAACATACAATTTCAAGGATTAGATGAGGACAATAGTTTTGCTAACTTTGAAAGTTCAACTGGATCAAAGCAGTCTAAACCTGGTTCAGATTCCATGACTACCTCAAATGCTGCCTCACCTTCCAGAGATAAACCAATTGTAGATAGAGGAGTGCAAAGGATCCTATTTTTAATAAGATCAATCTTATTTATAAAGCATCCCATAAAATCATTACTGCTAAGAGCAGGTGGAATGGACGGTTCAACAGAGCTATGGCTCTGGGTGAGTTTGACAACTGTATTAAAAAGATATCTAGGTTTATTCTTATTCTCCTTCTTCTATTAATGAGGAGAAATATGCTGCTCTTGTTTTACAAAGGGTCCTCTTATACAGCAGTAAACAATTTTTCTAGACTAGATAGGATTCCAGTGGGCCTGTGGAGCGTGATTTTATCTCCAGTTTCCAAGCATTTTGCTTCAAAGTGCTCTGCATTAAAACAAGGAGCCAGCTTACTATTTTTTTACTTTTTTCATTTTTAAAGGGGCTGCATTGTCTATGGCAGTACACAGAGATCTAGCAACCCCATCAACAAACTCTTCAACCTGTGAAGGGGAATAAACTAAGCTTTTGTACTCTGCAGCACTGCACAGCGACACAGAGGAGAGAGATTAATTAAAGTGGTTAAGATACATGATTTTGCTTTTCCATCTCTATTTACAACCTGCATGGATTTACAAACTAAATAAAAGCTTCAAACTTAAAGGCAACTCAGTGACTTTAATGTGTTATTTCTATTTTTGTGAATATACTTCGAGTTCATTGTTGGAAAATACTTAAGACTCAGGTAGCAGTTTACCTGCCAGAAGGAAATCAGAAGCAGATTCAAAATTACTTTATTAATCCCTTGCAGGAAATATTTTAAAAGACACAAATGTAATAAAAGGTTCTCTCCGGGTACTCCGGCTTCCTCCCACAGTCCAAAAAACATGACTGTTAGGTTAATTGGCTTCTCTAAATTCTCCTTAGGTGTGAGTGTGTGTGTGTGAATGGTTGTTTGTCCTGTTTGTCTCTGTGTTGCCCTGCGATGGACTGGCGGCCTGTCCAGGGTGTACCCTGCCTCTCGCCCATTGACTGCACCAGCACCCCTCACGACCCCAACTCGGACAAGCGTGTCAGATAATGGATGGATGGATAAAATTTAATAAAAGTAGTAAAATACAAGCGCCTATAATAATGCAACGGAGTTGACGCATACACACTAACAAGACGTCCCTCTCAAGACAAGAGGAGCTAAAATGAAGTGTTTCATTATTAAGGAAATTATTTTGTTAAAATTCCAAACCCAATTAAACTAAAAACAGTGACAACAGTTAACAACACTTACAGTCAAAAATGCCATATCTAGCTATAAGAGACATACACAGGAGATTTCCTATTGTAATCACAGCAACAAATGGTGTTTTTTGGTCCATTACATAAATCATTAATAAAATACATTATTGTTTTTCATTGTAAAATTAGAAAACAATGAAGAAAAGCATATAGATTCTAAGTATTTTTTTTACAGAACATATCATAAAAAGAAGGAGCCCAAGGAGTTATCTCTGAGGAACACTGCTGGCAATAAAGAGAGGAGTTAAAAACTGATTTTATTAGGGAGCCATGAAAGAAAACAAACTGGTTGATATACTGGAGATACCACTAAAAGGTTAGAGAATATATAGAACAATTGGGGAGCTTTATGTTAAAAATATACCATGCTATTCACAGATCTTTTATCGTGATTAAGGCTATTAAAATAAATATGGTTTGAATTTAACAAAATAAGAGGAGACATTTTATTTCTATAAAGATTTGTTATTTCACTTCTTCTGAATTAGTAACTAATTTTTCTTGAAGATTTGTTCCATGTTCTGATGTGAGGTTTTTAGCTGACGTTGAGCAGCTTGTAATCATGACGGGGTAAGGCAACTTTAATTGAACGCGATATTGTGTCGTCCTTCAAAGTGATGGGAGGCCATACTATTTTTGTTGGGTAAATTAACTCTGTCAATAAAATTGTTTAGGCTGTCAGAGACAGCGGGTAGATAAATGTCTTAAATGTCACAAAATGAGATCAAGAACGGCTAATTAGATTTGAATGGTGGTAGGTTGACATTAAATGGAAACAAATCTAATGCTATTAAAAAGGAGTTAAAGCAGAGCAGGAGACGAGTCCAGGAAATGTCCTTTATGGTGTCCAAGGAAGTCAACAAATTTCTTTGTTCCATTGCTTAACAATAATATCCTGTAACAGTCTTATGTTGTCCTTGATAAGTGTATTATACTTAAAAAGCCGTTAAAATCAAGTCGAAAAAGACAAAGGTTTTCCTATTTTAGACATTTTTTTAATTAATATTTTTATATAAAAATCACAAATATCAAAAAGAAATATGGAAGCTGGCTTCTTTAACTTATTTAAACCTTAAAGATTAAATGTATTAGAAATATGAGTAGATTTGTTTCTGTTGGGTTAAGAATCCAGAAGTTCACAAACAATGTGGAAGAAAATGTAGTACTTTAAGCAATAATTTACTTTGTTTAATGCTATATACTACTTCCAAATCAGCAAATCATATCCCTAAAAAAATAAAAAATTAAGTTCATGGAAGAAAAAAATTATTTAAAAGATCTGCACAGACATTTACACAGTTGACAACAGCAATGTTTAAAGGTTTTGTAAACAGAAAAAAGATCAATCTAAATGTTCAAATTTGACTAATGGCTGTTAGGCTACAGTGTATGTTCACAGGAGGAAAAACAACAGAACCTGTCATTCTAGTAAGAAAGTGTTGCTCTTTATATCAGGAAACGACAGAGTGGCATCCAGGGATCAACTGTCATCCCAACCTTTACACACTATCAATAAGCTAAGCATAAATAGTCCACAAAAACAATAAGACACTTGAAATTGGGGATATTATAATTAAGGTTTTCGCTTTAAACATTCCATATAGGTTTTGCAAAAGAATGAATATATGGAAAGAACCCCATAGCCATTTACTTATGTTGGAATATGTAATGACTCAGAACAGAGGGACCCAGTATTCAGACTAAACAGACAGTCGAATAATTTTAAAAGCATTTATTTAAACTGGCATATCTGAATAGCAAGGGCTAGGATGTCTGAGGCAGGAAACTCTGGTTAACAAGTGCGGTCCATGCCCAGAGAACGAGGTAGGATCCAGGATGCCAACAAGATGCAGTGGGCACCGCCCAGAGTGTCATAGATGCTGCACCCTGGAGAACAAGCAGGAGTCCGAAGCCAGATTAGACAAACAGATCAGAACAGGAACAGGCAGGCTCAGAGATCCAGGAGTCCAAAGACAATTCAGGCAAGTCGTTCAGATGTGAACAGGCATGCTCAGTGGTTTAGAGGCAGAAAAGGTCAGGATCAGGAAACCAGAAACACCAAAGAACTCTAAAATCACTTTCACCACTGGCTAGAGAAAACTAGATTAATCTGGCCCTGGTGAGCAGTGATTAGAAACTGGGAAGAGTTAGACAGGTGAATGGAATTAATAATTAAAGCAGTCATCAGTGCCATGATCATGACAGAAGATGTGTAATGCTGCTATGCGTAAACCTTACTAAAATGAAAAGGCATAAGGGACAGTTTGTAGTACCATTTTAAATTAAAATGTGATGTAATCTGTCAGAAGACAAAATATTGTTATTAATTTCTTATTTCTGCAGCCAGCAAAATTATCTCACTGACTTATAAAGATGAAAAAAGTTCCCAAAACATGAAATCATCCTTCTGTCATGGACATATCAGACCTCAGTCCCATTAAAAGCTTTCAAAAAGGGGATTGCATAAAGAATGCATTAACAACCAAATAGTTAATGACTGTGCCAGCAATGATTTGGGGTATAAACAAATCTGAAGAGCCTCCAACAAAAGATGACTTTACCTCCTCCTCATTTTAAGTAATAATTACTAACTGACCAATTCAACTGCCCCAAATGTGTCTACTATCAAAACCCAGAGACCTTAGCTCATTTGTTTTTATGTAAGTGACCAAATTTGCCACTAGGTGGAAATGACATTACATGACATGACATTTTAAAAACTTCTGAAACCGCAGCATTTAATTCAGGTGGTGTGACAGTGGCAGCAAAAACATCCCACTTTAGACAGCTCTGACATTAAAAAACTTGAATCTTTCTCTTCGTTGAGCCTGTTAATGGTTGAACTTGCTGCAGTAATACTCAGCTCTGTGCAAACAGCCCCTTTCAAGCACTGCTGCACTCATCTTATAGAAGGTTTTGAAGCAGATGTCGCATAAGTTACACCAGAGATGTAATCATCGATTCAGTAAAATCATTTCAGGATTAGTCACTTTTTTATTTCATTAGTCAAATATTTCATAAACCATAGGCACAGTGGAAACCATGTGTTTACATACAGAAGACTTAACTTTTTTGGTCTTGTAGGACTCAATAATGACTCCTCTCACAGCTTAAGCCTGGATCTGCTTTTCTTATGGAGCGATTACATTTATTTCTAAATTAAATGTGTCCATCAATGGCAAAGAGACCTCATCTCTTTCAGGAAAAAAAATTATCATGGTTACAAATTATCATGGTGTTTAAACATGCATACAATAAAAGAAAAAAGAAAAAAGATTGTGGCACTTTCATGCATCTGGATATTATACAATAGAATGAACCAGACGGATTTTTTTTTATATTATTAATTATTATTATTATTTAAATATTTTGTTTTCAAGAGTTCCAACCTTTAACTTAAATGTTGGGAATTAACTGATCAGAAGCTTACAAAAGTTTGACATTTTCATCTGGGCTTTGCTAAAACTATAAAAAAAGTAATCTTAGCAAATGTATGCCACAGCTTTTGAAGAAAAAAACAACAGATTTGCAACAATAAATCCAATCACTCTAACATTTAGCAAGCAGTATAATAGTTCTGGTCATCACAACTGACCTAAAACTGGGAAATTCTGGTTTGATTTTACAGACCGTGAGAAAAATGTTCCTTTTGACAAACTGCACATTTAAGAAAGACTGAATAAAAACATTGGATAAGTAAAATATAATTTAAAATATTATTTAAAATGACTATCCAAAATCAAAAGTCAATCACCTTTGAATGACAAATTAAATGACTAATTAACCACTACATGCTTATTTTTGTGTAATACAAACCCCCCTTTTCTCATATTCGCATTAACTAATTAAAACAAATACATAAAATAGTCTAGTCTGTTTATATAACCCAAGTTACCACCTCACTGATAGTTTGGTTTATCTTCTGTTTGCTATGTAATCCATTTGCACACAGGATGTATTTAAACAGTACAACAAGTTGACACACCATCGTTTTTTTTTCTCTTTTCTGCAATCACTATTGCCGACCCAAACATCCAAGAGGAAAGATAAACACCGTCATCCAGTAAAAAATTGACTTGATTTAACCTCTTCTCTAAAGCCACACATGTAAAACATAAGGTCACACCCACTCCCAGAGATCAAGCCAATAGGAAGCGGGGTAAGGGTGAGCAAAGGACTGTTCTTATCTTGATATAAGTCCTGCAAGAGATCATGCCCTCATCTACAGAGCCTGAATGCTTGGATGACAAAGCAGCTGCAGAAGTCACGCAGAGAGATAAACAATAAGAAAAGGGCTTTTAAAAAAGGGGCTTCCAGCTGTTTTACAACAATTTAAAAAAAGGAAAACTTCTGGTCGTCCATGAGACAGTGACATTGCAAGTGAGTACATCATTAAGAAGTTTATTTTCCAAGATTATCTTGTTTTACTTTTTCCAGATTTAAGTCATCGTGGTCTTAAAGAAAGCAAATCAAAGGAGGAACTATTACTCTGACTGCCACACTGAACCAGTCTTCATCATTGTTTAACATTTTTACCTGACACCTTGTTTATCTCAGAATTTTAAATAATGGCAATAAATTATGCCTTTGAACCTAGAGGCTAATAAAATGACACACTAAAATGCTTGATTTCTCAACCTATGACTATAATGAATAATAGCACCGTTATTAATCTTCCCTTAGGAATGCCGTTGTCAAGGTCAGAATCAAGACCAGAGATAAAAACTAACAGCTCTGAAGCCAAATGTTTCTGTTGCTGCGATACACATACACACAAATATATATATATATATATATATATATATATATATATATATATATATATATATATATATATATATATATATATATATATATATATATATATATATATATATATATATATATATAGATAGATATATAGATAGATATATAGATATATCTATCTATATATATAACACATTTTTAACCATATATATGGTTAAAAATGTGTTTTATTTTAATCTCTGCATGCTCCACAAGTTGTTTAAATGTTCTTTGTTATCCCTTATTAAAAAGACAGGATCTACTCGTGGATTTATTTACTGAGCTGCAGCAGGGTTTTGTCAGGTGGTAAAAGAAGGAGAGCAGTGATTAGAGATGGACAGAAAAACAGCTTTAAAAAGCTGCTTCGACTGTTATTCTGAGCTGACAATTGGATAATTTTTTTTTGCTTGGTCCCTATAGACCCTCTATATGATTGCAGCAGTGATCAGGAGTTGATAAAAACTATTTTTAAGCTGTCTGTGAGGGGGGAAATACCTTACTAAAGTAATATAGTTCATTGAAAAGGAGCATTATTTGTCTGTGATTTCTTCTGTCGTATAAAAATGTCAGAGAAGATTTATAAGGCACGTTTAAAAAGGAGTGCAATGTTTCGGCGTCTTCAAAGAGAACATTTCTGAGCAGTCCATCAGCTCAATGGTAGTATTCATACAGAGCATGATTTAAACATGGTAAAAATGGGAATACAAATTTATTTCCTGATTAAACTACTCTGTAGTTTACTTAAAGTATACAAAGAAATTAGTCCTCCTTGGTTTACATCATATCAGTTCCTGCATTGCCTCAGGAAGTCCAAATCAAAGCACATACCAGTGTGGTGATGGCCCAAGCTGATTACATGTCAGAGAGCTTTATGGTTTCTGACACATGGCCTGTGCTGCTGCTGCTTAACATAAAACCATTTCTAACCTTGTTACCCTAAATAGCGTATAACTAATCACAAGTTTCATTCATGAGATTCTTGCATGTGCCAATCACTTGATCAAGGGAGCTTTGACAATTTGTAGGATTTAAGGGTCGTAAAATAAAAATAAAAAATTAAAAAAAAAGCTCTCCTCGTTAAAAGATTTTCTGTTAAAACCCTCAAAACCAACAAGGAGACAAAATGCTAAGCAAATAAATGTCTCACAGATATTTTACTAACAGCCGACTGAAAGTTTTACCACAACCAGTGTTATATTTGGCAGTTTTTTTTTTTTTTTAAGTGACTTCCATCCAGAACCAGAATTTATTTTCATTTTGGTAAACCTTTTGTTTATCCACAGTTTTGATATTTTAGCCTTTTTTGCTTACACACAAGCTGATTCTGAATTAGACAAATCATACCTCCTAGCACCTTACTCTAGCTCCTATTTCTTTACCTTTTATGAGATGAACAGTAAGAACACTATTATGGGTAGGAAAGGAAATTTGGACTGCTGTGCCAAATCTGAAGAGCCTTTAGCTTCGAGGATGTCATTATGGCTCAGAAACACATACAGATTTAAAAAAGTCTAAGAGCTTTCTAAAGAAAAGAGCTTTCTAAAAAAAAAAATGACACGATGCCATTATAAAACTCAAAAAATGCAAAGATATGTACATTTGCCTATGTCACACAAAGCACATTTAAAAGAATGGTTTACTTTTTCAGCTCAGTGAGGTGCACTGTACGTATATTACCTGTCTGGATTATAAATACTGCATATTTGTACCATTTATATTTAATGCTCTGAACCTCCATAACAATGCGTTTTTTTGCACCATCTTTTTTTCTCACACTCTTTGCATTTGATCACCGCTGCACTTTATGGAATGGAAATGTTCTGAAAGCTGTACAAAACGATACACTTTGTGTGTACAAAATGACAATAAAAGTTTCTGAGTATCTAAGTCTAAGTCAGTCGTGCAAAGGATTGTGGGCAACTGTATAGCTCCTTTGAAGTGGTAAGGAAAATAAGGAAGTCTGTATGCTACATGAAATATTAATAAAAAGCATCCTCCCGCTTTTCCTACCTCCTTCCTCACAGCCACTATTCAGACAGCACTTATCGTGGTATCTGCTGACGAACTTCAGGTTTGGCTTTTTTGCACCAGTCTGACTATAGCTTAACTAGGATGAGTTTTTGTTTAACATTATCTCACTGTCAAAGGCACCTAATCGTATAACAAAAATGATATGTTGAGCTAAAAGCTTCTAAAACCAATTTAGAAAAAAAGACATTTCTTAGTTAACTTGGCTTTTAGTTTGCTATGTTTAGAGCCAACCAACAACAACAATGCTTAATCATCCCAATAACTGAATATCTGAAAGTATTATTTATATATTTTCTATTATTAAGTGAATGCATGTCTATATTAATCATATAATATGCATGCATCAACAGAGCCAGGTTTAACTCAATTAAAGTAACTGATTGAAAAATTGCATGTTTTTGATGTGCGTACTAGTGTTTATAAGCACTTCTTAGCTCCGCTGCCTGTTGCTTCTCCAAGGGATCCAGTTTAAAACAGCGTGTGTAAACCCCTATCTGAACAGTGTTTATAAACCCTGTTTTTACTTTATAAGCAATTTCTGTTTGCAAGTCCTGAAATCCCGTGTGCAAATTGTGTTAGCTGTTGTGTTAACAAGCAACACTTAGGAAAGGCAGTTTTACTAACAGCTTTGATGTTTTAATAAACCTTAAATCAAACTTGCGTAACACCTGACAGCAGCAGGATTTATAAACACTGTGTGGTTGTTATTACAACTGCTGCTATCTATGACATCTGACAGAAAAGGCTTATTGCAAGAGTATTTTTTTAATACTTTCAAAGTATTAAAAAATACTCTTGAAATGCTGATTCCCATTGTGCGGAGCAGCAACAACAACTGTTATTATTCATTTTTAGGTTAATACGAACCAAACTACAGTCTCTTTTTAAATAAGGTTATTTTGGTGACGTAAGAAACTGTAGTGTCTGAACCTCACAGGTAATAAAAGAAAAGAAGGGCTTGTTATGCGTTTTCAGAATCATGATTCACCAGTTATTCTGTGATGTTAAAATCATCTAAAAATAGTTTCAATGTAGTTCATTTGGACATTGGCAGAAAATACCACAGAGGCTACTTTACAAGAGCAGCAGAGGAAAGTTCAGACAAATACCAAAATGATGTGAATACCTTAATGTTTATCAGTTCAGTAATGAGCAGTTTTTCTACAGTATTTGGGGCATATAGCCAGACAGTGCCACCCACAGCTGCTTTTCAGTTTGTATTTCTATCCATTTTTAGTTCTGACTTCTTGGCCAGCATTTTTTTTTAGGGTTGCTTTGCAGTCCTTATATAGATATTCTGTTAGTTTTCTCATTGCTTTTGCATACTTGCTTTTAACTCAGCCCAAACCTAGATATCAAAACAAAGAATGTCAGCGCAGAGTACAGCATCTTTAGTTTGCTTTAATCAATATAAAAAAATCCTCAAAATGGCAAAAAAGGACTTTATATTCACGGATGATTTGACTACTTTTATATATCCCTCAATGGGTCTAGCTCAGGAAGATGGAGAGGTCTTTCTACTTATCAGTGATACTAACTTCTATTCACATAAAGCAATTTAAGTCTTTGCTCACCCTTGGTCTTTTGTCTTTCACCAAGGATACGACTGCACAGTTAATGTGTAATCCTGATTGAATCTTAACCTTGGGGGGGTTTTACCGTATGAATTGGCATAAAATATTTAGATAAATGATATAAGACAGTGACTCACTACATTTTCAGAAAATGCTTGTTTTCAAACAATGTGAAGTATGTAAAACATCCTCTGGCGTTTTGTTTCGGTTTTTAATGTCAGAGGAATTTGGATTTTAGTGTTTTGTATTGTTTGGGGTGGAGTTCGTAATTTAACCCATCATAATTTTTGATTGGAGTTGAATGTGGTCAAAGGTGGCGTGGATATACAGTTTAGCTTGAAATGATTTACCATTAAACTCTGACATAGAATTACCTTTACTATATCAGCAACCTTTGGTAGGAAAAAAATGACTGGATTTTATTTACATTTTTAACAAAAAGTAACGTGCAGAATTATTATTGCCCTTTTATAAACTTCTCCATTTGGGGGGAAATCCAATGTTTTATATGATTGCAATTAGTCCAAGCTATTTTAAAGCATCCTAATTATCTAGATTTATTGGGAACAGCTGATTGAGTTAACAGGTGAAAAGAGCAGCTCTTTGAAGTAGATTTATGGACAATCATACTGTAGCTGAGACAGACGAGCTGAGGACCTGGGATTGTGCATTATGGGTGCTCACTAATCAAGAAAATGCTACAAGTTCAAATCTAAATGTTTTCAAGTTGGTTGCAGTGCAAAGTATTCTAAAAAGCTAAAAAACAAGATGTTCAGTGAAGTGGAAAATCTATGAGGGGTCGTTCAGAAGACAAAAGTTACACCTCTGCTGGTGAAGAGAATAGTGAAAGAGGTGAAGCATGATCCAAAGATCACGACCACAGCCATGCTGTAGTGAACTGGGCATTAGTGGTGGCAGCGTCTTAAGGCAGCAATCCAATGATTGCAGCACACTCCTGTGTTCCACGGCTGCAGAGCACAGAGGACACCTCTTCTAGATGAGGCACACCTGCATGGCCTTTGTAAACACTTATCTGTGCAAAGAAGACAAATTCTGATCTTAGTTTTTATAATCAGATGAAACAAACATTTAATGTTTTGACCACAATGCTTTATCTTTAATTTTATAGAGGCCTTTAACTCTAAGAACAATCATCCCAACTGTCATGCATGGTGTTTGGAACTTAATAATTTCAAGGATTTTCAGCCAGTACTCTGCAGCGATCCATCAGAAATGGTCAGTCTGCAGAGAAAGACTTCCATGTTCACCACTAGCGGACATATTAATGTGACAACAACCCAAAATGTTGAGGAAATCACTAGCAGAACAAAATATTAACCTTTTGCATTGGCCTGGCCAGGGTCCTGACAAATACAATAAGGGGTGGGGTGGGGGGGTTGGATTCAGGGTCAGAGACCAGGGTAAAAATACCAACTATATATATCATGCTTAATATAGATACAGAAAGCAAAGGCCTTTTAATGATCGTTAAAATACCACATGTATAAATGAAATTAAAATTGGAAGATATTCTTTATCTGCTTCAAGGTCTCTTGTGCATTGTTTTATCTTCTGGGGAACATGTGTTTTATTTCAGATTAAGGAGAAACATTTTTGTTTAAATAAAAGTAACCTGAACTTAAAATGTTCCAGGTGTCTGAAAAATCCCAGACTTAACTGTACTGTGTCCTCACCTCTTCATTATTTATGCTTAAACTGAACTGCTATTTCCACCACTGTCTCTTGGATGGACGTAATATGTTTGTGCATTTTTGTCATCTTATACCAGCCTGCTGTTTTATCTATGTGCTTTGGATATTTGGTCCACACTAGTGCTACTGCCTGGGATCCAACTGTAAATATAACAGAAGCTTTTGCAATAAACTACCAGCAGATCAGCAATTTCTCACACAGTCACACCAGCCCATTTGCCCACATCAGCCTCCTAACGATCATGTTTCAAAGTCAACTAAACTCCCTTTTTCATTCTGATCTTGGATTTGAACTCAGATTGGCTACTAGTGTTGCGCCGATGCCATTTTTTGGCCCCGTTACCGATACCCGATACCTGGCTTTGCAGTATCAGCCGATACCGATACCATAATAATGTAAAATAATAATTGCCATCATGGCTTTGTCAAGCTGCTGCCTACCTTTGTGAAGCAGGAAAAAAATCTAATACAAAGTAAATCCAGTATAATTTTTCAATAAAAAGTTCTACTGGATAATAAAAATAAAAAGTTTTTATTGCCTACCAGGAGTGGGTGACAATAGTTGAATAAACTTATGGCTCTCAAAATGGTATCTGTGCCCTATTTGTTGGTACTCACCGATACCGATACCACCATTTTAGGGCAGTATCGGGGCCCCGTCCGATACTGGTATCGGTATCGGTGCAACACTATTGGCTACAGTTCTTTCAAATGCCTAAATCACAGTAGTTGCTTCTATTTTATTAGCCAATGTGCAGTAACAAGCAACAGAACAGGTGTATCTATCAAAGTGGCCAATGCATGTATGGTTTTATATAGTGTTGCACTTAAGACCAAGTGTAAAGATAATGTAAACAGATATACTATGGTAGGAATCTATCATTAATCCTGTGTTTCTGTGTCAATTCTTTATTTTTGCTCTAGAGGCACAGCTGACAGCCTCTGGACCTTCTCCTGCCTCTCCCCACACTGCCTCCTCCTCCTCTTCGTCAGGACCATGGAGGATGTCTCTCCAGACACAGACACTCCACTGGCTCAACCGCTTCTCTTGGAGCGGCGTGTTCGCCAGCCACAGCCAGCTGTCTCAGTTATTAAATCAAAGCTGAAAAAGGGTTTGACCTGCTCCGGACCAAAGGTCCGATCCACTCTGACAGGGTTCTTCCCTGTGGTGCGCTGGCTGCCAAAATACAAGCTCAAAGAATACATCTGGGGTGATTTGATGTCTGGTATGATTGTTGGTATCATTTTGGTACCGCAGGCCATTGCTTACTGCCTGTTAGCAGGAGTTCCACCCTTATATGGTCTGTACACATCATTTTATGCCAATATTATCTACTTTCTCATGGGGACATCTAGACACGTCTCAGTTGGGATCTTCAGCCTCATGAGCCTCATGGTTGGACAGGTAATAATCATTTGGTGTTGCTTATAAGTGCATAATGCACAGTAATTTATTTAGAAAAAAATCTATCTATTAAAATCTGAATAGCAGCCTGTAAAGAATCGAGATCTATCAATACAGTATTTTAAGGTCGATGCTGATTATTCTATATGTGCTTCAAAATTTTTTTGGTCCGATTTTGAAGCTCTCTATTTAAAACATAAGAACGACACAATCAATTTAAAAAATATATATTCTTTAACAAATAAAACAAAAATATTAACAAGAGAAAACAAATGGGGAAATGCATGCATTTTTGTCATCTTAAAGCATGGCCGGTGTTGATAATAGAAAAAATGCTTATATTCTGTCTCTACCGTACGTTTCCAATGTTTCCAATATGCAGAGCTGTTTAGTCAGACTATTATTAAGTTGTTTTTTTGTGTGTGTGAAATATGATACTACTGTCTGGTTTGTCTAACCTTTAACACATAATGACTACTTGCTGTTAATGCTGTCCATCTAGACGGTGGTTAGAGAAGTTTTCCTGGCTGGATTTGATATGAGTGAGGACTCCACCCCATCTCCTCACGAAGCCTTTAATGACACCAACCAAACATTTAAACCTGAGCTCACCGTGGAGCTGATGGGTATGCAGTTAGGGAAGGATGACTACTCCATCAGCATTGCTGCTAGTGTTACATTCCTGGCTGGTGTCTATCAGGTAAATCATCTTTAAATACATAATCCAGCCTGTATACAAATTTCTTTTTTTTTTCTACAGATACTCTATATATACATCAAAATGAAAACAAATAAATGTAAAACAGAAACACAGTGAAATTAATGTGTTTAAAAGGGAGTTTTTCCTCTCCACTGTCGCTACAAGCATGCTTAGTGTGAGGGATTGCATTCAAGTCAATGAGTCGATGCAATTAACTGGTTTTCCTTAAATATGATCTGGTGAACTGTAAAGTGCCTTGAGATGACATGTGTTGTGAGTTGGTGCTATAGAAATACACTGAAGTGAATTGAATTGTATCTTGTCAAAACCTGAGGTATCACATTGAGTTAGTTTTACTGCAAACCCCATTTTTTATGAATTACTTTGATATCAAACATGAAACATTTCAGTTAAAATCCGACAGTTTGAATCTACTACACTTTTAACATACACCAACAAAACAAATATGTATATACTGTATATACATATATATATATATATATATATATATATATATATATATATATATATATATATATATATATATATATATATATATATATATATATATGTATATATATGTATATATATATGTATATATATGTATACATAACAGAAATATGTTATGATAACCAGTTTAAATATGTTATGTTAACCAGAAACAATTTATGTTAACCAGTTTTAAAATAGTGCTATAATTACAGTAGTTTGCAAAATCTTTTGAAAGATAATTCATTATATTTGAAGTAGACTTGTAATTTTCAAGGGCTTCAAATATTTAATTCAAATTTAAATTATTTTTTCATTCCAAAAAGCGAAATTGGAAGTTACATTACAAAAACTATTTTTCTATAAGATGGTGATGGCTATTGGCTGGAAGTATCATTCTGTAGGAAGGCTAAAGGCAGAAAAACTGAAAACTAATGAGTAGCTTATGGACAAAGGAGAGAAGATGTTATAATAATACCGGTAAATGTGAAAGTGTAAGCTTGGTTTAGTTGCCTTATTCTTTTATAATGATTTACATTTATGACTATGTTAGCAGTGCAGCCAAAAGCCTGTTACAGGTAAACATGCTAAATTGCTCCTCTTCATCTCAATAGATTGTTCGGTGCTTTATCTTACTTTTTCCAAATATATACTTTGTAAAATCTTTAGTTCTTTCATTTCTCGATCTTAAGCTGTAACGATTATTCAGATTAATCAGAATATCTACTCTTATTGCCTTTTCTCTACCCTCTTTCTCCCCCAAACAGATTTTGATGGCTGTGTTTCGGCTTGGATTTGTCTCGGTCTACCTGTCGGCACCCATGCTTGATGGATTTGCCACTGGAGCTTCTTTCACCATCCTGACAGTTCAGGCTAAATACTTGTTGGGTCTAAAGATCCCTCGTCATCAGGGCTATGGGACAGTAGTCGTTACCTGGTTTAACATCTTTGCCAACATTCACAAGACCAACCTATGTGACCTCATCACAAGTGCCATATGCATCTCAATTTTAGGTTATTTGCCTGTATTTGCTTCTTAATATATCAGTTTAAGTCTATTAAATGTTTTTTTTAGCATTGTATAATATGATGTATTTTGTTATAGTGGCTGGGAAGGAGATTCAGGAGCGATACAAGGACCGTCTAAAGATCCCCTTACCTACAGAGCTCGTGGTTGTAGCAGGAGCTACACTTGCCAGCCACTTTGGGGAGTTTAACACCCGTTACCACTCCAGTGTTTCTGGTCACATTCCCACAGGATTTATTCCACCTCAGCTACCAGCATTCAGTATTATGCCACGATTGGCGCTGGATGCCATTCCTTTGGCAATTATTAGGTAATGTTAAACCATCCTAAAAGCATGTTTATGTAATTACATTAAAGTCTAGTTGCGTCTTTACCCTGTCTGAGAGAAAACATACTATACTTAGTGATTTAAGTGGAAAGATTTACAAACACAAATCCAGTCTTATAACCTAAATTTCATATTGCAGGAGTGCTAAAACATAGAATTACTGTTTATGTCAGACATATTAGGGCGTTGGAGAGAGTGAGGCAACACCAGTTTGAAGTCATATCTTTTAATTGATAATGTCTCCAATATACAGTGTTGCCAGGCATATCTTCCACCATTGAATTTCTCCAAAGAGGTTTAAATAAATGTGAGTCCACGATTTGCCTGAGTTCACCTACCAACAGCTACTTTTAGCCCAACGCCTTTTTTCCATTGAACTCAATTGAATCTGAAAAATTTAATTGACATACTTGAAAAGAAACATAGATTTGACATTTAATGGGATTTCTTGCAGTTTTGCATTCACCGTGTCGCTGTCTGAGATGTTCGCAAAGAAACACGGATATACCGTTCGTCCCAATCAAGAGATGGTGGCCATTGGACTCTGTAACGTCGTCCCGTCCTTTTTTCACTGTTTCACCACAAGTGCTGCGCTGGCAAAAACAATGGTGAAGGATTCGACTGGCTGCCAGACTCAGGTGAGTTTCAGACCATGAAAAATAGGGTCAATGTGAATTTGTTTTGTTTTTGTATCGCAATAATGACCAGGCAAGGAAGACTGTTAAATGCAACTACACAGTTTACAGTTGAATGCAGTTATTTAATACATATATAGCTTGGATCAAAATTTTAAGTTTAGGGAAAAAACATTTAGTTCCCATTTGTAATGGTGTTCTTAGGCCTAAAGACTACTCTGTTTTCCAACAGATTCTATACTAGCCGTTATTGTCAAACACCTTAAATTTGGTTTAAATAGAGTACAAGACATATATCTTAGAACTAAAGCCCCTGCTATTTCAAAACTGTATTCCAGCTTTGAGGTTGATTTTGGCAAAGTGAGTTCTTCCTCACAGAGTGGCTTTAGGTTCATGATACTTGATTCACTTCACCTTTTTTACCGACTTCCAGAGTCAATAAACACATTTCACAAAGATGTTAATGTCTGAATAAAACCTGTCTTTCTTTTTAAAACAGTATGAAGGGGTGTAATTTTCATACTATTCAAACTTGCATGTAAGCAGATAAACGTGGTGCATCTAGAAATTAGAAAGTAACAAATTCCTGGAAGTCCACATATTTGTTCCTAATGTCCGGACCAAGAGTTTTTCATAGCTGTAAAGTCTTGTGTTTTGGCCAGGAAAATAAAGCATTTTACCCCTCTTTCCCGCTGTCCTCCTCTATTAGCAGTCCGTTGTAAATGTTCTGTTTTATCATAACATAAAACTATATATATTTAAAAAAGTGATCTGCCTCTCCAAACAGAACTGTTGCTAGCATCGCAAGTCTCACAAATTCTGATCTACTCATTGTAGTTTGCAGTGGTCTGACAAGTGTTTATTTTAGATTTCTTTTGCAGTAACTCTCCCCTGACCTTGAGAGAGCAAGCCACTTTTTTCCATTCAAGAACTATGGACTCAGACCCAGAGGAGCTTCATTCAGGTCCCTTTGCATTCAATTGTAAACCGCCGCAGCACATACTGTAGGTCCTGGCAGGATAAAGCCAACAGAAGAAGCAATACAAAATCTGCTGGTTCTCAAACCAGACATCCTCCAGCCCTTGTTTATGCCCAGAAATTAAGTCCATAAAAGTTATAAACAGGACCAGTGACTGAGAGAAGCCTTGCCAGACTACAGTATGCACAGAGAATAGGTCCAGCTTCATGCTAGCAATGTGGACTAAACTCCTGCTCTGCTCGAACAGTTAACAAATGGCTCTTAGTAAATGGCTCCTGAATCTGTCTACCTTGAGTGCCCCCCACAGGACACCATGTTGGACAGAGTCAATTGCCCTCTCCAGGTCCAGGTTTGGCAAACTCCCATAAGAACCATGCACAGGGTGTAGAGCTGGTCCAGTGTTCCACTGCCATGAGGAAAACCACACTTCTCCTCCTGAAGCTGAGGTTCAGCAATCAGCCAGTCTCAGAATTAGTGCCAGAATTTATAATACATGATATTTTTATTTCCACAATCAAAGAATTTATTGCAATTGTATGTTGTTTGCAGCTCTGGTTTCAAATATAAAATCATGTTTTGCTTTGGAATTAATAAAAAAAAACAGAAATGTTCCTCAGCAATTGTCCGGCAAGTGTCATACATTGCAATGTAATATTGCAACTCTTCTTTCATAGCAAAAAGAAAATAATTTTTTTATCTTTTTTTCGGTCTGATATATTTCACCTTTTCCAGGTATCAAGTCTGATCAGTGCCCTTGTGGTCCTTCTGGTGCTCCTCTTCTTTGCCCCATACTTCCAAGCACTTCAGAAATGTGTCCTTGCCTGCATCATCATTGTAAGTCTTCGGGGAGCCCTGAGGAAGTTCAGGGATGTCCCAGCAAAGTGGCGAGCCAGCCGAATGGACGCCATTGTTTGGCTGGTTGCCATGTCCGCCACAGCTCTGATCAGTGTGGAACTGGGATTACTTGTTGGAGTTATCTTTTCAATGTGCTGCGTCATCTATAAAACCCAGAACCCAAAGGTTAGTAAGCTGACCCTACAACATTGTTCTTGGGTTCCAATTCTAAAGGGTTGGTATTCTGGAACCATAATATGTTTCTGCTCAAATACATCTTAATCAAATTAACACTTTTACATTTGCATACTGTAACTGCTATTATGTTGTATTTTGTTTCAGGTCTCTCTCCTTGGCCAGGTCAATGACAATGATCTGTATGAGGATATTGAGGAGTACAAGAATCTCAAAATGCCATCTCGGGTTAAAATCTTCCGTTTCCAGGCTCCTCTATACTATGCCAATAAGAACTCTTTCCTGAAATCCCTCTATAAAGCTGTGGGAGTTGAACCTTTCTTGGAACTGACTAAGAGAAAAAAGGCTGAGAAAAAGGACAGAGATAACTCCAAAAAGCAAGCTAAGACAAATGGGGAGAAACCCAACTTTGATGTCTTTGTAGGGCTTGTCCAAAAAGAGTTGGAGTTTCACACAATAGTCTTAGACTGCTCAGCAATCCCTTTCATTGACTCAACAGGCATGGGCACTTTTAAAGCTCTAGTTAAAGAGTATAAAGAGATCGGTGTAAGTGTGCTCTTTGCATGCTGCAACACCTCAATCATTGATGTTCTCCAGAAGGGAGAGTGCTTTGGGAAGAATAACAAAGACATAAGCAGTCTGTTGTTTTATACAGTTCATGCCGCTGTTCTTCATGCAAACAGGGCAGCAGAGGAAAGCAAGGCTGAGGACTCTGTGGTGTAAAATAACAGGATAAACCTTTTCCCCCTTTTATATTAAAGCTTACAAATGATTGTAAGCCATAACAAGGATGTATTAGGTAACTTTGAAAGTACACCCAAGAAACCTTGTCCATGAAACATAGAGGGACCAAGAGTAGGAACAGAGTAGAGAATGCATAAGAATTTATAGATATAGGCATTTTTTTGTTTGTTTTATACCCTGGAGTAATAATATTAATTGTTTTTTGGAGCAATTTGAAGGTCCAAAAGGCTGGTTTGTGAAGCCAGCAAACACATATCAAAGTGAAAAATTAATTTCACTTCTTTAAATGTTAAATTCATGTTTTGGACGGAGAAATAATTGAATAATTTCACCAATAGGAATCAAATCTATCAATGTGTTTCAGCACTTGCGCTCTGTTTTTTTGTACATTGTCACAGATTTTAATGTATTACCTATTTAATGGACTAAGCCAGTGGTGGTCTATTTTGTAGCTTTCACCCACAGACTCTCCTCCCTTCCTTTCTGTGCAAGAGAAAGGAAAGGAGCTAAAAGAAAACTAAACACACCAGAGGCTTTATACCCCAGAGAGTGCCTAGGTAATATTTTAGCTGTGAATTGATGTGTTCATCGTTTATATGATGTTGGTCTAGAGGTAGTTTCTAATTGCTTTAGGAAACATAAAAAAAAAAAGCTTTAAAACAGATCCACCGTTCAACACCCTGCAAAAGGTGTTGAAGGGTAGTTTTTCCAACAATTCTTAGGAAAGTTCTTTAAGTAGGCATGAGCGTTTTCATTATGGATTGTTATGTTTTCATAAACAGCGGTGTAAATATAAAAGCTATTTAGAGTGAAAATACCAAGTCCGTATAGGCTTTACTCCACATGTTCAGAGTCCAGACTTGTAATTTACCCTTTCCTGATGTGCTAACTGCCACCTATAAATCATTTGTAAAAGGCTGGTTAAACTCTTCCTGACTATCGGAAGAGGTCAGGAAGAGAAATTTTTACGTGACAAACAAGGACTTTGCTCGTTCTGAGTGAACCCTGCCTTTAGGAAATGGGTCACTGGAGTGCGCTTGTGCTCTTGCCCTGTTCTGAACAGTCAGCTGGAGCTATATAAAAGGGTTCAAGTATTTGATCTCATGGTGCTTTTCAAATGTTTTCTTAAGTTTCTAACTGGAGAGTGCACGGACAGCTGGTGATATCTCACATCATTTGTAGGATCTTTTTATTTTCTTTCTTTAATTCAAAACTTTTGTACCTAGAGAAATAAGCTCAAATCATTGGTTTAAACTGTTGTTTCATATTATCCTTATCCCCTTGAGACCAAGACTGATTATATGTCTAACAGTGCAATGTGAAAAGCCTTTGATGTGATGTAATAAAAACATGATTGAAAATATGAGCCACATTACTTTTTATATCGAGCAAACAGTCAACTATAATCTATAAATTTATTTAAGGAACCACTGTGATTATATTTTTAGACATTTTAGAAGGTATAATTTAAAACTTTTTCAATAAAGCCAATTAGAATTGAGAAAAATGTAATAATTGGTGGTTAAATTAAAATGAGTCTTAAGTGAAACAAGTGTGTGCAGTTTCTTTCATTCATGATTTCAGTTGTCACCTGTGCAGGTTTTATTATGTTGTTTTCTGTTAATGAATGAATTAATAAAATAGAATAAAATAGCAAATTTATTTTTGATAATAAAGGTATTTTGATGCAAAGAATCAGTATGTTTTAGTTTGAATCCAATGTAAGTGTTTTCAGTTGTGAATATAGCATGTTCGAAAGTAAAAAAAAAACAAAAAAAAACAGTAGAGTCCGTTTGGTCATGATCGTCATCTTTTTTGCAATTTCAGAATTTTTCCGTGGACATTTTTTCAAAACCATTATGATCTGCTAACCCGAGAGTTGAAAAATACCAGCAGATCAATCGATCCTAAAACACTTAGAACAATCTATTTAACAGTCAGTCAAATTACACTTAGAGTAACTAGAATCCATTTTTTATCCATTTTGGTGCTCAACTTAAAATGATCCTGTAGTTTGTTACCATGTAATTTGGCTAATTTACAACACTTGTGTTAATTCCTTTGGGGCTTTAGCTTCCCTGGGGCTTTAGATAGGGGGTGGGTTTAACACCTAGGGCATCAGCAGGGGGTAGCAGGCAGAGATCCCTGCCATCACTCCACCACCAAGAGATGTTGGGGTTAAAGGAGCGAAATGTCCACAACTGGTGGTCCCCAGCTGATGACCTAGGGGTGTACAAGGCACATTTGTTCAAGGCACTGGTGGAGGTGTGTCAGGCAGCAATGCCCAGCAGGTAGAACATCACCATTTCTTTTCAATTATATCTTTTTTCTTTATTAATTCTACTATAGCCTATACATAAAACAAGAAAAATGTTAAAGGAGGCGAAATGTAGTTTATTCTGAACGCCCTTGTGATTACATTTTTTTTAAAGAAAAAAAAGTACTTTAATTAATAATTGCAAAAAAATTTAATAGAACTCCGAGTTTCCAAGAAATCAACAAAATGGCCACCAGAGAGTGCTTGTGTAGGACCAGAAAGAGGATAGGATAAAAATAATAAGAATTTTGCTTCATTCAATCTCCTGTCCAGGCAAGAAAACAGTCAAGTACAAGAATGGTCATGGTCACTAGCAAAACAGGCTGAGTAGTGTGAAGCCAGCCTGACCAGAGGCAGTGGAAAGAAGAGAAATGTATCAGCCATATAGTTTATGTTCATCGGATCAACTGTCTGAAAGAAAAAGGTGGAAGTAGAGAGACTATTTAATGTTTTTTCCTTGTTAGAGGTGTGATTGTGTGTTGACACCATATGTGCTTCATCCCTTAAATTATACCTGAATGATTCACGGGTTAGAACGAGGTGACTAAAGAAACATAAAACTATTACTCTGAAAATGTCAGGGTATTGTGCTGAAAAGAGTTAAAGAAAATGACAAAGCCAAAAAAAAAAAAATAATGATAAGTTGAAAGACCAGAGGAACTGTTGCTTAAGTCCACTTATTAAAGGATTATAGGAAAGGCTGACTCCTTGGAAGAAAAAATCTACAGACTTCTGCACAAGGGCCTACAGCACACTGACTAAGATATTACTTTTAATAGAAACAAATCAAAAAGAATAAGTACATCTTTCTAAATATAGATTTTAGCATATTACAAATTGTAATAAAAAAAAAAAATATTATTATTAGGAGGGAAATACTATGCATTCACTACTTTTCCAAGAATTGTTTAAAAGCAGTCTGTTGTGCACTAGTAACCATTAGGCTCTGAGGCCAAACACAGTCAGTAACATCTTAATCCAACCTTACCATCATACTTTCAAATGCTGAAGTCATGTCTGCAGCAGGTAAATCCCTCTAACTACTACATTCCCTGACTGCAAACCGAAAGGTAGGATAAAAATAATTAAATCATTCAAAAAAGAATCAAGACACACGTCTACGCTGATAGCATGTATACAGGTAAAATGTAAAAGACTCTTTTTTAACATTTAAATGTAAATGTGTGAAGACAGCTGTCTGTGCACCTGCTAAATAGTGCCATGAGCCCAAACAGGATGATTACCCCACTCTGAATTGCACACCCACTAATATTTGGAGGAGGTTAGCAAATAATAAAATCACTATTGAAAGTCTGCGTTAAATTTGGTCTGTTAATATTTTACTAAATGAATCAAATGTTCCTCTTCCTGGCCAATTAAGATAATTTCTGTTTTTCAAAACACATCTCTGGTGAAAAAAATTTTAATATGTTGAGGATTTCCTTCAATTCCTCTGGCCCACTTCAAGATGTTTGATCGAGCTGAAATTTTTCATGTGAAGTATTTTAAATCTTTATAGATTAAATAGCAAATTACAGCTCTGAACTAAATGTGGTTTCTGATTTACTGGTATTAAAACAGAGTCAAGTCTGAGTTTTTGCATTTGCAAGGACGCACACAATGGGAGACTTTTGATCAAATGAAAGTAATTAATATTGATAATGTCCCATAATATAACCTTGTAAAACAGTTTGCAAGGTCATATAACAGGCATCATCTCAATAAGTTACTTTCATTAAAAGTCTCCCGTGGTATGAGTCCTTTCCAACAGAAAAACCGGATCACTGCTCGACACTCAACAGGCTCCATTTCAGACTTTACTCAGTTCAAACACCTGTAAGTCAGAAACCACAAATAGTTCAGAGCTGCAATTTGCTACTTAATCTGTAGTAATTTAAATAACGTCACATGCAAAATTTCAGCACGATCAAACATCTGGAAGTGGGTCAGGGGATTTACTTATTGAACGCCACTCATATGTAAGTTATGTATGTATATATCTAGGTTGCAGGTCGTGGTTGTTTGACCCATCGTCTTAGTTATTGTCTTTGGGACAAAATTTAAAGAACCTGGTTTTAAGTACGGTCCACGCTTCTTCATGTTTATCTTTAAAATGATTCTGTGTGTTTTGTGTCAATGTCTGATGCAGATATTAACTATTTATAGTTCCAACCATGTATAGTTTGTGTGACCTAAAATGTCCTGCTCAGACAGTTGTATCCAAACACCTCCCTAAAGCCGCTAATGAACTGGAAACTGCAGAAACACCAGGGTCACTGTTCAAAATTATGCAAACTTTACAAATGGCCATTAACTGAGATGTTGTGACCATAAAAAAAGTCCCTCTAATATGGAAGTTTCTACAGAAACTTGTTATGGCCAGAGAACAGGTTCAGGGTATGTTACGGCAAACTGTAAAGCAAAATGCCAGACGCATCATGCTGTGGGGTTGCCCCATTGCATTGCCCAAAGTTGTGTATTTACACCTAAAATCCAAAACTGGGTGGTAGAAATCTGCACATAATCATGTACATAGAAAAAAACACACTAAAATTGGTTTAGGATGTGGAAAATCAGGGGAACACTAAATGTCTAATCAGTCAAAAGCTCCATTGTGGACGTGGACCTTAGTGAAAATGCGTGAACAATACATTCAATATATAGGAACTAGTTTATTACTGACAATGAGAGGAGTGGTCAAATAGCCAGAAATATTTGAGGATCTAAGTGATAGCTACAAGAAATATAAAAGATAAATGTTTTTTTTATTGTCATTAGACTGTAATTAAATAAATAAATAATTGAATAAATAATTTAACTTTATTGATCTCACACTGGAGAACTTCTGCATTTAACCCATCCCCTTGGGGAGCAGTGGGCTGCCATTGTACGGTGCCAAGGGGAGCAGTGTGGGGTTAAGGGTCTGTGGGATGCCCCAACCACTGGGCCGGCACCTGCCTAAATGTAATACACTAATAATCCATTATTTCACTGGCAAATCTTTATCTAAAATGAGAAGAATATTTAGATCAGACAAAATATTTTAATCAAATAAAATGTGCAGCAAATTGTTCATTTAAAACAATTTAAAGTTGCTCAAAAGTTATTGTCATTCCACCCTGGAAAGGGACCATCAAAATAGATCAGCCAAAATTCTCTTTAACATGAGTTTATAGGAAATCTTTAAAGGAATCTTTAGTGTAGAAATTCACTATTTTTTCATGTGAAATACATACTTTTCAAGAAACTCTTGTTACTTATAACGGAAACCAATTTTACGTCCTTTAACATTAAGGACTTCCTGCCTGCAATGGACAGAAGGGCTTCTCAGTCCCAACACTCACTCTGACCATGTGATATGAGGCTAAATTAGCCACGTCATGCAGGAGCTCATGTGTTTAACAACCATGATACAAGCTTGGTATCAGTGAATAAGCAAAAAAAATGAATAACTAGAAAAGAATTAATAACAAAGACATTTTGCGGGTTGATAAATTGGTCTAGGTTGAAGTTTATCCTATGCAGCAGCATCCTTCTGTAGTGTTTTTAGAGCATTGACTGACTGAGCCCAGAAACAAATATGGATAACTGTCTACCAAACGGATCAAATTAAGTACAGTTGGAATTATTTGCTGTCTTAATTATAAATATCACAAACTGTAATTAATTTCAATTCATTTATATATTGGCAATTCACAACATGTCATTTCGAGGTACTTTAAAGAGACAATTCAATCAAATCATGGCTGAAAGTTTTCTATCTCCGGAAAGCCAGCTGATTGCATAGAGTCATGAACTTCACCTGGATTGTGTTGTTGACTCTTCAGTAATCCTGTAATCAATGCATCAATGAAAAACGAGACTTCCGAAGTATGGCTGTGAACATTGTAAAGGTAATTCAGCAGCTCTTTAAGAGACATCCGTTACGCATTCTGTTTCATTTAGCAAAGATTTGGGTCACAACAGTAGAAGGTTCAGGAGCAAAACCGTGAAGGGTTACTGTTCCCTTCTATGACACACATTGGTCATATTCCTTCTCTCAGGACAAAAGACAGGCTGGAATGTAGATAGACCGGTAAAGTGAAACTTGTACTTTCTGACTCAGCATGTTCTTTACAGCAATAGTACATCTTAGTACTTACATCTAAAGCCTAAATCTATATATCAATCTTCAGTGTCCTTTCGAGTCTGACCTAATCATACGCTGAGATCTGTTTCTTCTTTGGTTGGAAATGCCATGTGCCTTTTGCCTAACATCAGCAAAAATATAATATTTTAAACATTCAATTTGAAATGAAAAACTAGTTCATATAAAAAATATATTGTTGTTAAAAACAGAAAGACCACTTTTTTTAGTCATGTGTCAATTTATAGTGTTTACATAGACAAAGTGCTTTAAAAAACATAAGAAAAATTATTATAAAGAACTAGAGGTCAATTTATTATCTTTATATAGATATATACATTGCTATTTATCTATAAATCTCTCTCTCTCTCTCTCTCTCTCTCTCTCTCTCTCTCTATATATATATATATATATATATATATATATATATATATATATATATATATATATATATATATATATATATATATATATATATATATATATATATATATATATATATATACTGGATAATATAATATAACTGGATTTGGACCCTACTCTCTGAAATTTGTGTTTGTGTTCCAAGTTTAATCTTTGCCCATTTCATTCTTATATATCATGAAATGTTTGTGTTATGTGCAAAAGTATGTATTTATTTATCAATCCATGTAGTAATTACAATTCTAATAACAATGTTAAATGAATATTTGGTAAAGCCATGCCAAATAGGTGTACATGTTCCTCCAACCTCCCAAAAACTTACTTCTTGTGCTAAAAGTACATTATTAAAGGTCAGCTGCAGATCACCAGCCAAATCCAAATCAATACCACTGACTTATACGAAGGAGGATTTTGAGCTGTATAGCAACAGACGAAACAAATGAATGAAGTGACTGGCACATGGGCATGCAGTAAATGTATGTTCTGAATAACAATTTAAACAAATCAAATATTATTTAATCCCTTTTTGGTCAAGATATCATTATTTGTATAAATCTGATGCATGCATGTCAAGTTATATTGACAGTTTTATATTTAAAAATAAGAGATATTTACCTTTTTTTTAATGTATTGTATTTGTGGCTCTTTGGTTTCTTCATCCCTGCTGCAGTCCAGTTTATTTTATTTATAGACTGCTACTTGTATTTCATTTTAGATTTGAGATAAAAATCTTAAATATAGAAGAAAAAAATCTTTAGAACCTCACCTGCTAAGGAAAGTTTTTTACTTCATTTAGCAAATACGCATGCGTAACAGATCCCTGATAAAAACTGCTGAGTTTGTCAGTGTCACTGGAGAACTAAAGATGGTGATGACAGTCAGAGAGAGAGACAGCTGTCTGCTGGTGAAAGCGATCTAAGTTTACCTGCAGATTAAGGCATGTTTCTCAGGTAGGAGTCAGCACAACCAGCAGTTTGGACTCCACCAGAGCAGCTTAACAAACTCAGAGAAGCACGTCAGTGTTAAGGCAAACGTATGCATTAAAATGGGGCCGCAGTGGCCAGGAAGGGAACATGTGCACTGAGGAGTGCACATTTTACAGCCAATCTATGCTGATCACAATAAACTAACAGAAAAATGAATGTGCCATACATGTATAGCTTCCAAATCACTGAAGACAGATCAGATTTTCATGAGGTCTTAGCCCTAGAGAGATATGCCCATATTTATGAATTGCTGCTGTATACGATTTTTTACAGTTTTACATATTATTAATGGGTTGAGTGGTTCTTCATCTTTAATTATATAGAAAAATCCTAGATGACTGCAGAGACAAATGCACCCCTATAAAACAGCAAGATCAATAAATACATTTTTTGTTAGTAATCTTTATTCACAGTAAACAGTTGTCAGTTCTTGGATAATATACTAAATAAAAAATGTTTTTCTAGATGATGGTTTCACTGCGGCCACCTTTTGGTTTAAAGGGGAACTATGGAGAGAATTTTGTTTCAAAATATATATACATCTTGTAAATGTGTGTTCAAAGACAAATACAATGAAATTAGGAATAAAAAATAAAAATACACACATAGAATCTGGTAATCACAAATTCAAAAAGGTTCCTACGCGTACAAACCATTAAACTTATGCACATGAACCAAATGAAACGCACAGACAGGCAGCTATACGCAAATCAGTTTATGAGTTCAAAGCGTTTTTTTCAGACATATTTCACTCTTACTGCTAGCCATGCCCCCCGTAGAGCAGAGCATGGGATTAGAAGAACATAATAGGAAAAGATTTTATATAAATTTCAAGCCTGTTTCTTCACAAGCAGTTTTTGTGAAACAAAGAATGTTATTTGCAATAAAGCTCTCCTGACATCTACTGGAGCTATCCGCCTAAAGACCACCATCGCCTTCACCTTCAACAGCCTCTCTAGCTCTTCTCCACGCTCCTAGTTTTTCTCAAGCTTCTCATGTTCCATCTCTCTGATGATACAGTCACTCAAAATTGCCACTTCATGTGTGCTGTTTAACCAGCATGGCCCCTCTATCTAGTGGCATTTTCCACTCTTTTACTAGTATTCCACTTTTGTAAATGTGTGCATGAATGGATGAATGATTGATGCAAAGGCCATAAAAGGCAGTGATATGCCAATTTTCTCTATTTCTGTTCAGGTGCATCTTTTTTATTTATGACATGCACCAATCCAATCTAATACCTATAAATGGACTGAGCACATCAGCCTTTGCTGATACTACTGTTCAATGAATGCTCCATATATTTTACCATGTGAGTGAGGGCATCAATCCTGACATAAATATTGTTAAAAAAATAGGTAACAAATTGGCAAGATAAATATAAATAACGCTTCCATTTAAAGTTTATTCCAAACCCATGTAAAGTGGACAACAAACAGACTTTATAACATGTAATAAAATAGCAGCTGCATGCCAATGCTGGATCAGCATCTTTCATCCGATACAGCTAATCAGTCAATATCACAGCTGGATATTCGATCGGTGCATCTCAATTATTTATACTGATCTTTTGTGTACATAAAGGATAAGCTAACTTTAAATCAATAAGTTAAGCTTTTTTTTTGTGATATAATAAAATGCTTGCGTTTCAGGTAGTGAAAAATCTAATAAAGTCTGAATTTTAACCATTTATAAAAACCTGGTTTCAGATTTTCTTTGAAAACTTAGACAAACTTTATTGTCATGTGTATACAAAACAAAATTTTCATTTTGTACAGCTCTTTATTTCCATTTCTTAAAGTGCAGCAGTAATCAAATGTAAACAATATGAGAGAAAAAAACATGAGGCAAAAAAAACAAACATTATTGAGTCTGAAATTGTGTCAGTTCAAAAGTATGATCTCACTTAGATTGAGCGGCAAGTTATTTTTTTCAAACATAGTTAGGTTTTTTGTTTTTTTTTACTTCTATGGTTGCATTTTTCTCTAAACACATTTCCAACTTAAAAGCTCCTCTCTGGGTTTAATTGTAATATTTTCATGGATTTTAAGTTTTAAAGTTTAGTCAAGTTTCCTAATTACTTCCTAACTTAAAGTAGCTCTATACGGTGAATTTTTATATATAAAAACTACATACTGTAAAATGTTTAAGGTTGAACCAACAACTATAATATAAACTAAGCTAAATTCAGTGCTTTAGTGCTGCCCTCTGCTGTTAAACAATTTAGCTTGTTTTGTTGGTTTCTCTAAAAGATTTATCCATTTCCCTCCTTTTAAATCAGATTTTTTTTAATCTGACTAAGCCACAAACAAAGAGTTAGCAAAGAACACACTTTAGTTTGTAAAAACACTTTATTTTTTCCAAAATGTTCAAAAATATCTTTTCACAGAGGCACCGAAACATAAGCATCCCATCTCATTGGTCAGCGCTTTTTAAAAATCATAATACTAGTAACCACAAGGAAAAATAACAAAAACAAAAAGACAGAACATTCAAGAAAAAATAGGCAGTTTAAGGGGAAATAATAATTTAATTCTGCAGCTGGCAATGTGTTGTCACCGCTGCTTTCTGGGGCATTTCAAAGTGCACTCAACTTTTTTTTTTGTTTTAATAAATACAAGTGAATCAAAACATTTTAATAATTGTTCTGCCCAATGAGAAACAGTGATAATACAGTACAGTTACTCAAATAAGGCAAACAAATCCAAATGTGCAAAAACTAAAACATTTAATGCTAGTTATAATAAAGGGTCTCCTGTTGTGCAAGAAGTAGGTAGTTTCCATTTTTCACTGGCCTTATCCAAGCAGCATAGAAAAACAAAACTTTATAAAGAGGAAACTGTGCAGAAGCTGTGAATAAAATAGAAGTTTTGTTCTTTTTTAAAGAAAGGTTTAACGTTTGGGATTTTTAAATACCAAATCTATTAAAATTATTAATTACAAATTGGTCCATTATTACCACACTTTGTCTTAAATTAGCTAAAAGCAAAGCAGCTGTATTTGCCATCTCAATTTACACTGCAGGTAAACACAGAAATTTGCTGCTGAAAACTAAGATAATTCATTTGAACATCTTTCCTCGGGTATGCAGTAAATCTGCAGGATGTATTTATTTTATCAAAGCCACATTTTGAAGATGTAATTGATATTAGAATCATAAGAAGGTCCCTCAAACCCTGCCATTAGTTTCAACACTGGTGGGCGAAGTCGTCGAAGTTACCTTTTATTGATAAACTTGTGAAGAAATCGAAACTTTAATTGGGTTTCTTCTTTCGTAATAAGTTTTTTTTTCTTTTGGAGTAAAAAAAGCGCCTCGTCTCTGCCAATTTTTAATCGGTCTTAGATTATGGTGACCTTTTTTTATAAGAATGCTACTTTCTCATGTCTTCAAATCTTGGACTGTTTACCATGCTTCATTAAGGTTCATCACAGACTGTAAACCGTGACAGATCACTGTGAGCTGTACTCTTAAATGGGATGGCCTTCCGTCTCTATGAGAAGGCAGCGTCATTGCTACTCTTTTATTTATAAGGCCCTTCTTGGATCACTGCCCTCTTACATTCATACTTTATTTATACAGAAAAGCAGGGCCTCTTATTCCCTTAGATCCAAATGATCAGCTGTTGCTCACTGCTCCTTTTGCCCACACAGATCTAGGGAAGAAAAATCCCATATCTATGCAGCTCCTTGTGTGTGGATTTTTTTCACAAACAGACTAGAAGCTGAATGAGTTTTTATCCTTAAATGCTTTACAGTTGAAAATGAAAGAATTTGAAACGGCTTAAATTATCTGTCATTGTTTTACATCATATATTTTTTTATGTACCTGTCATTTAATTTAATGCATTTCCGTTCAGTATGTAACTTTGCTGCCTTTTGGCCAGGACTCCCTTCAAAAAAAGGTTTTTAACCTCAAGGATTTTTTTCCCATGGTTAAATAAAGTTTAATAATAATTAGCAGATATTTTGGATTTTGATTAGGATGCATCTGGTGTATAGTTTACTTTAGCAGTCAAATATCAAACTGACACCCACACAATCCACCAGAGAGTAAAACTTACAGTAAGGTTGGCAGTCAGCATATTTCTGTGATTACAGTATATATGTAAATGAGTCAGAAAACTACAGCCTCACAGGATTACGCTCGTTTACCTTTCTAATCTGTCATTTCAGCAATCCTTGTTAAACTTTGACCAATCTTAAAACCAATTCTTTGGAGTTTAAAAATCATACTCAGAAAGATGGATGACTAAGGTGCCTGGAAAAATATTAGACAATTGCACATAAAGTGCTAACATGCTTTGAAAAAAAAAAAACAAAAAACAAAAACCAGTTCAATTCCTATATTATTCAATATGATTAGTTGCTAAAGGTCTATTTCATTCAGTCCTTCATGCACAAAAAAAATCATATTACATATTACATCATTACACACTTGGTGGTAGAGGATAAAGAAAATGAACACTTGTTTATTGGAGGAACAATGTAAACCCAGTAATTCTCTAATGCTAACAGGCTTCTCTCCACATGTCGTCCTTTATTGCCCAAGTGTGATAATTCATTCTGATTTCTTCCTTATAGCTGCATTTTGAAACAAAAATAATGAATAAATAAAAAAAAATGTGAAGCTAAATGAAAACCTATATGATAGCATCAAAGGCTGGTTTGATTATCAGTGAGAGTAGGAAGATTGGGGTCTCTGTGCTCTGGGATTGGCTCTGCTGCTCAAGATTTAGCCTGAGAGGGTAGCTTCAAGTATAAAAATATTAATTTTAACTAAAGCAATGGTTTTGGATTTAATGCCATCACTGCTGATTTCCTTTTCCATGAGAGAAACATGAACAAAAAGAAGCACTAAACGGGAAAAAAAGTTCCCACAAGTTTGAGTACATCCAACAGCATATCCTGTCTATTCCTATTTGTATCTGCTCACTACCCTTTTTAAAAAAAAATAACACTTATAAAAACAACAGTATTCATTTCATACAGATAGATTAAAATAATGCATAAGGAAAAAGGCAGATTTCATGCAGGCAACCATATTTGATCCAAATCGATCCCATTATCTGAATGCCTCTGCACAATAAAATAAATAAACCAACCCAAGAATGATATCATTTCAAAATATTAGGTTTGTTTCTATAAAACATTAAACATTTCAGCTCCATGCATTGATACGTTTTTTTTTTTTCATTTACCGTTCTAAAGCCACTGTGAGGGGACTCTGACAGCATGTAATAATAACCAGCGTCAGCATCACAGGCATCATGCGTTTACAGTATGTGATGCTTCAGCCTGGGTTCACTTATCTGCCGTTAGACCAGGTGAGACAGGGCCGGCTGTGTCTGAAGTCCATGATACCAACAGCCGTCTGATGCCACCAGTAAAACATCAGCACCACCAGTATGTGCCACAGTTGGTGGCTGGCGCCGATATAGTTCACCTGACCTGGAGGGAAAAAGGAAGAAAACATCTTCTAAAGACTGGAATTTAAAAAAATATATATATATATTAAGGCTGCAACTAACAATTATTTTGCAAATTGATTAATCTGGTGATAATTTTTGACTAATTAATAATCAGATAGGAATATATTCCTTAGAGAAGACTTTAAAGCAGGTGAAACTAGAACTATATAAACTATATAGAACTATATAATATAATATAATAATATAATATAATATAATAAAAGAGTTCTAGATAGAGCAGATTGAGGACGAAACGTTTTTTTTTTTTTTTTTATTAAATGAAATATGTTTTTTTTTTTTACAATTTTGATATAATTACAGTGGGTTGTTTTGTCAGCTATAGGCTGTTTTAGAGTCTATACTCCAGTTAATAATTAATCAATTACTAAATTAGTTGGTCATTATTTTAATAATCAATTGATCATGATTAATCAGATTATCTTAAATCAATTAATACATCCATAAAGTTGAAATATAAATTATCTCCAGTTTATAAACTGTTGTTATTAGAATATTAACAGATAAATTATGGTATAAGATCTGGTATGTTTACTTTCTAACAGATTTAAGTTGCTAGATCGCACTAAAGCTCTAGAATTGAATTCAACTTAATTTATAGATTTAAAGGCACTTGGCAGATTAGTTAATCTGATCAGATCATATTGGAAAGACTTCCTCTTTTATCATGATAGCTCTAATTAAAATCTAATTGAGTGTAATTAGGGTAGTGAGTTTCAGCTAGTGATGTGTGACCATTGAGGATTAAAGATAAAGGTAATTAATTTACTACCTTCAGCCCCAGTTTTCTACTGCCGCCTACAGTGTTGGCTTTCAATGGAGCCACACCTAAAATACCAGGGCCATAAAAGGCTGCTTATTGATTTCTTTCTTTGGTAGATGCAGCTTTTGACAGTCAGGCACAGTGGATTAATGTGATCCTTTTTAAAACTGTTTTTCTTCTTTTATTTGATATTTCACCTTATTTTTTTTGCTGTAACTTTTAATTTAATTTTTTTTATTATTATTATTGTCTGTGTACCTGAATGCTTTTATTTCCAATTTGTTCAACTACTGAAACCTGAATGTCTAACAATCTACCCTACTGATGCTGAGGATGACATCTGATTTTTAACTTCCTTATTTTTTGTAGAGAAATTATTTGTAAGGAATCTGGACTGTATTTGATATTTTGCTTAAAGAACGTTTTTAAACATTTAACTTATAAAGACTCCATGTTTTCTCAACACTAAAGTTAAAACCTTATCTAATTTTATTTTACAAACCCACTGTTGCGTAGTCTAACCGAATGAACCGGATCTATGATTACACCCAAAAGGCCTAATTCTAATAAAACAGTTACAGGATTTGTTTCAACTAGTTGATAATAAGACACAAAAAACATCCTAATAAAAAAATACTGTTTTATTTTGCTGTACAGTAGAGGCCCGGAGCTTTAAGAAGATTTACAGCACAGAGTTTGCAATATTGTTCTACGTTAAGCTGACCTGGAGCCTCTGGGTTTGAGGTTTATCTTTGCTAGAGGAGTCCATTGAAGGAGGCATTACAGCTAAAATAAAAGTAGTCTCTTTATTTTTATATTCCATAAAAAGTGCACCAGACTAAGCAGTTTGCGTTTTATTTCCCTCTTTTCTGTTATCTCATCATCATCCTGTTTTAGGGTAAAGGGCCTAAGAAGATGGCATTAAAATATACAACAAATCTGACAGCATTGTGTCTTTTTTTTGTCTGCTAAAAAAAAAAGGATGGTAGTTTTTATTTTTATTTTACTCATTATAAAATTCATCAGATTTTGTTTATAACCTTGCATAATCGGGACCTGTTTGTTTTGCAAATTTTACAACAGATGACCTTTGGCACGAATTGGCACCATATAGTAATAAGACTCCATTCTCCTGAAACAAAATACAAGTAATACTTGAACGTTTATTGCATACTGCTTCTTAGGAAACAAAACCTTTGAAGTTTTTGTCCATTATTTCATAAACTGAGTTGAAACGACTGAGTCTGCCTTCTCTTTGTTGAATCAATACTTCTTGTTTCACAGAATGTGAAAGCAATACCTTAGAAAATATTTAATCCAAATTGTGATAATAGGAAGCATAGTTTGAAGCGTCACCTTGGTCAGATTTAAAAGGGGTCATAGAATGATTCTATAGGATATTTGGTGCTGGTCCTTAAGGTATCTGTATAGGGTGTGTAACATTGGTTGGGCTGAAAATGGCATATTTGCTGTTCTTTGCACCCTAATGCAAGCCTGGTTAAAAGCCTCAGAATGAAACGACAGGTTATCTTCCTTTTATGGTATGCTCATTAATATCTAGATGAGCTGTGCGCTGATTGGTTGGGTTACAACAAGCGAGGCGCCAAGCAAAGACGCATCATAACAACAAGCACTCACTCACTGAAACATCAAGTTGTTGATATGGTAGGGGGGAATTTCAAATTCGCCCGGGATTTCGATCGACTACAGTGCATCATGTCAACCACAGGTCATTTCACCCACTGAACTATTGATAATCATCTATGACAATGTAAACTCAATTTTGCATTCTATGACACCTTGGAGAACTAAAATAAAAGCTAAGCTACAGTGACCCCTAGAGGTGATTTGAGAAAAACAATCCTTTAAATTGAAAGAAATAAAAGGACCCATATCCAATTTAATTCATACAGAGTTTTGAAGTTAAATAATCCAGTATGGCTGAGTGCTTCTTACAAAGGCCGGTTATAGTTTTGAGAAATACATTTTAGAATTTCAGGATAAGTTCATTAAAACACAAAAGTGTCAAACATGATGGAGATAAAGAAAAACAGGTGAAAAGTAAAGCTCACCAGGAAAATAGCGCTCTGGTATTTTGGTGGCATAGAACAGGAACGCAGATCCAGCTATCAGGTACATTCCGATCACACGAGGCAGGAACAGCTTCAAATAGAACCGATTTAGACTTTTAATCCAAAGTGGGAGTTTCTTTGTTTCTACTAATGATGTTTTTCTTTTCTCACCTGCACAATATCAGATGCAAACCCTTCACTCAGCCAGATCCAGTGGCAGGCAGGAATCACCCCAATGCCTGCCACGCAGCAGAAGATCGACATCCTTATAACCTTCCAGTCGTTGCTGAGGTAACGAGGATGGACCTGAGCGCAGAAGACGGCCAGGATCAAGGAGAGCACGGTCAGCAAGTAGACCTGCCGCCAGAACTGAGGGAGGAAAGAAAATAATTAAAAAATACATCAAACTTAACAGAAAAAAAAACAAACAGAGATTGTCTGCACTCACAGCATTACAGTAGAAAGCGTAGAAGATCCCAGGAACATAACAGCCCAGGATGCCCACAGATATGCCGGCGTAATCCAGCGCCAGCCAGCGGCGGCAGGTCTTTTCTGAGCGGTGGCACGAGAACAGGTGGTAGCCCACTGAGCACAGCATGCAGACCTGCAGCAAAGAAAACAGGCACTCACACTGCTGGAAGGCATGTAGCTTCTCCTTCAAGCCCAACATTAAACATCAGTTTATTCATCTATGCAGAGAGCTGTTAAACAGGTATGCTGCCTTAGTTAGCCACAATATCACATTTGGTATTATTAGCAAAGCTTTCTACAAGAACATTCAGTTTATCTAAGATGCTCATTCTAAGATGTACACTAAAGGGTAGAGATCTCTATAATAGAAGCAGTCTAAACCAGCTAGTTAAGTCAGAGGTTTTTAGTTAAATTGAATTCTACACAAACTAGCAAAACACACAGCCACCAGTCAGCAGTTTATAGATTATAACTACTAAATGTCTACACACTCCTGTTAAATGCACAAACCTGCCACCACTGTGTTTAATTATGGGTAATGTGTTTCTTTGTTTATGTGCAGTGTGTTTTGTGTCAAATGTACCATTCAAAAAATCAAATTAAAATTAACAAGATTATGGGATTATTTTAACCTGGCATTAATTCTTTGGAGGAAAAATCTCCTTTCTGTCTGCTTAGTTTAGACTAGAATCAAGCTCTGGTTTTTATATACTAGGGACGCACCACCGTGGAAATCCTTTTTAAAAATGATAATCAGTAGGAATGTTGTTATTAAGGCCTATAAGCAATAAAATACATTAAATACAGGTGCTGGTCATAAAATTAGAATATCATGAAAAAGTAGATTGATTTCAGTAATTCCATTTAAAAAGTGAAACTTGTATATTATATTCATACATTACATACAAACTCATATATTTCAGATGTTTATTTTGTTTAATTTTGATGATTACAAATGACAACAAATGAAAATCTCAAATTCATCATATCAGAAAATTAGAATATTACTGAAGACCAATAAAAACAAAGGATTTAAAGAAATGTTGGCCAACTGAAAAGTATGAACATGAAAAGTATGAGCATGTACAGCACTCAGTATTTAGTTGGGCCTCCTTTGGCCTGTATTACTGCAGCAATGCGGCGTGGCATGGAGTCGATCAGTCTGTGGCACTGCTCAGGTGTTATGATAGCCCAGGTTGCTCTAATAGTGGCTTTTAGCTCTTCTGAATTGTTGGGTCTGGTGTATTGCATCTTCTTCTTCACAATACCCCATAGATTTTCTATGGGGATAAGGTCAGGAGAGTTTGCTGGCCAATTAAGAACAGGGATACCATGGTCCTTCAACCAGGTACTGGTAGCTTTGGCACTGTGTGCAGGTGCCAAGTCCTGTTGGAATATGAAATCTGCATCTCCAAAAAGTTGGTCAGCTGCAGGAAGCATGAAGTGCTCTAAAACTTCCTGGTATGTGGCTGCGTTGACCCTGGACCTCAGAAAACACAATGGACCAACACCAGCAGATGACATGGCACCCCAAACCATCACTGACTGTGGAAACTTTACACTGGACTTCAAGCAACGTGGATGAAGTGCCTCTCTTCTTTTCCTCCAGACTCTGGGACCTTGATTTCCAAAGGAAATGCAAAATTTACTTTCATCAGAGAACATGACTTTGGACCACTCACCAGCAGTCCAGTCCTGTTTCTCTTTAGCCCAGGCAAGACGCTTCTGACGCTGTCTGTGGTTCAAGAGTGGCTTGACACAAGGAATGCGACAGCAGAAACCCATGTCTTTCATACGTCTGTGTGTGGTGGTTCTTGAAGCACTCACTCCAGCTGCAGTCCACTCTTTGTGAATCTCCCCCACATTTTTGAATGGGTTTTGTTTCACAATCCTCTCCAGGGTGCGGTTATCTCTCTTGCTTGTACACTTTTTTCGACCACATCTTTTCCTTCCCTTCGCCTCTCTATTAATGTGCTTGGACACTGAGCTCTGTGAACAGCCAGCCTCTTTAGCGATGACCTTTTGTGTCTTGCCCTCCTTGTGCAAGGTGTCGATGGTCGTCTTTTGGACAACTGTCAAGTCAGCAGTCTTCCCCATGATTGTGTAGCCTATAGAACTAGACTGAAAGACCATTTAAAGGCTTTTGCAGGTGGTTTGAGTTAATTAGCTGATTAGAGTGTGGCACCAGGGGCCATCAATTTTGAACCTTTTCACAATATTCTAATTTTCTGATATGATGAATTTGAGATTTTCATTTGTTGTCATTTGTAATCATCAAAATTAAACAAAATAAACATCTGAAATATATGAGTTTGTATGTAATGTATGAATATAATATACAAGTTTCACTTTTTAAATGGAATTACTGAAATCAATCTACTTTTTCATGATATTCTAATTTTATGACCAGCACCTGTATATGTCTCTACCATTTCTAAACTAAAAAAAAAAAAACTACGGCAGTGGAAATTCTGCTCCGTTTCTATTAAACACCCCTGAATCCTAGTCTTCGTCAGCATCCTATGCCCAAACCTGTACATCAGACCCAAAGCCCAACACAAGCTGAAAATAAATATTTTTATATTAAAGCAACTTTTACTGGAAGAGGCAACAAATGGCATAAATAATTTTACTAAGATCTAAAAAGGGTTTAAACAGGAAGGAGGAACTCTAATTGAATGCTTTTTAATGCTCTTAGAAATAATTTTAATGCATTCAATAAGTACCCATTACTCTCATATATATATATATATATATATATATATATATATATATAAACTCGGCCAAATCCTTCGTAATCTTTACCATCGACAGGCTGCAGCCTTTTTATAAATGCCTTGATAATCACATTTAATGAATTTTAATGCAAATGAAGGCCTTAATTTAAAAAAAATAATAATTAAATGACTTTTAATGATTTTAAATGACCCGCAGAAACCCTGTTAAATAGTCAATATTTAAAATTTGCAGCATGAATAACCATTGCTTTTTAGTTAAAAGCAATAGGCTCAAGCTAAACTTTAAAAGTGTGACTGGTGCTTTACTCAAGGTTGTCCTACTGTAAGAACGTCAAGCCTTCTTTTCCTAAAGCAGACATACAAAAGTACAAAGGAGAACGTTGAACACACCCACTGCCCGCTGAAGGATTAGCAAAGCTACTTTAACAAGTTATAATGACAGGGTGTGTAAAGTTACGCAACCAGGTCAGTGCAGCACCTTTTTGTTACATATCACCCCTCAAAACAGATTTGTTTTGGAGCTCAATTGTTCGTTATTTCAACAAAGGTTACCTTAAGTCTTATGTCCTAATTTAGCTGACATTCAACAGGGCTGTGTACACCTCTGTCAATCCACTGTACCTCAACGGTCAATACACACCTGAATGCAGCTGACTGAATCGGCAGCAGGAAAAGTAATCCCACATTAATCAGTTTGTTCAACCAAAGGGGGAGAAACTGCGACACAAAAGCCCACCAACGGTGGACGGAAGAGAAGGCGCTTTGGTGTAATGAAGAAAACAACAAAAACACAGCTCAAATATACAGACAAAAGCAGCTTCTACCTGGAAGCAGAAGAGTCCTATAGCATAGATGACGTAGTCCTCCCTGTTTGCACCAGCAGCTGGTAATACTGAGGAGAGGTCATTGACCCCGAGAGAGAAAAAAAGGATGAATCCAAGAAGGTGGCTCCAGATGTTCACAGTCTCATTAGATAGAATAAATATACTGCAAGAAGAACAAAGATCAAACATAACTGTAAGCATCAATGTAAATCAAAACAACCGACTCTTTACAGATGATTTTACAGAACTAGGAGAAAATTTGCTTTATGCTTTGATATTAATGATCTAGAATAAAAAAATATTTTGACCACTAACCAAGATGCATGTTTACGCACTGCATTACATTCATTATTAGGTATGGGAATCGAAAACCAGTTCCTGTTCAGAACCGGTTCCGTGTGTTCCAATTCCATAGGACCGTTTGACAGCTCGCTTCACGATTCTCTTAACGGTTCCAGGCAGCACCAGAGCTTGGCGCTGGGCAGCACGACTTACGTCACGTTTTTTACGCAAGTTACGCACATGGCATTCAGTAAGCAAGTACGACGTGACCAGGTGTAAGTCTAGGGAAGCAAAAAAAACAAAAAAAATTGGTGTCCCATTGGGGAAAACGATGAGAAAGATGGCAACAAGGCACTTTGCAATATCTATAAGAGAATCGATAAGGACTTGAATCCTTTCACAGCAAATCGTATCAATTCTCAACCCTATTCATTATGCATTGCATTCTTGATCACTGCTGCACTTTATGATTATGTTCATTTCATTTCACTGTTGTAAGCTGTTTGCATTGAAATTTCATTGTGTTTATATACAAAATGGTAATAAAGTGTGTCTAAATCATTGTCCTTTCTAGCTGCACTGAGGCAGAACACTGGATCCAGCCAATAGGGGATTAATAACAAATGTCTTTCTTTTTAATTTGTGTTTTAAAACAAAATAAGGCTGCTTTTAAGAAAGAGGCAACGATATCTTAGATGTGTTAGAGATCTAGACCTTTAGCATCCTGTCTGCTGAGTTCTGGTAAAACTGTAATATTGCTAGCTGCCTCTTTTGTGCTACTGAAGTCCTGTTTTCCCTGTGTTGCTGCTCACCTCTTCAGACAGAGTTTGGAGGTCAGGTGGGCCCTGTAGCCGTCTGTGATGTAGGGGTTTTCTTTGAGGAAGAGGGGAATTTGTTCGTAGGTGTACAGCCGGATCCTGTGTGGCAGCAGCACCGGCCAGTGCTGGTAGCTGCCCAGCTCTATGTAGTCGGTGGTTTTCAGCAGCTTCATCTTCAGCAGCATCTTGTTCCCCGGCTAAGCTAGCTGGGGACGTTAAGACTGCCGGTGGATAAAAAAAAAAGGGGGGGACAAAAGAAACACTTATCAATCTAACTGCAGCGGGCCAAAAGCAATCAATCAAAATACACAATAACAACCGCCCCCCTCAAATAAAATACAGTCTAAACGCTCGGGCTCGATGTTCTGATAATGTGTTTTAAAACCAGTAAAGCAAAACTGCCCAGCCTGTTTGTCAAACCGGTTTGTTTATGTCGCCTAGCAGGCTGAACCCCTATGCTAATGCTAATGCTAACAGGTAGTGAAACTTGCATAAAAATGAACCTGGAGCTCACCATTATGTGTCCTACCGCCCCCGAACTGTTATTTTAGCCATATCCCGACGGCTTTTAGGTTAGCTCGACGGTTAGCAAGAATCCCATTTTCGTACATTTACACAATTAATCACTAGGATACATGTAGAAACCCTAACAACACCAGCTTGATTTGATGGTAAATGTAAAAGCTTTAAAGTACGCGTTACTGCCATCTACTGGTGAGAGTGCAGAACTCTTCTTCATCATCTTCTTCTTCTCAATAATGGCGGATCGCAAACAAATTTAAGGTGCATACCGCCACCTACTGTAAATGAGTATGTATTGACATTACTTTACATCAAATTCTATATTTTTAATTTTGTATTTTGTAGATAAATAAATAATGCTTTCCTTAATCTGTGAATATCCTTTATATTTCCCGCATTTCCCAGTATGCCTTTAAGTCTCCATTATTTGCCTGTCCTTCCAGCTATTCTTCTCAATTTCTACATTCTACGTTTTTTTCCCCTCCACATCCTTTACATTTATCATTATTTTTCCTCCCTGTTAAATATAAATTGTAATTTAAATAGGTATGACCCACTCTTATCTGAACATTATTACTTATGTGCTGTGTTTAACACCGGAGTGCTATTGTAGAGCTGTTTCATCCTCTAACAGTGTAGAGGCCTACTGTTTTTGTTTTTTTTTTTACATATAAAGGTATCACTAATCTTACTTGACTGAAATTTCTGGCTACTCCATCCTATTTGAGTAAATTAACTTAATAAAAAAAAAACAGCTTTAAAAAAAAAATATTTACCATGTGCTAAACGTTTATTGGATAAAATTTATTTTTCCATCTGCTGAGTCTGCCATGTCATTCTGAGGTACTACACCAAGTAGTACAGTATACTGTAATTTACTCTATTCTACAAACTAGAACCCCTTATTTTGTAAGTTTTATAACAAAAAAAATATCTGTTGTTATGATCATGGGTAATAAATAGGTAGATCAGTTACTAAGTATTTAAATGGTCTTTTTCCAAAATACGTTTTTAATTTTACTTTAGTTATTTTTAGTTCTTACGAATAAAAATAAGATGAAGTAGTGCTACTTTTATTTGAGTAAATGTGTTGGGTGCTTTACTCAGCCCTGTCTCTCGTCTATGGTGTCAATGATGGAGCTAATGCTGCTGTTATCTCAGATGCTTTCTGCATTTCCTTTATCAATGAAAGAAATGTTGGCTCTGAAAGAAACAGCTTTTTTGCCTGATGAAGCCTTGACATAAACACTGTCATTTTAAAGAAATTTACTTTTTTATTTTGATTCCCACAGAAAGTACACCTGGCTTAAAGTCTTTAACTGAGTGTTTCATTTCTCCATTTAACTTGTATTCCCATTGTTTTATCCCTCTATCCTTAAAAGTGCTCATGGATCAGTTTCCAGGTCTCCCTCTTGTGCTCACTGTTAAAATAACAGGGGTTGCTTGCCACTATCACCACATACTTGCTGGATTACCGCAAAGGCAACAAAACAGCAGTTAGGCTTAGTTAGATGATTTCACAATTTGCTATTGAATTACCACAGACTTTGATTGTGTTCAACTGAAAATCAAATGTCTTTAACATAACCATAACCAATATAACCAAAATTTTGCAGAGATTCGAATTTGGAATGCAGACATAATACTCAGAAAAAAAATTCGGATGGTGTTTTGTGGAGATTAGATCAGGTTGAATTATGATCACAAGTCTGAACTGCATTGGAATTATTAGGATTGACCTGTTTTTGATATCTGTTTACCTTGATTTATGTTGGACTTATTTGTCCAATAAAGTGCATTAAATAGACCCTTGAAGTTGAAACTATTCAAATAGATATTTATCTGCATTGATGTACATTCACACATGTACCCACAAATCCATTCATGGGTTCGAACAAAATCATTTAAGCAACCTTGACCTTAATCTCCTACAAAGAGTCAGAATGGACAGCAAAAGACAAATCATTTTTTTTTTTTTTTTTTTTGTTTGATCACAGGCTTGAAATTATATTGCATATATATATTTCTTTAGTCTTTTTTAATAAAAAAAAACACAAAAAAACCCCACCCTTTTTCCTTTGTATGCTTTAAAATGTTTCATTTAGCATATTGAATAATGCTCTGACATTAAATCCTGCTCATGCATTTGGTGACATTGTAATTATAACTCAGCATGTTTTTGACACCAGGCAATAAGTCATGCTTTGTTTGTGCGTTTAATAGGCGAAGTTTATAATTACTCCAGAGACACTTTCATTTTTTAAAACTGTGAGCAATTGGAGGGACCGGCTGTGGTCAGAGTAATTCTGTCTCGGTTTTTAGCGGTGACAACAAGCATTTACTCATGCATTCTTTGCATTATTAACCCTCCATTAATCTGGTATTCAACAATCGGCTTGACTAATTGTAAACTTTTTCTATTAAACTACAACTGATTTTTCCAACTTTGCACATTAAAAAAGCAATCCAGATAGTCGGATGAGTATTAGAATAAATGAGGGTCAAACCACAGCTACAAACAAATCAGATATCATTCATTTTAATGGATGCATTTTGCTCTGTTCTTATATGAACTGATTTCAATGAAATAAGTTAAAATAAAACAACAGGTTGAAATCCACAATGCATCCCTGCACACTTCAGAATGAAACTGAATCACAGAGCAGCTGCATCTCTGAAGGACTGATGAAGTCAACATCTCCTCCCTCAGGAGGTTTGCAAGGAGAGCAAGTTGGGAGATGAAACTGATCTTTTCCAATGTGTAAGAAGCTAAAAGATCAATAAATCATGACTTAGCCAAGCTGTCAATGACATAACATCTGAGTAATGAGTAATGGTGATCACGGTCATTCACCACTGGGGAAATCAGATATTGGATCTGACAAGAGTGCTTACACACCAAGGGAGTTAGAACGGCTTACTCAATTATGGATCCATCTGCACTGGATTTACACAATTATGATGCACTTCTTTAGACATTTTACATAAAAACACATTGTGCAGATGATTTATGAGACAGACAAAAGAATTTCAATATATTAGAACTGCATTGCTCTCACACAGAATGAGAGGGATGTTCATTTTTTTTTATACAGCAAGAAAAATATGTTTGGTGTCATAAAGAAAATATTTAATTTTAAAATGAGTTTTTTCATTTCCAAGTCAGATCTTAATCATATCTTTCTATTGTGAATAATGTTGTCAGCAACTCATGGGGAAAGCATGACTGCTATCATTGAAGCATGACAGGAAGAGGATGGTGATTTTGTTTTTTCAAAATAAAAGTCCACACAAATCATGTTAGTTTGACTGCTATTAAACACTTTCAGCATGAAAAAAAAGTGATATCTGTTTCAGTTAACATTTTCCTTCTCTTCATTTGCTGCATTTTTTCTTCTTTTAACGAGCCTCCTAATTTCCCTGAAATATTTTCAACTTTAAGTTGATTATTTGTTTATTTAAGGATCTATATTAGTCCCTAAGATGGTAAAGATAATTCTTCCTTGGGGCCACACCACAAGAATATAGTAAAATGATATTAGTATAAGTAGGATATATATTTATTGCAGAAATTAGGGAAAAAAAGTGTGGCCTTCATAATATTTATTGAGTTTAGTTATCATTAGTTAGTAGTTTAGTTAGCATTTATAGACAAATGTTATTAACAACGTCAGTAAAGTCCAGTTTGCTTAAATTTATCCTAAATCCCCTCTAGATTCTTTTGTTAAAGAAGGTAAATAAAAATTAGTTAGACATTAGTTGCATTTACTTAATATGAATTGGTGCCTGCGTCATTCAGGTTTAAAAGTTAAGTCTTGACTTTGTTTAATTGCAAGAAAGAAATGTACTCCAAATTAAATGATGAGTTTCTAACATTTCAATTTTCAGTGCTTTATATTTCTTTTTTTGTTTCCTTTTTTTTTTATATACTTTTTAAACCTTTACCTTAAATAGAAACGTCTGATTACTAATAGTTAACTGTCACATAAAAATATGCAATGGTTTGAATAAATCTCAGTAAATATTTTTGGTAATCTCTCTGTATTTGTTTTTTTTTATTTTATTTTATTTATTCATTTATTTATTTTGTGGTCTTTATGAACCACTTAATCTGGCAGGTAGTAGTGATGAGGTTCTTAAATCCTAAAACAGGATTCTTATATGTTATTTCTTTTTTGTATTATTTATGGTAAATATCTTATTCACACCTCCAAATATTTACAACAAAAACATAATTTCCAGATTTTATTATCTTCTATTAATATCTATAATATATAATATATAGAATCCTTAAAATGTAGTTCAAATGCTAAATCCTTGCAAATTATAGCAGCCCTCAAAGAATTATAACATTTTAAAAATAATAGCTATTTTTTGTAAAGCCCTTTGTGGTTGTATATGTTTGTAATTATTAATGTTCTATATTGTTCATGTATGTTCTTTTTTTGCAATAACAAAAAGAAAAAAAAGAGAGGTTGTTAAATCCTTGCAGGAAGTGAGCAGGAAGTGGTCCTTTGTTTTCATCAGGGATGGTCTGAGGGTGAAGCTGCAGCTGAGCGCGCTGCCCAGCTTGGCTCCAGCTCGCTGCTGCATACATGCACCGATTCAACATGTGAGCCGCCGATATGAAGCCATCCCAACACTAGTCGCTCCTTTCTTTAACCCCCTTTGAATCGCTTGGTTTGGATATATAATGTATGGACTATGGATCGGATCTGGACGCGGTGCCAAATCCTGCTGCTGCTTCTGTGCGCGTTTTCACTGAGTTCATCGCTGCGTGAGGAAGACGCGTCCTGCGATGGAGCCTTTGACATTTATTTTGTTTTAGACAGGTGAGTTCTTGTTTTTGTACTTATGGGACGTGTTACTATTTCCCTGGAGCACAGTCAGCCTTTACCTCAGTTTTGTCCATGTATGGTTGCGTTTTCATGTCCCTCATACTTTGATACACAACTGGTCTTATCACAAGTCAGTTATTTCAATCCTCCTTAAAAAAAAAAAAAAATTATATATTCTAAATTGATTTAAGTGGCTATCATAGAATAGTAAAACGCACTACTCTAATTTTAATTATTATTTTTTTCAATTACAATTCTTTTTTTTATTACATAAAAATAACTTTTAAGATCTGTGCCTATTGATTATTGTATGATTGTAGTCTATGTTTATGTACAATGCCTTGCAAGAGTATAGCATTCATACTAATTTCACTTTTTTCATTTTTAAATTGATTACAATGGTAACCTGCAAAAAGAACTTCTGATCTTTTGCTTTCAACAAGAGTTGTGTAGGGAAGAGGATTAGAGCCTCTGAAAAAGTAAAAAAAAAATTTACTGATTCTAAAATTTTATTTCAGTATAAAATGGGAAAAAAGTCAGAATTGTGAGAAAAAGGTCAGAAGAAAAAGGTCAGAATTGTGAGAAAAGGGTCAGAATTGTGAGAAAAAAGTCTGAATTGTGAAGAAAAAAAGTCAAAATTCTGACATTTTTCCCGTATTATACTGAAAAAAAAATTTAAGAATCAGTTAACTTTTTTTATTTTTTCAGTGGCCCTAATCCTCTTCTGTAGCTGTGCATCCCTGCAACTCCTCCAGAGTTATCATGCCTATTAATCACTTTTACAGTTAATGCTTTTCTTGCACACCATTTTCAGATATTCATATGCACTGCTGTGTTTTGACATATTTTACATAGGAATCCAAAAAAAAAAAAAAAAAAATAATGTAACAATCTTAATTTTGTTTTTATGGCTTTGCTTTTGTTTTTTTGCTAATTAATTGTTCTTTTGTTTTTTCAGGTCAGGCAGTATTTCAAGCCACTGGAATGAAATTTATTACTTTGTGGAGCAGCTGACCAGCAGGTTTGTCAGGTAATAAACAATTTACACATCTTTCCTCCTTTTTGTAACTCCTGCAACAGTATCAAATAACCTTCTTGAGATTTAAAAACAAATGTTTTCAGGTCCACAAAGCAAACCAGCACTGTTAACTAAGTCGCCAGTCTTTAAAGTCCCGTCTAACAAATGGATAGAGGGTATAAAAGAATGTTGGGCATGGCTATTTGAGGTTCAGGCATCACATTAAGCAAACAACTGCTCTGAGTAACAGCCTGTGATATATTTGGGTCTAATAGCAGGGTGGTTAAAAAGTGGACTCGGGTATGCAACATGTGCTGAAGCTGGTTCTGACCTCTAGAACCACTGGACCCTTTAAAAGATGGAGAACAGGAAACACCAGCAGGGGTTGGTTTTCGTCTTCCAGGAGTACGATGTGTTTGAGCTTTCAGCTAAACACATCCAGCTCACTTATATTGTTTATTAATGCTTGTTGATGTGGTGTGTTTCAGCCCCAGGATGAGGGTCTCCTACATTGTGTTTTCATCCAGGGCAGCTGTGACACTTCCTCTAACAGGAGACAGGTCGGTTTTTTTCTCTTCCTCGCTCTGTTTCGCAATTTATCCTTTGTTTTCTAACCAAACAAAATGCTTATAATGAATGTGTTTTTTTTTTTATTTGGTTCAACAGGTCAAAAATAGAAGAGGGTCTAAAGAAACTGAAACAGATCCAACCATCAGGGGAAACATACATGCACGAAGGCCTGAAAGCGGTTGGTGGGACAGTGACACTGGCCTTACAATAGCCTTTGGTTCAAGAGAGTTTTCTTTCTACTTGTCCCTAATCAGTTTTAGGAAAAATGCCATGACAAAGCCCAGCTTCCTAACAACGGAATATAGGTTTGAAAAGTAAAATGAGAAAAGACGGCCCATAAATATATCTAAGAGTGGCTAGAGCTGGTTTCATTTGATTAAATTGACTAACTAAGCCAGGCTTTGAATATCTTAATTCTGAGTTCTGATAGGAAAAACTGTCTAGAAATTCTATGATGCACTTCTATACAAGAATACAGAATAACTATACTGTATTCTAGGGCTGGATAATTCCTTGCATTTCTAATTTAATCACAATTTTCAAATTACAAAGTAAAACCCACATTTTTTTACTCAAGCTCTTTAGATGGCAGGAATAAATTTAAACTGGATGTTATACCGTCATAGAAGAAGAGAGAGAGATACAGGTAGCGTGCAGATTCATGCATGTCAATACCCAATGCGTCCCGGAAACACGATCCGTACCATTTGCTTAATGCGCATGCGCAACCAGATATACATCCAGTTCACCCTTGATTTTACTTTGTTAAAAAGACCTAAATTAAAAATTTCCCTCCCTAAAAATTGTAAATGTACTAAACTATAATTTGTTATTTATAACTTCTGTTTGATCACTCATCTGTACCGGAAATGGGATCCTACGCTACTTCTGGGAGCTAACTTTTTCGGCCTTGGATTGAAAAAAATAGATTTTTTTTTTTTTGTTTTTTTTTTTTTCTTTCTTAACAATATGATATATAGTGCGTTATTTAAAGAAAGAAACAACTAAAATACAGATCAACATGGTTAATCATATTTTGCTGGACTACCCCGAGCATGTCCGATGATGATGTCAGACAAGCAGTATAACGGAGAAAACATAAAAAGCATCAAATTGCCTCCAAAAAGTCATACATTATTTTTTAAAGATGTGTATTAACATTCTCTAGTGATTTAACGATAGAAATAAGTACTTTTAATACTATAATTACATTATTTATGGCGACCTGGATGAATATCTGTTTGGGCATGCGCAATTGAGCCGATGGTAGGATCCTTTTTGACAATGGAATCTGGTGAAAAGAGCTTTCAATGAGACATGTGTGCTTGGGGTTAGTGCAGAGTAAAATCCAAATAAAATGTCAATTGCAGTTAAGAAAACAAACAACTAAATTGCTTAATGTATCTAAAAATAAACAAAAATCCTTTTTCAACTTAAAATGTGTACTTAGTTTTGGTTTTTCTGAATGTTCTACTCTTCATCTGAAGGCGTCACTTTATGTTCCCTCCCATACTTTGTCAAAGTGGCCACAAGTTCAAATAATGTACCCTTATGTTAAATCATTTAAACTGATATTAGAATGGGCAGTTGTCTAGAAATGACTCCTCCTTAGAGCTTCCCTGGACAACAAGGACGTCCCTGTTTTAATGGCCAGTTTTAGTTGTTGGTCAGTAAAGGTGTCAAACAAATTAGCTTTATGTTGATCGATGACGACCAAATGAAAATTAATCGACTTTGGCTTTCTTGAGATAAGCAAAAGAGTCATCTTGCACCACTTGTTGAAAAATGTTTCTAATGCATTATTATAACCTTAAATAATTAATTTATGCTCATGATGTATGGACAGATGAATGAATTAATAAATGAACTAAATCCTTCACCTGTCAGGTGTCAGAGCAGATGAATACACAGACTTCTCCATCATCCAGTATCATCATTGTTTTGACCGATGGCAAGCTGGACGTCTACCCCTATGAACTGAGTGTGAAGGAGGTAAAACACTCATTCATACACACACCCATTCATACACACACATGCTGCTAAAAATGAATCTAATGGTAGAGGATGTGGGTGTGGAGAAAATCCCTCCTCATTTTATTTTCCAGCTGGTGAGCCTTAATTTCATTTTGACCAAACAGATTTATTTTTAAGGCTTGGTGTTTGTCACTGCTTCATGTTTTACCTTATCCTCCATGAACTGTTGTTTTATTTTCAAATACCTTGGTGTAATTACACTTTTTATAAACTTGAATGTGTTCTGATCCCATAATCCGTTCGCCACAAACGTTTGAGGCTGAATTTCCCTTCCTTTTCTGGGATTTGCAGGCTGACAAAGCCAGAGGGTTTGGAGCCAGAGTCTACTGTGTCGGGGTCATGGGCTTTGATCACAAACAGGTAGGAGGTACCGCTCCTCCTTTATTAGACACACAGAGGCCTCCCTTCAGAACTGTGAGAAAGGCAGCTTGTTTAAACACAGACTTTTATTTGCCTTTCTGTCTGTGTAATTCAGCATTGGACTGTAGCATAGATTTAAAAAGGCTGTTCTCTCTGGCCCGTATCCATTAAACCACCTTGACCCTGTTGCTTAGTCTGAGTTCAACTAAAACCTTCCGAAGAGTGAAAAAAGTGAACAGCTGTCAGGTGTTTGGAGATAGTGGGAACGAGATTTTGACTCGTCTAAAGGTAGTCCTTGTCTCTGAGTAGAAAGAATAGAAATACAATTTGTTTACTGTGAGAATGAATGGGAATAAAGCCAAATACATTAACACCCAATAAGAATCACTCATCTGCTGTGACATGTTGTCTTCTCCACAGTCAGTACTGTCTCATTATTCCTAATGAGGTTTAGAAAACAAAGGGCAACACTGTAATTACATTGGAGTAATGTAACACAGCAATATTACATTTTGTTGAGTAACTGAGCTGGGTCAGCATCATTTATATCATTAATCTATGTGAAACGTAATACTCAGTATGATGCTAAGATACTTCAACCCCCAAACGTTGCATGAAGTCCAAGAGATCCTCTGGCCAGTTTCAGAGCCGCTACACTCAGTGGTCTAAAGAGGAAGTACGCTCTAATGATATAATGCCAGAGCAGCTTCCTGCATAGCTACAATTACCGCAGGAGATGAAAGCTGCAGCAAGCTTTCATCTCATTTGGAACAGACTCGCCCTCCTTAAATGCTGCTGAAACAATGCACATCACCACAAGCCAAAGAGCTCCCTAAAAGGGATCAGGGTTTATGTAACCCATAAAGCTTCACCCAAAGATCCTTCCAAATGTCTTCATGCCCTTCTATCTTTGCTCAGGTTACGATCATTACTGTCTACTTTCAGTAGATTCTCCTTCCTGTTTTTGGATCCATCCACCTTAATCTGGCCAACTTTCTTTCACTCTAATGAAAGAGGATATTCCCAAAGCATGACGCTGCAACCACATTGTTTCATGATGGGGTAGTTTCATGAAGTGAATGACCTAAAGATCCCCCCTTCTGAATTGTGCGTCTCTGCAGCTCTGCCAGATTTACCATGGACCTCTTGTCTGTGTCTTTGAAAAATGCTCATCGGTCATGTCAGTTAGCATGTTAGGTGGAGGTGTGTGTCTTGGTAGTTTTGTGGTAGTAATGTACTTCATTATTAGGTGATGGATTAAACAGTGATTTCACATTTTATTTAGGGGGATCAAAGTGTAAAGCTTCACTTTCTACATGTTTATCAGTAAAATGATTTGAAAATCTTGCTTTTTTTTTCAAATCCAACTATTGTTATTGTGGTTGCAGCTCGCCGAGATAGCAGACGGCACGGATCAAGTGTTTCCAGTTCTTTCCGGGTTTCATGCCCTCAAAGACGTTGTCAACAAGGCAAGTTAGTTTCAAACACTTTGATATGCAAACATCTGCAAAATATTAGTCTGGAGTCATTTCTCTGCTTCACAGGTCCTGAAACAGTCGTGCAGTGAAGTGTTTACAATAGAGCCGTCCAGCGTCTGCGTGAACGGTAGGTTGGTTTACTGGAATTTATTTAGCCTTTAAAACAAAATAAGGAGATGTAACGATAGGGTATCACACTTTGGATCTAGGCTTTAAAAAATAATTGCTAAAAGGTATCTTTGAATCTCGTTTTGCCATGAGGTTTGACAATTATCCTGCAGGCTTTGCAAAAACGAATGGAAGTCAATCCAAAATCCCAGTAAGGATGATGTGACATAAAGCATGCATGTGCATGTCTGTTTCTCTTTGGTTTAATGGACCAATATCTATATACTGCATCAAACAGATGTTTTTAAATTATATTTGTTCCATGAAGAGATGAAAGTATCAAGAAGTGGATTGAACTAAACAAAGAAGCTACCATCATCAGATATGGTTATAGAGTCCAATAAAGGCACACATGGATGCATTTAAAACAACTTTGAATTATGTAAATGCAAAACTGGATTTTCATTAAGCATAATAGAAGCATCGTCACTCTGAAAGGAAATGGCATCTTTTGTCAGTTTTAGAATATTATAACAAAATAATAATCATAATAACAATGAATCATTTTAAACCAGATGTTTAGATACACTTTTGAAAAAGTTTGTTAACCTGAGAACAAAATTCCAGCTTTGAGGTACGGGGAGGGAGAATCATGTTGTTTGTTTTTTGTTTTACCAACAAGGGACTCTGTGGCATTGAGATGCAAGAAAAGTATGGAAATGTTCATCTAACGTCTCAAAAAATCAATCAGAGAAGGAAAGTTGAGGCAAAGCCAAGTAAAAGCAGACATATTAAAGCATGGATCTCATTTAGAGATTCAACTCAAGAGCAGAATAACCCAGCAGGATGGTTGCAGGCCTGGAAAGAGTACTGTCTGTAAGGGTTGGGTTTAAAACATATCTCTGCCATGTATCAAGTTAATGCACATGAATATTTACACTATGAAAAATAAATAAAATAACTATGACTGTGGTTTTAAAGCTTGAATTTAATAAATACATTTTTTTTTTTGTTATTTATGCATTCTTTTGCCAGGTGAAATAAACTGGAACCGTCTCTAGATTGTAAAAGATTGATGTGGGACGTCTGAGACAACATATTACACATGCACTGGTCAGCACCACCACTGACTTCTAGCATAAGCAGTAAAAAGAGTCTTCTGTCATCTAGATAAGGTTTTAAAACCATTCCAGTTCTGTGTTTGGGCGAGGCTACTTTTCTTGTGTTCTCTTGGATGAACTTGGCAGAACACTACAGAAGAAAAGTGATTTCATTCGTCAAAGAATTTGTTTTTGGCCTAGGAGCATAATACCAAAGTCTGCAGGTCACCAAGTATCTTAATAACAGCAATTAAGCTCAAACCAAACTGGATTGTTGATTTAATAATCCTAGCATTATTAATATATAAACATTTCCACCTCTGTCATAGCATCCTTTAGCAGATAGTGTATCTTTGGGTGTTTTCTACCCTCTCAAACAAACTGATGGGATGAGATTGGCTGTGCTGGGCCGTTGTTGTTCCTTTTAAATATGTCGGATTTAAATTGAGATCTGGACAAAGATCCAAAGGACTCTGGAGCAGATTTTCCTGAAGAATCCATTAACATTTGCTGCTATCATTTCATCCTCTATCCACCCCATTTCTTAAAAAATCTTCCTCCCACTATGATGCTGCCTCCGCCATGCTTCAATGCAGGGATATTGCTGTAGGTAGTTGATGAACTTTGATCATTTATCCCCTGATGTGATTCAAGTTGTTTGCAGGGAGCTTTCTGGTAAATAGTGACTGATTGTTCAAATACCTCAGCAAGAGTTAAGGTATAATGGAGGATTTTTATGAAAGTTTAAAAGACCCACCCTCTCCACTTAAAAAAAATGCACATGCACAACCCTCTACCCGCTCCCGAGAGGAAACAGCTATTAAACGCATGCACGAGCCAATTTTTCCTTGTGCACGCTCTGTTTAAAAGTTGCAGTTTGCATCTCTCATACAAGCTTACTTTCCAAAAGAAGATTTGCAATTTTTCCACTATTTCAGACTCGGAACCAGTAAGTGAAAATTGGGACGAGCACGTACCTGTAGGACGGCCTTACGTAAACATATCACCATAATGATTGACAATTAGGAGGAGCACTTATTTTGATGATCCACTCGGAAAAAGAACATCCTCCACTATACCTTTAACCTTTTGAATGCTTTCAAGATCTGGTAACATTTAATTGGTAACATTAGAGCTTCACCTTAATGAACATTTAGTTCTTGGTCATCTCTTTTCTCCCTAAATGATTCAGACTGCCTGCTTAGACAATCAGGCTAATTATATTAGATCTAAGAATGGTTCTAATGATTCAGAACTACTTCCATCTCCAAACAATGGAGACCACAAAGCTACTCAGGATCAAGCTGCAGAAACATCTCAATGAAGATCAGTGGAAATAAGAGGATCAATTTAACTGTGGTGGGAGAGTTAAATATTCATTTACCTTTTTATCTTCATATGTTTGAATTTTTCATTATGACATGCGTGAACATCTTGCTCATGTTTTGTGGATTTTATTTTAAGAGAATGTTTTAAAATAAGCATAAAGCTTAATGAAACAATGGAAGAGTGAAGGGGAGTGACTACTTTCTGTCGACACTGTTAGATGCAGGAAAACAAGCTTATGTTGCAACATTTATTTCTTCAGCTTTCTAGTGTGTTTTTTTTTGTTGAATGTGAAAATTTTAGACTATCCAAAAATTCACATTTGGTCCCACTCCCATATTAAAACAACATGATCAATCTTCTGATATTATTTCATGTTCTCTGGTCGGCCCCTGTTTCCAGACCTCATATGCAAGAGGTCAGATCCTCCCAGGACAGCTGAAAGAAAAGAAACCCTGCAGGAGAAGTCTTGCTGGTGCAGGAATGGGTGAAAAAACACCACTTGACTTTCTGCCTTAGTACAGCAAGACGGATTAGTGTTTGTAGGCATGCTGCCACAGGAGTTTACAGGACTTCAGGAAATAAAGGAAATCTAGACATCAAGTTCTATGTGATCAAACCAAATTGTAGCTCTGAAGTAAGGCAGAGCACCTATTGTTTATTTATAACTAAATGACACCATAAGGAAGAGGAAATGACCGCTTACAGATAAACCTAGGGTAGCTGGGTTTCTTTATGTCTCCTTGGTAGTTAGTTCACAGATTAAAGCTTTGCGTTTAATCAAGGAGTATCAATAAGCAGTAATTTCTGTACGTTTTGTGTGTTTGTTTTCCAGAGTCTTTCAACATAGTTTTGAAGGGGAGTGGATTTAGCGGCAGCAAGAGGATCGACAACATTCTCTGCTCTCTCACTGCCAATCAAGTGACTTACAGTAAATGATACTTCAGTAACTTTAGCTCTCACACTTAGCATACCAACTTGTTTCCAGCTGTTGTATAATTGCTTGTTATTGCTGAGGGGATATTATCTTCTTGGGTCAAAGCTTCTTGGTGCAGCTACACCGCACCATGATGCTGTCTGAAATAAACTAAGCCCCACTTGAAACAGTGTGCAGATATCAGAGCTGCAGTGGAAAGTTGGGAGTCATGGCTCTGTGAAACAAACAGTGGCTGCCTTTTATCAGCTGCAGCCATAGAACAGAGGAGACATTATGAGGCTGAGCAGAGGGAGAGAGATGTTCTCTCCCCATTAGTCTATTAACAGATCGATGACATGAACTGCGCTTAGGTCAGTGTCCCTGAGAGGACCACTACAGAGAGCATGTGATTTGTTTTTTCCGCTTTTTTTTGTGCCTGTGAGGTTGTTGGGGAGGTTGTTAACTCCTGACTCCTTTTCTGTGTTTTTCTGTAAAAATCAACTGGAAAATGTGCTTCTTTTTAAATTATTTTGCCTCTAATAATTAGATGTTAAATCCATAAGCTTCTCATTAATTGCTGTATAATAGCTCCAGGCACATACACTGCAAAAGCTATCTAGAAATAAGTAAAACTTACTTAAATTAAGTGTATTTAACCTTAATTTGAGTACGTAAATAAGATTGCCAATTAAATAAATATTTTTACTCCTAAAGTACGATAATTAGATAATATGCCTTTGAAATAATAATCGTTTCAAATGTAAATTGTCTTATTCCATTGGTAAGGTGTCTCACTTAACCCCTTAATTCAAGAAAAAATCCATTTATTTTAAGAAAAAATGACTTATTTAGATTTACATTTTTTGCAATGTACAGCATAAAGCTCTGTGTTCACATCTTTAAGCTGTTCGTAGTTTTGGATTTGTTGTAATGTTGTGTTTTTCCTGTCAGATGAGAAGCCAACAGTTGTCAGAGATGGCCATCTACTGTGTCCAGCTCCTCGTCTACATGAGGTTGGACAGTAAGTTTGCAAACACACATGCAACTAAAAGCATTAATGAGCTTTGCTTACAAAATTACTTTATATCAGGGATCTATTTTGTTTTTTAGATTTTTACCACAAGCTAAGTCAGTGCACCAATGTGTAGTTATTTTAAGAAATGTTTTTAAATCAACATTTATTTCCATCTTGACTTCGGCATTCATCTAAAAGGTTTTAATGAAAATGCAATGAATACACAAGTAAATAGATAAACTAAACTGGGGGATTGTTAAATTTCAGCTGTTGTAGATCAAAATTAATCCCACATTAATGAATAATTGATTTAACCACATCTCTGCTACAGTACTATAACCCTGTTTGGTAATTCTAGGTGTAGTTTTAGTCATTTTCTGAAACATTTCACAGGCTTGAAGCAGATTGGCAGGTGGCTCTTTGTACAGCCTGTGTGCAGTCTTCATTTAATTTTACCCTGGAAGCTTCTTTGGGGTTCTTTTTTATTTATATTACCATAGGTGAATTGGGTTTTTAGGTTTTGTAAACCAGTCCTGCATTGATTTGAGCATGTCCGGCTTTTATTTGTGGTGAAAGAATAAAAAGGAGCCATTTTCGTTTTTTTCTCATAGACTCTGATAGAAACTGATGTTTTATTTCTATATTTTTGCTATTTAGACAAAACTAAGATGCTTTCCCACTCTAGCAAGGTTTCCAGGGGCTTTAAAGAGAAGAATGTCTCATTTGGTTCCTGGAATCCTTAATTTTGATATTCATACATTTATTTTCTGAAAATTGTGCGCTGTGTAAATACAGAAACCAGTATAGTGGGTTGAGCCAAGACCTTTTTGTCCACATCAAACATAGCACTATATTTTCCCAGAAATCTTTGGGTTTTCTTAGATCAAGTTACCAAAACTCCAGCATAACCCACAGCAGTAAAGTAGGGAGGCCTGATTAAAAACAAACCTAATTAGTGTTAATTTTGTTTAAGAGGACATTTGATGTTTGCATTTTTTCTAAGAATAATTTTAAAAAGCCCCTTGAGTCCTCGATCACACCAAAGTCTAACCAGGTTGGATTATGTCCTCTCGTTTAGGTCACAGCAGTTTCCTAACAATCCATGTTTTACTGTTGCGGTTATGTCTTAATTTCTCTGTTTGTTGATTACAGATCCGTTGAAGTGCTGATTAGCCTGAATAATGGACAGTCCTACATCTCCGCCCCCATCACCATATCTGCCACCACATGTGTGGGTATCAATTTAAACTGAATGCTGCTTAATGAAACAAAGCTTCTGTTGGTGCAGAAAACAAATCTGAGGTTTACATACATGGAGACAGGCTGTGCTCTGTCATATTTTTTGTAGTTTGACAGGATCACACATTTTGTTCCATGTCTGTTGCAGTCAGATGGGACCTGGGTGCTGTGGTTGCTGTTGGCTTTGCTGCTGTTAGTGGCTCTTGGTTTATTCTGGTGGTTCTGGCCTCTCTGCTGCACTGTGGTAAGTTCAACCTCCTTTTATTTGTATATAATTTATTTCATTTGGCTGTTTTATATTTGTTCTTGTTTTATTTTATCATGCAAGCTAACAAACTAAAGTTAAGCTGATAGCGTTTTAGTAGCATGTTTAATATGCAAAATAATCCAGCACTATATGTAATATTAATTTGCAAACTGTACAATCTGCTGATTAGTCCTTAAGACAGAATAAAGCACCAGCTTCTGTGCATGGGTAACCAGGTTGGTTTGAGTTTTTAAAGATGCAATTCAAACTTTCTTCTTTTCTTATTCTGGAACTTTAAAATTCCTTCATCTCAGAGCAAACAGAATGCGCTATTAGTTTCAAATTGCATCAAGAACCATGATAACTAAAACACTGTATTTTTCTGCTTTTATGCAGTGTTATGCATTGTTTATGTATGTCAATCTTAGCCTCCAAACGATTTCCGCATCTGGGTATAATTATCTCCCTGTTCAATTAAAAAAAATCCACAATCTATCGGTAAAATCCACTAAATAGCATGCTTATTAAAAAAGTTGTGCAAGCATGATAAACAACACCCATTAACAATAACATATTTCAGATGATGCATTCTTATTACTAGAAAACATCTTTTAGTAGCAGAGGTTGTAGGTGATTCATTTAATAAGATTCAGCAACAATAAAGTGAGAAGTTTAATTTGTGATTAATGTGGTTAAAAATGCCAATTGCCGTATTTCATCAGCATTTGTTAATTCAAACACATTTACCTTTGAATGACAGATTTGTTGAGATAACTGTAAACAGATGTTACATTTATGAATGTATTTTTTTGCCTCCAAATCTGATTAATAATTCTTTTCCTCCTGTAAATTCCAGAATAAAAAACTTTAGAAATGACAGTCATTACTTTCAAAAACTTGCTTTTATCAGTCATTCCAATTTGGAGGTGACATAATTTAAAAGGCAACAGAATTCAATAATATAACAGACTAAATGTTAGCTGGTAATGCTACCATACGTTGAGCTAATTTATTAGTTATGAGTGGACCTCTAAGAACAAAAAGGTGATGATTCTAATGTCTCTCTGAGCTACGGAAGCCCAAGAAGTACATTTGCGGAAAAAAATTAAAGAGATTAAGTTGTCACAAACAGCACATTTGATTAATTGATATAAATTTATCACCAAACCCTAATTTGAAACGCATCAATTACAATTTCCAACAAAAAATGGAAATATTATCAGATCTACTGTCAAATTAACAATAAAACACACCATAAACTGAAATGTTTTCCCTCTAACCACTTTTTATGTTTATTTTATTTCAAGAAGTATTTTCTAACTATTGCTAAGGTTTTTAAAGGTTAACATTTGTCCTAGAATTCCCTTTTTTTTGTTGTTTAAATCTTTTGCCAATGCTTTCACACAGGTCATCAGGGACCCCCCTCCTTCACGTCCCCCTCCTCCACCTCCTGTTTTTGTAAGTAAAAAAAAAAGGGGGGGGTGTTTTTTGTAGAACTGCCATGTGTTAGAGCAGATCTTTTTTTACCTCATGCTGCCATCTTGGCAGAGGTGATTGAGAGAAGATAAATTTGGGTGAACACAGAAGGAGTGTGGGTGGAGCTAAGGAGGCTGACAGAATGCTTTGGCATTTATTTGTCAAGGTCCAGTGAGAAAACTGAATCCTTTACATTTACGTTGAACATTGTAGAGATTAAATTCTAGCTTAACTTTAATGTCACAGTTAAAAGTTTTTATTCTGAATTTAAAAGACTTTATTTGGGGACACATGCTTGTGTGGATAATTTTTTCTGAAGAACATGTTGATGGTTTTTCACTAAGGAACCAGAGGAGGATCCTCTACCGAAACACAAGTGGCCAACTGTAGACGCTTCTTACTATGGGGGCAGAGGTGCTGGAGGAATTAAACGCATGGAGGTTAAAATTCCTATTTTAAAATAGAAAATGTATTCAAGTTTAGTTCGGTGTATTTGTGATGCAAGTGTAGCACGCTTACTTCCTGCAGGTGAGATGGGGCCAGAAGGGATCCACAGAGGAAGGTTCGCGTCTAGAGAAAGCCAAAAATGCTACAGTCACCATGCCAGAGGAAGTGGAGGAGCCCATTATTCCACACCCCCCACCAAGACCACCTCCTGTTTACAACCCCCCATCCCAACCTAAGTGGTACTCTCCAATCAAGGTGAGATTGGAATCTATACTGTCTGCAAAAAACAGTGAGCTTTGCGATTGGAGATATAAGAATAGTTCTGTGTAAGTTGTTTAGGTAATCTAATGCTACTTGCATAACAGACGTGTTTAAGGGCAGATTAGACTTCGCGAACCAGTTTTGCTGGTATGCTTCTGCACCGTCGGTCTGGAATTTCTAGGGACACACAGCAGTTACCCGCCAAAGTGCAAGGGGGAGCCTATTGGAGAACTTGCGATAATTTCAGCTGATGGTCACGAGAACTTTGGCGGTGCCGGCGGGAGTGTTTATCTTCCAAAACAACAATGGTGCATCTGCAAGATATCAAGGTCACGGAGATGGATCTAAAGTCGCTAGACGTCGAAGAGGAACAAGTTCTGTTAATGGAGCGAACCCCCTCGACGAACCTTTTGTCGTAGTTGTCCATTGTAGTTGTTCCTCGGTTTTTAAATACATCCGGAAAGGCGTACCAAGGACCAAACACACCTGCTTTTTGTCTGCGCACTTCTGCTTGAGGTCTGCATGGGTTTGTGATTTTTTTTAGGTGCACAACGACGGTTGCAGAACCTCTGCGCAGGGGGTGTGGTTGCACACAGAGACAGATTTGTCGGTTGCAGAGGCTATGCGTCAAAAGCATAAATTGGCCTTTACGGTAGCTAAAAAGCGCCTGCTCCTTGAAGTGTGTACACATTAAGGTCAGACGCACCTTAAGAGCATCCTTGACCCTCCTGAAGCGCTTCCAGTAAAGTGCGTTCAAATGCGTCTGAACCCACACACAATGCCCGCACACACAAGTCAACTTAACTGTATACTTCATTCGCCTTTTGTCTTTTGCTAGTATTTATTCAACAATCTGCCATTTACAGAAAATCAAACAATTCTTACATAACTTCTCTTGATAAATGTGGTTAGACTTGGCCTCCAAATGCCAATCGATGAACTACTTTAGTGGTAAAGTCATTTACAATGTCTATAAAGTCTAATTTCTTAGCAAGCTGATGCTTTATAGACAGCATTGTCAGATCATTGAACCTTTCCTAGGACATCCCAGGGCCCAGGTAGTTTTTTATTATCTTCATTTTACTGAAGGCAAGCTTACCTCCAGCCAGTCACTGACAATGTCCAGTAACAATGTTTGTGTGCATGGTTTATTTCATGCCTTGGAAATCTTTCATAGCTTTCTGTATTTGATGTTGGATACTTTAATCCCATCTATTGAATTTAATGAACTAGTTGATCTTTTCTCTACATCATAGGAGAACAGCAAGCACTGTAGTCCCTAACAATTTCCCCCTCCATTACTGGAGGTAGAATAGGTTAGATACTTTGGATATTCTCTGCCCTCTAAAACTCCTGGCAGTTAATTTGCCATCTCTGAGAAAGACTTCCTTTTTGCCATTAAATGCACAACATACATTCGATCACAATCAGTCATTTTTGTTGGCCACAGCGCAGAATCATTGAAATCAATGGCGGAATCTGTCTCTGAGCCACTGTGCTCAGACTGTCCAGTCTGTCATCGGTACGGATTGCTCTCTCTCTGTCTCCACCTCAAACCCCCAGCCTGTAAACCAGCTTGCATGTAAACCAGCTGCTTCTGCTGCTTCAATGGTGTGCGGTGTGAATGTAGCATAATACAACGCTGTTTTATTAATAACCAACTCTGATTTTTCCCTTCAGGGACGCATTGATGCACTGCTGGCCTTATTGAGAAGGCAGTATGACAGAGTGGCCATCATGAGGCCAACGCCTCAGGATAAGGTAAGAAACTACCTCAATATTTAACTACCAAACCAAATAAAAATAGAATTGATGATTATGGATGCTTTATCTAAGCTCTTAAGAGGTCTCAAAGAGAATGTTTTTTTTTTTTTGGCATAGGTTTCCAAAAATGTTTTTTTTCTGAAAATAAATTGGCCTCATTAACTTGTTACCAGGCAGTTCTTAAGCATAAGACCTGTTTATTGTCAAACAGGTAACTAACAGCCTTCTGCGCCCACTTAGCCTGCTATTATTAGCAGTGAACGCCTGCATGTATTGTCATCAAACACAGCTCACACACTCCCAGGTATAATGGGATTAGCTCAGTTTATGTTCATAGGGGCCACAAAAACATTAGATGATTCGAAAAGCCTTGTTATTTCCTGATTGTAAATCTTTCTCCTTCAGAATAGGGTTAAATGTTGTCTGTTCCCAACAAGTTGTTAAAAATTAGATAAATGGCACCTCTGATGAACATCCAAACATGACCCAATGCTATTTGTAAAGATTGACAATGATGTGGCAATTTGTTGATCCACCCTCCACCTGTTTTTAATGTCCTTTATTTTAAATGCCAAAATGTTTTTGAACTTTCTTATTGTCTGGAATTCCGTTTCTTTTTTTTTCTTTTTTTATTAGCCGGAGTTGGTTGGAGAAAGTTAAAACAAATTTCTACATTTTAGTACTTTTTTAAAATTTAGATTTGCTTGATAACGTCTTATAATTGTGTGTTTTTCTTGTTACTTGACCTAACTTTTAGATATTAATGTGACCAATGTTATATTATTAAGTGTGTACTGTCATTGCTAAAAAAAAAATACAATTTTAAAAGGTTTTTTGTTATGCAGTTTGATTCATGACCCAGTGTCTTTAACCTCAGTCTGCCTCGGCAGATGGCCGCTCACACTGAGCCTGGTTCTGCTGGAGGTTTATTCCTGTTAAAAGGGAGTTTTTCCTCTCCACTGTCGCTACAAGCTGCTTTGAACCAATCTGACTGTGTGAATTGGCTGAATTGTAAGGTGCCTTGAGATGACATGTGTTGTGAATTGGCTTTCTAGAAATAAACCGATTTGAATCCAGGAGGTCACAAAGAACCCAGAGTAATAGCACTGCAGTCCTTAGTTAAAGCCAGTTTTCATGATTCAACAATTTGAAAGGAAAACCAAACAGGGCATTTCTTGATGGAAAAAATGCTGATTAAAAAGGCTTATCTGACATTTATCATAAACATCTGAAAGATCACCAATACGCCGAAGCACACCTTTGAAGAGCTCAAAATAAGTAAACTGATAAGAAGATAGAGGTCTAGTCAAAGCAAGTTATTTAATCAGACTGAACTGCTGTGGTGTGACTGAACAGGTTACCTAATGTTAAAACAAATCCCAAAAAACGTTCAGTGTCAAAAACCCTCAGAGTAGGCTACATAGTTGTCTGCTGTACTTTAAAAGTTACAATAACGAATTCAAACCGGTTATGATATATGCCGATGACATTGTAATTTTCAGTATATATATTTCTTTTTAGCAGGTAAAAAAGAATCTAACAAGAAAGCAGCATACAATGCATCAGATTGTGCTTTTTTTTTTAGACAAATTTGTGTTTAACTTCTCCTTTCTGTTGTCTTTTAGGGTCGCTGCATCAGCTTTACCAGAGTTCGTTCTCACTGAGGTGAATCAACTTTCACTCATCTCTAGTTTTTTGCCAAAAATCACAGACACATCCTCCAAGAGAAGAAAGTCCATATTCTGTGCCTTGTAAATAAACTTAATAACTAAAATATTTTTTCAGTTTTTTTTTATGTCTGAGCAAATAATAAATCAACACAAATTCTTATATTCTGTTTATTTAAAAGAAAACACGTCTCTTTCACAAAGATCTTTCAGACAAGTACCCCCTGATAACATAAAAGATACACGGAAATCTTTAAAAAAATACACATCAAAAGGACACAGACAGTGTGGATAAAAGCATGAAAAATATAGCATCACTTTCACTCAAAGCTGGGTATTAAAAGATCCTCACAAACCTACAGACAAAATAAAAGGGGGTAAGATCTTCTTTATACAAACACACATCAGTTTTTACTTCACTCTGAACAAATACTTGTTTTCTGTTTTTTAATACATGACATGGTTTTTAGAAAGCTTACATCACAGAGCGAGCCAACCTGCAACAAGCTCGATGTGAAACTCATGATTAGAAAATGGTTTTAAAGCTTCTGATACAAAATACATTTGGAAAAAAAAGAAAACCCTCATATGAGTCACATAATATTATAATACACAGCATAAAGACACACACTCAAGTGCCTGTTGTTTGCATGATGCTGCTGCCACTTAGATACTGTAGCTTTACAAAGACCCAAAGTGCACACAACGCAATTTGTTCCAATGCATTTAATAGAGTGATCACATGACTTTACTGTCCAAATGAAAATGAACTGTGAAGGAGTATTAAAAATGAATGACTTGACGGTTCGAGCACACTGCTTTCTAGATGCAATTTAAAGTTTGTAACATTTAACGCACATTACTGCAGTCTGGCTCTTCCTGTTTGTTTCAAAAATCTATTGTATGTTGTTAAAATGATGCATCCAAATGTCGCTGGCTCCTCAACTTTTATTATGAAGCCAAACCTCCCATTCAGCTGCTGTAAACATGTTGAACATCCGTCCGTACGACATACTTCTGTCTGATGTCCTTTTAGTTTTAGTTTTTTCTCGAAAAAGCCAAGCTTCACGGTGTAGTAATGTTTCTGGCCCTTTCCTTTCTTTTTTCTTTTTTGAATCAATGAAGCTACTTGCGATCCCAAAAGGGTTCAAAAAGGCTAATATTTATTGTTCATTGTTCTGCAGAAATGTAAGTAGGTCCAGAATGTCAATTAGGCCCTGGGAATATGAATGGAAAATATGTAAAGTAGAGAAAACTTTTTAAGAGCGGTTTTCTCGATGGAGAAGGGAAGATCTGCAAAACAAAACAAAGAAATAACTTTTATCATACAGCCTGGTTTGTTTTCCCAAATATTTTCTATATAATTTTCTAATTAATGGGTAAAAATCACGTATCTGCATTTACCTTAGAGACCTACGGCTATCTTTCTCCATGTTGTTTTCCGGTCCTTCACTCTCATAAGAGGCCAGGTGCAGCTCTGCAACAATAAGACATACTGAGGTTAATTAGCCAACACCTAACAAATTGACAGTTTTGTGACATAAAAGCGGTTAAATGTGGACTGACCGTCTTCCGTGTAAACAGGCGTGGTGACAAGATACTGAAGAATCCGGCGGTCTCTGTCGAACGGACAAATCACCTGACGCCAGACCAGGAACTCGCTAACCTGCTTCGCCAGCTCCCACAGTTTCTGTAAACATTCAGGGCCAAAGATTAATGTGAGAAAATGCATCTAAAACCAAGACAATCTGTACAGTTCCTACACATTCCAAAGGTTGACATTTCCAGAGCTCTCCATCTTTTTAAAACAAATTGAATTAATTAATTAACTACAAGTTTACCGCAGACTTGAAGAGAGAGAACTAAAGGCTTATAATAAAACATGAATGATCTGATGGATGGATGGAAAAAACATAAAACGGAACAGTTAGGTATAAACAGATGAAAGGATACCAGTATGAATACAATGAAGGATGCTAATAAGAGGATGGATATTGTAATAAATAATAGACTAATGCTATATTAATTAATATATGGATGGATGAAGATAAGAAAACATAGATTGCTGACAAACTAAACAACAGATTAAAAAAAATTTAGATAAATGACTGGTAGATGTGAAATGTGGTCTAAAAAATTCCATAGAAATGTTTTTTGCCACAAGGGGGAGCTATAGAACCACACGAGAGAGTCGATATGGTTTCATTCTGCAGTTTTGAACTGACCTCAAAGTTGATGTGTCCGTTGGGCAGCCTGTTAGCACAGCCTTCATTCAGAAAGTAGATGTCTTTGATGAGGAGACTGAAGAAAGGAATCACAATCTGCAGGAAGGACACATTATTTTGTAATGTGGCAGGAAGCAGATTTTTCTTCTCTGTTGAGTTCCATGCACAGGCCTCCCTCACCTTCTCCTGGCTGCTATGTGCAGTCTCCGATCTCTGGGTGGCGCCACGGAGCGCCGTTCGGTAGTTACTGAAGTTACTGGACGGGTCCATCTGGTGCTGAATGAGATCACACGCATCGGACGTCATCAGACAACAAAACCATGCTCACATTTCAAAGGTTCACATCCGAGCTGCAAACCAGAATGTCTAATCTGCATATTGGTGACGTTAGTAGTTATCCTTACCTCCAGGATTTCAAACTTGTCTGTGTTGACTTTATTCCAGGTTTTCTTCAGTCTGGCGACCGGACTCATGTTCATTCCAGCTGAGGGAGATAGAGGAAAGCATTCAGAGAGGCAGACCCAGGACAAAGCGTACTGCAGAGTTCCAGGCCTCTGCTAACTGAGTTTAGACTGCCCTAAACTGATTAATGTCAGCCTAAACTCCAGCTGGCACTGCATCTGTTGGCTTTAGTCAATTTAGCGGCTCTGCTATGTTGAGACACACAGACTGTCTTTCTTTGGCATATTTCACAACAAAAACTAACAAAAAGGAGATATTAAAATAGATTCTTTATAAACAAAGGAAATACTCACTAATGATGGCCATGAGAGAGTTAAAGTTGCCGATGTTGAAACACTCCTGAGCCACATCGATGAAGAACTCTATGATCCGCGCTCTGTGCTTCTTCTTCGGTGGCTTATAAGAGAACAAAAACAGAAAAAGACTTAAAAACATATCTCTAGATGTCTTAATGCATAGACCTCAGATATGTTTTTGTAGTATGTTTTTAAATAAATATTTAGATGAAAGATGTTAAAGTTGTAAAGGTAACAGAATCAATCGGCATACATTGCAGACACTGAATTATAAAAAAGCTGTGAACTGATTTGCATGAAAATAAAAGACCAACAAAACAGAGGTTGTCCTCAGTTAATCTTTTATTCTGTCAATCAGTTGCAGATCTTGAGGAAGAGATTTTCTATTAAGACTGAAACCCAAACATGGGAAGCATGTTATGGTCAATTAGTGGCTGAGCTTTAGCCAGACCTCAGGATGAAAAAAAAAAAGTTACAGCTAATATTTTCTTCTCATTTAAATCAGGCTAGTCATAAAAAAGTAAATAATACCTTTAGCTGCAAGTAAGCAACCAAAAAAATTCCTCTCTATTTCTGTATGCTTGTTTGTGCTCAACATACCATACAGATCTCTGTAGCCACCAGGTAGCTCAGCCTGTTGAACCAGCTGACGTAAGCCTCCAGGTTGCTCGTTTTACGTTTTCGGAAGAAACCCTGAAGGAGGAACGGAAAAAAAGGAACAATGAAACCAAAGCATGTTAGCTACCATTTAAAAAATGTATAAAATATCAGCAGCGGCTCCAACGTAACGTCTCTATATACGTAATTTAAAAAGCAAAATAATGGATTAATTTTTTCCAACTTTTGTTTTGACAATTTTAGAATTCAGCAATTTTTTTTTCAATTGGATTTTATCATTTAACATAAATAAATCCAATTTTTCAAAGGATGTAAGAAACCTAAATGCAGTATCTATGTGACAGATGTCTCCCTCAGACAAAAAGCTAAATAGCAACTAAACTCAAAATGATTCTGGGATAAAAGAAAAGAAAAGTCTTACTTTTAGCACCCAGTCTTGGCTGGGTCTGCTTATTTAGGTATCCTGTTGATAAGGTTGTTAAAAGAGATCACATCTAACATGAAGGGCAACATCTGCTTAATCCTTAGTCTGTTCCTCCATAATTGAGACAAAGAAAGCAGCTGCTCTCCCATCACTTGTTTTCCTTAATAGATCTTGACCCACAAAACCTTTTATCGTCACACTCTGACACGTCTCTTATTATTTACATACGCTTTTTGGCTCCCTTGGTTTCCCATAAACCGTGCGGTCTCTAATGTGGCAAACCTGTTTTCCAAAGGTCCTCTTACATAAATAAACACCCTAAAAGCTCTGCATAAATACACTGGACCCGGCCATGATGATGCAATCCCGGAGGTTTATGGCTCCACTAAAAGCTTACACAACACCGGCATCCTACTCCACTCCAAACTTCCCCCTCTCTACACCTCAGGACCCCTTCTGTAGTGACTCAACTGCTCTTTAACAGAGTGGCTTTTATATAACAGCAGCAAAGCAGGTGGGAGCAGAGCAACAGCAAACGGTGACTGAGAAAGACCCTTCAGCTGATTTCTAGGATCTCTCATGGTGGAAAAGAAGCTCTCTGATGCACTGAGACATACACAGTCGGTCTTTTTTTTATCGTTCAGGGTAACAGACGTTTTCAAGAGCTGAGATAAAAATAAAACCGATAGCCGAACATGTCCCTTTCTATCTGCCACAAGACTCTTTCATGTGGCTTCTATCGCAAATTAAGTCAAACCGGAGCAGACCGCAACGCTCAGAGCAGGACCAGGAAACGCTTCAAATCAAAACTAATTTAAAACGACTTAAAAATAACAACAATGTGCGGTTCTGTTGGGTCAGAACTTTGATGATGGTAATTATAAACAAGCCTTTTTGCTTTATTCTAAAGCTTTCTTTATATAGACAACTATAAGACATTGGTAAGACCTTTTATGCCCCATTCTGGGGGGAAAAAAAGAAGGAAATGATCTAAGCTGCTCTGGGCTGTTCTGCTGACAGTAAAATGTGTGAAAATCTACATGAGGAATCACACTTAAGTGAAATATTTGGTCATAACTCATGCCAATGCACCGGACCTTTTATACATTATATCACCTCACTTTAAACTCAAATGTGTTCTGCTTGGATTATTATAATACAAAAGTAGGAAACGATTTAAGTGAAGGGAAATGAAGGCACTTAACCAGTTTCATCAGAAATGGAAAGAATATAACAGTTATAAAACTGTCCATCCAAACATTCTGACTGCTGTGCAAGGAGAGCCTTATTTAGAGACCCCTGGCGACCCTAGAGGAGCTATATAGACCTACACCTTGGCTGGGAAAAAACTTCACCACAAATCTGGCTTTTATGCACGCTTAAATGTTGTCATTCAGCCTCACCTTGTGGTTTTCCAGAGGATCCTTCATGGCGAAGGACTGGATGAACTCCTCAGGACCAATGAAGCTCAGCCTGTCCTGAAGCAGAAATCAGGCACAGAAAAGTCAGAAAAATGATAAAACTAACAAATAATAAATGTGTCTCATTTCAATTATTGTACATCGACTGCTAAATTGAAATTCTCATTTTAAAGAACAGAAAAAAAAGTTACACATTCATTCATTTAAATCCTTGCATTAAAAATGTTAATTTCTTGTGGTAAAGCATTAAAAACTACTTTATTGAAAACCCACCTCACCTAGAGGAGCCACATTCTGGCACAAAAGCAGCTGGTAAAGCTGATCTAACCCTTATTTAACATGGGAAGTCATGGGAAAGCTCACCAGTTCAATATGTGTCAGCTGCTGAGCGAGGACGAATGGATCATCGCACACGCTCAGAATGTCGGTCCTTTGAGCTGAGGCCTGTTTGGTCTTTAGTGAAGCCGGACGCTCCTGCGCCGCGGCATTAAGCGCGGCCACGGCCTCCTCGTACTGCCCGAGGGCGGAGAGGCGTTTGATGAGACGCTGGGTCATCTGCTGCATGGCCCGCCAGGAATACTGAAGACATACATGGAGCATATATGAACTAAACAATCCTATGTCCAGACAAATAAATGGACATCTGACTCTACTTTCTGCTCACCTCATCCCCTCGTGCCACGTGGAGCGTCATGTCCTTCAGGCAGCGCATCATCCGGTCGTCTCTGAAGTCGTACGGAAAGGTTTCCGTCCACTCGGTGAGCAGCTGGACCAGCTTGGGCGCCACTTCACGAAATCGAATCTGAATATGTTGAAGAGAGCGCAGAGTGAATCCAGTGAGATCATTGCAAAGCTGCTATGTGGGAGTCTGACAAAATTTGGCTTCAATCCCTGCTCCCTGTTTCCACCCACCTTATCCAGGAGGGCGTCTCCGGACCGCTGCTGCTCCACACAAAGGTGACAAACCCTGGTCATGAGCTCGTACGGGTGCATGAAGAGGCGTGAGCTGAGCAGGAAGGTGAACACATACGACCTCTAGGGATCAGAAAACAGAACGCCATTAAAACAGATTCCTTTACAACCACTGTTAGTGATTTAATGCATCGTCCCTGAGAAGCAGAAGTACTACATACATCAGGGTAATAATCCACAGTGGGAACCAGATGCTGGATCAGCGCCTCGAGAGAAGCTGAAACCAAACTGTTGTCATGGTAACACATCTCTCCATAGCTGGTGGCGATGCCGTGACCGTAGAGCCGGGTTTTCGCCGCCGCGCCATTGTTCCGGCAGGAGTGTTCACTGCTGCAGCTGCTGCTGGTGTGGCGGTACGCCCGGCCTGGACAGGAAGTGCTGTGCTGCCGAGGGCTGTGGGGCTGCGGCGAGGAGTACGGGTTCTCTGAAATCGCACAGCTGCTGCCGTAGTGGTGCTCCTTAGCATTCACGGACGAGACCGAGGTGCTCCGGTAGGCGGCGTGAGGCTGCGGCACGTCGTAAGGGTTTTCGGTTGGCGAATAGGCACCGCTATACACGTGGTCTCGGGGAGGTTTTGGGGCGGAGCCCCCGTGGTACGGGCTCGGAGGCTTGACGTGGTTATTGTTGCTGTAGGAAGGGCAGGAGTTGAACTTTCCAGCATAGGGGGTTGTGGGGGGCATGGTAACCTCTGGAGATAGAGAAGAAACAAATACGTTCATTTTAGAGCACTGAAAAAAAATCCAAATCTAAATAAGTCCAATTTTCTTGAATTGAGGAGGTAAGTGAGACACTTTGCCAATGGAACAAGACAATTTACTTTTAAGATAAAATTAAAAAAAACATTTGCATTGTGTTATTACAAGTGCATATTATCTTATTTTAAGAGTAAAAACACTCATTGCATTGGAAAATCTAATTTATCTACTCAAATTAAGAGTAAATACACCTAATTTAAGAAATGTTGATGTATTTGTAGATTGTTTGTGCAGTGGTGTGACATTAGGCATAATGTCTGCTTTGCTGCTGTTATATAAAAGCCACTCTGTTCCTTTCCACTTCCTCACATGTTTTAAGAGATTGCCTGATAGTCCACATCATGATTTATTAATCTGGGCTTTACCAACTGGATTTAAAAACTAAAATCTAATGTACAGTATACTGATAAGCATGGGAGAAGACGTATCTGAGTTTTCCATATCGTTTCGAATCATATTCAATAAATCTGGGTCTAATTTTCAGTCAAATTCTTCTCTGCTAGAACCGTACTGTAATGGCAGCTTTAAAGGTGGGTATGCTCACACTATTTGCTATGGTATATGAGCAAAAAGCAGAAATAGGAATGCATTGTAAAAGTGTTAAATGCTCACCCTATTTTTTTTCCTCTTTAATGTGAGTACGTGCTTTGTGGGTGTAAGGGTGTGGGGTATATAAAAGAAAAGTCACTAAGTTTGGCAATCATTTACAAACACTACTTCAGTGTGAAACGTCCATCTCTAACATAAACACGACCGTTTGTGACACATCTCAGAGCAGCTGATGAATGGAGCAATTTTACAATCACTAATTCCCTTTTTATCCAAAACCATTTCTTCCTTTTTTTATGGCAAACTATTTCCTCAAAACCCAAAGCTGTTGGTTGAATTATGTTTTTTTAGGTTTAGGCCTGGCTTAATTGCGGTAAGGCAAAGTTATAATAACCCGTTCTCACCACATCATTTTATCCAGCTTTATTTAACGTATTAGTGACTATCCTTCAGTCAACATGAAGAACTAAACTACCTCTACAGCAATAATGTAGATTTCCTGCTGTTTTACCACCTCACACCCTGGGAATGCGGTTGATGTTTGAACTGTACTCAGCTATTGTGAAAATATCTCACTCTGTCTCTCGGAGCTGAGGCTTAGCAAGTGTCTGCGACGATAATCACACCTAATCGCATAATTTTAGTTCTCCTCTGTTTATTATTTAGTGGAAAGGTTTCACCAGCTAGGCTATTTGCTGGGAGTTTTGAAAATAAGCTTTTAAGAAATTTCTGCTCCACCCTATTTTATTGTATCTTTTAACACATTCTTGAAGGGAAGTTCTTGGCAGTGGTGCAGCATGTGAGGGGGAAAATTTACTGATTTTTCTGTCTTAACGGTTCAGATAATTAGATCTGAGGTCAGTAAGCTGATCCACAATCATCGGCAGAGTGTGTTTTAGCTTTGGAGTCATCTTTATCCTGCTACTGTAGTTTGTCCATGAATCATATACATATATCGAAAGAAAACAGAGAGCCCTGCAGGAATCCAGCAGTCTTATTCGTTCATTGCATTGCCAACAGTGGAGTGTGGGCCTGAGCCAACATTTAACTCACTTTCACACACACCCTCGTCCACCATGGCGCCTTGCCCCAATGCCAGCATAATCCAGACTCACATACACACGTCAGACACAAATCCAAGATGAGTGGAGCAATGCATACAAGCAAACACACACAGTCACAAGGAATCCACGGCTTCTGGCATCCTGCCTGAGCAGGCCAGTCCAGGCCGAAACTCTGTGATCTCTGCCTGCTGTTAACCTTCTGACTCAGTTAAAAGATCATAGCGTTTTTGTTTTTTTTTTACCAAAAAGCTAAGCCAAAGGTGTTCATGTTGAGATAAGAGTTGAATGGGTAATATTTTCTTTGTTTAACCCCCCCCCTCCTCTGTGTTTATGTTTTCAGTCAAAGCAAAGGGGGAAACGCGTCTCGTAACCCAAAACCAGTCGTGATTTTTCCAGACCCACTTCCTGCATATTTGACCCCTTTTGGGTCGCTGTGGCTTCCACGCTGTGGCGTTGAAATTGCACTCCTTCAAAATCATAGGTTGGATTCCCAGTGGAAGGATTAAAAATGGCATTGGGAAAATAGCTTCATATTAAAAGGGGATTGTTTGCATTCGCTTGTTTTCAAACGGCAGCCTTACAATTCAGTTTTAATGTGCCTGAGCTTCAATGCATTTTTTCAGTACTGGAAATGCACCAAATCCTTTTTTTTTTTTTTTTTTATCTTAGACTTGCCAACACTGACTTAAAAGAAATCTGATTTCCCTTTATTTGTATAGTCTAAGATATAAAAACAGCAAGAAAAGACACTTTTTGTCTAGCCGCATTCCACTGGTTGAATTTCAAATAAAAAGAAAATAATTGAGATTTTCAGCTGTCTTGAGGTTTTACTTGTTAGCATGGTTTTACTTGTTCAACAGATGCCAAAAAACAAAAACTGTTAATAGAAAGCAACTTTCCTTTCCTTCGTTCGGCCTTCCTGTTATCTGCTGGAACTCTTGCTCTCTCTTTCAGCCTGATCAAATGTAGCCAAGTCTTTATAGATAATTTTTCCTCAGATACTGAAACTTTTCTTCTCACACCAACCGTGCTGAGACCAACCACCTGGGAGCGGTCACATGCGGTGAGGTTACTGACTGGAATTCAGAGTTTTTGCTAGTCACCAACTATTCCTCTGATGCTCCATCCTAAAGCTTTCCCACATCTAATGTGGTTGTAAAACATGCATGGTGCACTGCTGAGACCACTGGCTGGTGGGGCATTCTACAACAAAAGAGGTATTATCTCTCCTGTCCTGGCATTAACAAAAACACAAAGAGCTCCAGAGGGAGATCCGAAGAGATCAGAGCACATTGGACACACAGCAGTTTTCACACACTCGCTGCCACCCGGGCTCTACAGGGATCAAGCCAAGGACTACGTTCAACCAGGTGAATGAGTAAACCTTACAGTGAGACTGTCTACACACAACAACATTCAACTAACAAACAGGTTGGCTTTTCCTTTTCACATCCACATAGCATTTTAAATGCCATCTCCATGCTCCTGCAAACTTAAGATATTTCCCTTGTTCAACAAGTTTGTTAAAGTAGAGATACATCAAACAGTAGCAGGAAAACCAAACCCTGAAGGACTGGAGTCTGATGCATTCGCACTACTTGAGTTGCTAACAATTGCCGCCAGTCATTTCCGTTCCATGCAACTAGTAGACAATATGTTCTTATTAGCTCAACATGTGCATGATAACAAGAACAAAAAGGTCCCTTCATTGGATTATCTCTCAGAGGGCCTGAAATGTATGTATGGACGTACAAGGTTCAGCTTTAACTGTAAAAACACCGCTGTGGTTTTTAAAATGTTTAGCAAGCATTGGGCGTTCATTCCTACTGACAGTCATACTGCACATGTACAGGGAAAAAAATGTTTTTCCTGTGTATACGACAGCACAGATTAGAAAGTTTTTGAATTCCTCCACCGTCGATGTCGGAGTAAATGCACGCTGCTGTGGTTTAACAAAAACAGCAGAAGCACAACAAAAATGTTTCCAGGGCTTCAGTTAAAAAGTCATCATCTACTCCTAATGTATAGGTGCAGAGGAATTTCCCTGCTTGCTCTTGAAAATAGGAGGATCTCCAAACCGACATGTTGACTTAGGCGTTCATGAACCTCAAGGACAGACAGCTGCAAACCCCCCCAAAAAATGGTGCAAAACAGACTTTGAGGTTTTGTATTTATGCACACACAGCACAGACCGACAGAAAAAAAAATATATATATATATTTCACTCATGAAAAATAGCATGCAAACAGTCTGCGGCTAGCTCGGGCATTCAGAGTTGAGCTCATTCACTGTACAAGCTGACCAAAAAACATAAACAGTTTGTGTAGATATCCCCCAATTCTTCCAATTTAATTATACTAAGAAGCCGCTTTGAATCGTTTGCTGGATGAAAGCTGGATGTTCTGTAAACCAGTTTATCTGATAGCAGAATTTAGTTTCATTTGTTCCACAGAAACCTCTGCTCATTATAAAGCTAAAGTTCAGCACGTAGCAAAGGTTAACACACTGTGAACACCCTGCATGTGATAAGAGTAGCTGTAAAACAGCTATTCAGATTGGAAGCAGAACAATGTAGAGCGCTGCTATCTCTGCACCTGATGTACTTTGACACTAATAAGACACGGCAGGTGTAGGGTGTGAACAAGGAATCCATTCTAGACAAGAGGACATACCTAAGTCAGACTGTGTGAATAAACAAGGCTAAAGGCAAACCTGGCCTTAAGTCACATACATGCTTGTTTCATTAATGTTAAAAAAATATATATATGCAAAACTTAAGGTATTATCACGAGTGACAAAAACTGACATTGTGAAAACACTGGCCGTTTCTTAGTATTTGTGCGTTGTCATGTGCTCGTGAAAAATCATCAACCTCAGCCCTAGTACTGCTCCAATTCAGAACAGGAGACCGAGAACATACAAAGTCCCCGGATGTTGTTCTCGCCCCTACCTATTTACCCAGCATGCATCAGAGCAGACTTGTCCGTTCTTGAGATTGACAGCTGTCCCAGCATGCAATGCTGCAGCAGCAGCTTTCAATGAAGCGCTCCATTGAAAGTTAAAAGTTCTCTTTTCTGTTGCTGTTGTTCAATAAAAGTATGTTTTAAGATAACTTGAGGCGAGAATATTATACTTTAAAGTGCCACTATATGATCCTTCTGCTGATTTAATGCGTAAATAAAAAGAAAAATTCTGAAGTTGAGAGGACCACGGCAACCAGGGGACCTCCGAGGGTAACGGCAGCTAGGGCTAATCGCAGCCCGTCTGCAGCGGCCATTTCTGCTGCAAAGCCGTGTGTGAAGGACCGCTGGCTATGGTGTTGATTTCTTTGTTTTATTTGGCAAAATGTTCATTTGATTTGTGTTTATTTGACTGTGTTCTTTATTATTCTCCAACTAAATGAAAGAAGTAATCATTTATTATTATCTAGAGACTATTAATTAATAATGTTTTTTTTTTTTTTATGATCTCAGGGCGACCTAAACCACATAAATCAATGCTGGCAAAGTGTTGAACGTTTTATTAACAACATCGGGGTCAACACAAGAGATGAGAGGTCAGAACTGAGAGACACACTTTTAAAAGTGAAGCAAGCTTTGCCTGTTTTACCCGTTTTTGGTCTTTCAACAGCTGAAAGCCAGTCAACTAAAGGTAAAAGACCTAAATCAGCAGGAATCTTCCAAAGTTTTACTCTCATTCTATCAACTGATGCACCAAACAAGGACCAGTGATCAAATTCAGACAATTTGTTTTTAAAAGTGGCTTTAATATAAAGATTCAACTTATGTGATTGTTGTTATTGAAAGGGCCTTTTCAAGTGAAATTTTACAATTCATTCCAGTAATTCAAGGTAAAGGAATTTATTAATGAAACCGACTTTAAATAAAAATATATCCATTCAAATTAAGATATCAGTCCAAGATTTAATAGATGGTGGGAACTTAAGAAATTGGCAAACTATATTTAGTTTTTTCCATACCTGGTGACAGAATAAATTACATTTTATTGTTCAGTTTAAAACACATCCTGAAACATGTTCATGTTTAGATGTTGATACTAGTTTTGTTACAATCAAATAAATCTTAGACACTATTGAATGATGGTATAAATGGGGTAAATTAACACATTTACCTTTGGTATATTTAGTGTTCTACCTATCAATGAACCAGCACCACATTTGTGTTTTTTATAGCAAATATAATTGGTGAATTAAAGTGAGTAGGTTATGAGAAATTAGTAGATTTCTTTTCAAAGAAAACTGAAAATTAGTTTCGATCAGTAGAAGGTGGATCAATGCAGTTTCACTTCTAATAAAGTCATGTATCACTTTCCTGTGTCTGACAAATGTAGCATTAAAAAAGCTTTACATAAATGGGTATATTTTTGTGTTGTGTTCATGTCAGAAAAAAAAAAAACAATCATCCACTTACTTCCACCTACACATTTGTTTTTTTTTAACTGAACAGCCCTGCTAACCCTCACAGCCAATTCATCACCCAGCTTTCACACGTCATCCATTTAGCTGGCAAAGAGCTCCACTGGAATGACGAGGAAACAGCCCTGAGTCCAAACAAACTCTTGAGGAAGCGTGTGGGTCAGAAGGAGGGGGTGGGACCCTGCAGCCACCTCTGTCAGACCCAGTGACCACTACAAAGATTTGATAAAAGCAACCAGAGCCCAGAGCAGATTCACTGATAAACAGGTTATCCAGCAGTGCATTCAAGCATGGATTACCTTCCTAAAGCACAGTCTCAGGTTAGTATCACAAACATGCCTGCTGTGAGGATCATCTGGTAGGCTAGTACAGCATTAACCCAGAGCCAAAAAGGATAAAGGGACTTTATCTCCTCGGCAGGTTGGATCTAAGCTCTGGTTCAAATTTCTAGGTTTTTCTAACATTTTGACATTTGAGTGCTGCACATTCATCTTGGTTAAAGGCTGTGCATTCCAAAAATCCTTTAAAAAATATCCTGAAGTTTGCTTTCTTTATATCTAAACCAGCTTAAGAAAACAAATGAGTGGGACAGTAGGTAAAGTAGTGATTAAAGACAGAGGAATCCATATAAAAAATAAAATTATGTAAAAAGCCTTTCTTTCTTAGTATGAAATTTTAATGTAACAGAATTAGGAAAAGCTATTGGTAAAAGATACCATTCCAGGCATAAATAAAATATAAAAAGTCAACTTCTGAGTTTTGGGTCGTTAACAACTGATGTAAAAAAAACAAAAACTAAAGAAATATGTTTTCGAAACGTTGCAGTTTTAAACTTGTTGAAATTTTCCATCATACCTCTCCTACTGCTTCCTACAATGAAAGTGCTGGAGTGACCATAGTTTTCTCTATGGAGCACATACAGAGCTTATACCCTCCCCCACTTGTTTCTGCGCTTCGCTTAAAACGATAAAAAACTCTATTATATTACATCAGTAGATTAATTTTCATTCTAAAGGGCTGTTTATGTCGTTATATAAAACAAAAAATCTCAGTTAAATAAAGATGTTACTCATAACCGCTCTATAACTGAAATGCTCACTTACATTAATTTCAATTTCAATTCAGTTTATTTCTATAGGCACTTTACATTTCACCAGATCATACAGTCAATTGATTCAAAGTTTTCTACCTAAGGAAAACCAGTTGATTGCATCGACTCATTGACTCGAATGCAATCCCTCACACTAAGCATGCTTGTAGCGATAGTGGAGAGGAAAAACTCCCTTTTAACAGGAAGAAACCTCCAGCAGAACCAGGCTCAGCGTGAGCGGCCATATGCTGAGGCTGACCAGGGTTCAAGGAGACAGAAGCAGAGATAGAAAAAGCAACTGTAAAAGCCAGGAAACACGCAGCAGGCAGACAAGCTCCGAGCCAGCCACCGTCAGAGAAACAGGACTACACTGGAAAACAGGCCTATCTCTTTATTATTTTTACTTTATCTCTCATTATTTAAACAAAAAACTTTTTAGATGATGTTTTTCCAGTAATTTTCAGCAAATTTGCAAAGAAAACATTTAGTTCTTGTAAGGTTTTTAAAAGGACAATTATAGTTTTATTTATCACCAACATGTATCAGAAAAAAAATAAAGCTATATGAAAATGTGGGACTTCAGGATAGTTTTTAATAGCTTGTTTAGACGGATAGACTCCCATTGCTCACCTTTGTAATAATTAATAATGGTTATAAACCTTGTGGAAGGTGCTGGAAGCTGGCAGCCAAAACTCAAGCTTCACACACATTTGCCCAAACCTTTCACCCCCACACACTGAAAAATCTGTAAGTTTCTCTCTCACACATCAGACCACACTCCTGTTCCACATTATAAGCTTCTTACTGAGTCATAACACAGTAAAAAAGAGAAAAAGTAAAGGCTGACTGTGGAGAAACCATGCTGTGCAACCACAGGTGCTGGGTGAGTAATGTTTGCTTCTGTCTGACTGCCAGCCTAATTATAAACTCACATGGGCGGTAAACAATAACAACAACAAATGGAGAGACTCCACAGGGAAGAAATTGGACTTCATTATTATCAGGAGAGTTAAAACTTTGCACTTGTCTTCCACAGTGCCAAAAAAACTGAACTAGAAACGTGATGCGTTCACGTTATTTTAGGATATTTATTATTTCTGTGATGCCTAATGTTACTTAAACTCAAATAACACTTTAAAAGTACATTTTCTAAGATGAGAAACTAAATTGATTTAAATATAAACGCTAAAATCTCATAAGTACGCCACAATTTAAGTGTAACGCTTAAGAGAAAAAAAGCTTACCTCTTAGTTATGGCGCTCAGAGTCCAAATAAAAGCGATTTTAACAAATGCGAGGAAGAAAAACTATGCACAGCGTCTTCCTCGGTATCGCTAAGTAGTTCTGATAAAGTCTATCAGCAACGTGTCCGTGTGGCACTCTGCTCCATTGTGTCTCTCCGCTCCTGATATCTGAGTCAATTATTTGAACCAGCAGGGCTGTGTTGACTGAGCCCCACAAAGCGAAGCGTATTCAAATGACCTCACTTGAGCCGGGAAAACTAGCCAATCAGCTGACATGGGCGGTAGCCTCAAAGGAATACATGGGCCAATACATGAGCAGCAGGGAAAATAATCGAACTTTAGAAGGATTCTGATTGGCTGAATCTCTTCTCCAGTTAGTTCTGTGGTTTCGGGACTGCAAGAGGAGCTGGTGTTTTTGTTGGAGAGCTGAAATATGGAAGGTGTAAGGTTTCCCCCCAGGAATGTGTTTCTGTGAGTGCATGTGTGGTGGTCTGGTTGACTTAAAAGTCAAAAGGCTGTGAGTGAAGCAGCTTTTAAGAGACAGAGCATCACAAAACCAATATATCAAGATAAAATTAAGGGGAAAAAAAGATATATAGTTTTCAAAAAATGTTAATAGAATACATATCTTAACCTCAATCTTTCTCATTTAACCACCTCCAAGTCAATACTCTGTAAAAAAAAGACCATTTGTACTTATTTTGCAGCTGTAATGTCTCTATCAGGCTAGATTTGCATATTTAAACACTAAACATTATATCAGATTTTAAAATATGTATGTTTGCAGTGTACTTTACAATAAAGTATTTTTTAAACTAAAACATACACTTTGTAAAAAAATAAAAATAAAAAAGTAAATTTATATTTGTGTTAACATTGTTTTTATTAAACAATGTTTATGTTAACTCTGATGCCTTGGCATTGTAAGGTATATGGTTCATTGGTAGTATCAGGTCGGTATCGGCCGAAACGCTCAGCCTAGGTATCGGTATCGGATTGGATCAGAAAGGACTGGATCGTGCATCTCTGTTAGATACTGAATTTTCTCTCCATTCTTTTATGCAAAATCACTGAAAGTCACACTGAATACAAGAATTCTGTAAAATGTAGCTTTTAAGTATTTCACAAAATCTCTATTAGTTTTAGGTCTGAACTTTGGCTGGGAAATATTTTACCTAAAAATGTAATTACAGTTATTTTATGTGGATATTTTATGTTTTTTCTTTTGTTTTTTTTTACAAGAAGGAGAAGTTCTGTGCTTTGTGCGTATAGGAAAGAAAGCCCACAGTAATAGATTTCTGCTTAAACCACAGTCATATAAAACATCAGCTGAATGTATATTTGCCTTACCGGTTAATTTTATTAAAATAATTTCACTATATTACTTTTTTCTCACTATGCTGTGAGCATAATTCATAATTCTATTCAGTACTAAACAGATAAGTGTGAAAATTATTTGACAAATAAAAGAATAACATTTGTATATCTTTAAAGAATTTGACGACTGCAACAGGTCTTGATAATGACAGAGTGAGGATTTTTTTCAACTCCCCTCACTTTCTTTTGCAGGGCCTTACTGAGTGCTCTGTTGCCAATGAAGTAAGTGAATTCAATCCAGATTTCTGCAACCAATTTTATTTCAGGAATTTTCTGCATTGCAGTGCTGCTTAGGTCTGAGCAATCAGTGAAACGGCTGTTTAAGAGGCACTAGATCTATCCATTTTTAGAACACTTTCCACTTCTAAGACTTGGCAAGATTTTTCTATAAAGTATATTAAATATGTGAAAATATTCAGTGTTATGTTGAATTAGAAACTTAAGCAGACCCACAGTAGCTCATTCACTGTACCAGTTTCTGTTTTCATCATCAATGACATCCTGTCTTATTACCGTAGTTAAAATATAATAAAGTAAATTATATAATTCCTCATTGCAAGAGAAGAAATAAACTGAAAAGAAAAGGCAAGGTATTTTCTTACAAAGGTTTTGATGTATTTGAAGGTTTAAAATAACCACATATATGGCTGCTTTAAGGTGGGGAACCTCCTTTTTCATATAAAAAAGAATATTACTGCTGCTGCGTGTGTGCAAGATAACTAAATTAGTTTGCTAATTGCAACGGCATGTTTATGCTGTTGATACCTTTAATAAAAATAAAAAGCTGTGCCCATAAAGAGAAGAGTTAAAGAGGGATTCATTATGGTTACAGATTCTGACATAAAACATTTTACAGGGAATTTACAACACTCTTTATCTTTTAATTTAAACTTTTGTGAGTTTGTGGGCATAAAGGCATCTAATATTACACTCTAGCTGATCACTTTCCCTCAACATGTCTTCTCAAAACTATATCTTTAAAATTCAGCAATATAAATGGAATTACTGTGTTAACTTTAGAAGCAGGTCCACGCCTCAACCGCCCATTTAACCACCCTGTAGTCTGGGTACGTAATTAAAGGTGCGGTTCGATCTACATGCATTCATACTAAAATCTCCTATAAAGCATTTTACTGTATTCGTCCCCCCGCACCACTTTTCAATCTCTCCTAACCTTTCAACCTTTACCCATAATCCCTACATCATCCATCTCCTCTTTCTCCCTCATCCTTTATCAATATTCCTCACACCATCCCTTCACCATCCCTGCCTCATTAATCCCTCATCACACCATTATTTATAAACCTTGCCTTCCTTTTTTTGCCTATCTGAGGCTTGTTATTATTCTTCCCCTAACCCTACCTCCATCATACCTTATCCGTCATCCTTGCATTATTGTTTCACTATCCCCTCCTCATTCTACTCCTGTGTCACACACTTGTTCATCCCCTTTCCTTGCTAATTTCATCATAAATCCCATATGCCTGGCTCATTCCTTCTCTGTCCAGACCTCATCCATCCCTCATACCCAACCTTGTTACGATTCATATCTTCATGCTGGTCATGTTCTAGGGGAGTGATGGCCTATCGGTTAGGGCGTAGAGATTGGAAACCTGAGGTTCTGATTTCGAGCCCCAGTCCACTCTGGGTCCCTGAGCAAGACCCTTAACCCCCACACTGCTCCCCGGGGCCCGCACAACGGCAGCCCACTCCCCCCCATGGAATGGGTTAAATGCAGAGAATTAATTTAGTTCTCTGTACTTGTGACAGTGTAATGACTATTATAAAAGCTGGATAAAATGTTCATCCTGTTTATTGCTCATTTTCTATCACTCATCCTTATCTGCTTCTAGCTACTTTCTCCATGGCTTCACCCCCACCTTGTTCAACGCTCAACTATACTTGAAACAAACATCTCTACTTTAAGATTTCTAGTTCTAAGTTTTAATCATCACTTGTGCATAAATACATTTTCCTCATCTTTGCTTCCTTCACCCCTTCTTTCCTCATCACTAAATGCTTCGGTCTACCTCCTTTGACCGTAGTCCTTTCTCCCCATATCCCTTCGTCTGTCATTAACTAATTCATGATTGATTCTTCTTTCAACTCCTTCCTCCCTCTGATCTCTTCTTTAACCTCTCCCCCACTGTATCTATTTGTTCACCTGTGCCCTAACTTTTGGAAAGGTCCTTATGCACCTCAAGTAATTACTGCACTGATCAAAGAGCTGTCATTTTCTGTGTTTCCATCTAAAGCAGCAGATAGCTCTAACATAGCTCTATTAAACTCCCCAGTTCACATCTCCAACAATATCCATTAATCTCCTCCAGAATTGTTTAAGCGGGCTGCTGTGGCGTGGTCCCTGCCAGTAAAATGCCTACACTGCAGCTCTTCTAAGCCGTTAAATTGTACCTGATTTGTGTAAATATGTAATCTCTCTTGTTGAGACTAAGTGGGAGTATAATCCGCTACTCCCATGGAGCCTGAATGATTTCACCATTCCACGACTTTACGGTTATATTTCAACTCATTAAACAAGGTTCTCCCTAAATTCAGAAGTGAAAACATCATGACAACAACATTTCCAGAAAAAAACAAATATGCATTTTTTTTTTTACACAAGATCTCATGTATGAACCAGTGAAGTAAGGCGGACTGAACTTTTCACTTTGTCGGACTGTACAAACACACTTCATACACCTCATCTGCTTTTCTAAATGTTTAGAGCATGCTGTAAATATATATATAAAATGCTTCTTCCCACATTCTAATTTCACTAAATGTATAGCAATTACAGCAAGATTGGTGCACATGTATTCACCCACCCCTTCAATTACTGCTGCCATCCACTGCATCCAGTCAGAGCAGTTTATCTCTTGCATAAATGTCAAATTACATAAACACTGATTTAGTCTTGCAGCATACCCAGGCTCTGAGGTTGTAGGCGGTGCTCGGTTTTTCTGATCACAGACGCCTCTTACATTCTGACACATCACCATTCAGGCAAGAATAGCTGATTTCTGACTAGTTGGGGGCTGCGGGGTCTTCTCATTTCAATAATCCAACTCCTACGCTCCCACGCCAGGAACCCTTCGCACACAGCTTCCGGCTATGGTCATCTATTCATGGATCTGAAACGCACTGAGACAAAGGCAGTCCACTGCAGGCGAAGACTTGCAGGCACATGCACCTTTCACTGGTATTAGTTGTTTTTCAGAGTACTATATAAAGACCTTTATGGACCTGTGTCTTCTAGTTAATCCTTTTTGATGCAGGACTTCCGGTTTCATTTACAAATGAAATCAAATATGACATCTTCCTGTTTGACGTTTGATACACTTATGGATGTAAATGGTTGAGAATTAAGAACTTTAATGAGTTATCAAAAAACATGCTATTTTGTGGAGAAAACACTGGGCAACCAGTCATATACTTCACACTGTTCTTTTATTTTTATTTTTACTTCTCAATAAAGCATTAAACAAATCAAAAAATTTTCAAACTTAGGTTAACCTCTTAGCTTTTCTTTGGAAACTTTTCTTGCTTTTAACCAAACAGATGAGCAGCAAACTTCTAAAGTCACATAATTATTCATTTCCTTTTCTACTGATAAAAGCATTGCAGCAGCCTACAGTCAGTTCTTGAGTTTATTTGATTTCCTGTTCAGATTGAAAACCCTGCAATATGGTTCATGGGATGATCAAGTTTACTTGCAGCTTCATAAATAGTGGTTGCTTTTTAGCAAGAAGGTTCTGGGTTTGATTCCCGACCCGCTGTCTTTCTGCATGGAGTTTGCATGTTCTCCATGAGCATGCGTGGGTTCTCTCTGTTCTCTCACTTTGGTGTTGGCCAGGGTGTACCCCACTTTTCGCCCGTAGACAGCTGAAGGTAGGCACCAGCAGGGATGAGCATGAAAGAAAATGGATGGATGAATGGAGTAATATAAAGTTATTTTTCATCCCAGTCCAAAGTACAAAGTAGTTTGTATAAAGCTCCAAAATAAATTAAAAGTGTACCTATTAGACTTGCAGGAAAGAATGCTTTTTCTTTCTTACGAAGACAAAAAAGCATTTAATAATTTTAGAAGGAAACCAGTAAAGGCACTTTATTGTAAAAAAATATATATGATTTTGCTAAACATAAGAAGAAATATAGTACTTTATAATGTTTAAATCAAAATTGTTAGTATTGTTTCCTCATTTTCAAACTTCAAAGTATGAAAAAGAACTACAATGAAAGCAAATGCCTTGCCATTGACTCAGTAAGGGTCCTTATCATTTTGTCCCTTTGCCATTTGGTACGCCCACTGTGTGACACACTGGCATTTTGTACCAACCATGCGTCAACACATATCTGCCTCTCAGACATTTTGTACCTGCTTTGACAACCAATCTACCCTGTGCATATTTCAAGAAATATAAGTATCTGCTGACATTTAAATAGCGGTCAACTTGAGGCCACTCACTCTTTTGATTGAAGGGGTTCAGAACCATTGTCAACAGTTATTAAATGGAATAAAAAAAAAAAAAAAAAAAAGAAATAACATACAATGAAATAAAGTTGCAGTTGTAGCATAATGATTTTATTGCTACTGTGAATGATCTCTTCCCAAAAAAGCCAATATCCACCTAATTGCAGAATAAATAATCCCCTGGAGCCTCTCCCCATCTCTAAGAGTAAATTATATTTGCATATTTACCTGGTTTCAGAATGATGGAAAACAACTGAATTTCCTGTTTTTTATTCCTTTAAAGGATGTTTGTTGGTTTTAAACTCAACTCTCTATTTTTAAACCATGCTCAGTTTCTTTCTACACTGAACGAAGAACCTTAAATTGGCCCCTGGAGTCACAAGAGCTGCAACATCTTGTTTCAACCCTTTGATTTCCCTTGAATTTTGGGTTTCAGGGAAATGGTGACAAAGAAAAAAAAAAAGAAAAAAAAGAAAAAAACAAGTGTCGACAGCAGGAGAGGACATGCATGTTGTCGTGAGTGTGGATGGGATTACAAAGTGACAGCTGTGTGAGATCATTATAGTTCGGGAATGGAAGTGAAGGAGGGGCGGGGGTTGAAACTGGGAATCGGGGCGGAGAGAGGGCCATATGAGACTCTGAGAAAAAGAATGAGGTGCTTTAGCAGAAGCACTTGTTTCTGAGTAAGTGCATTTCACTGCTCCATTTAGAATTAGTGATAGGGGATATTATCACATATGCTCACTGGTGCTTTACATTTCTTTTAATGTCCATGCATCAATTGAGCCAAGAGATGAAGACCTTGTATGTGGGATAAACAGAGGGGTGTGGGTGAGGGGAGAAACAGTGAAAAGGAAGACGGGTGACGCAGGCCTTCCAGTAAGAGCTCTGACTCAGTCACTGGAAGCCCCCTGACCCTGTCTGGAGACAACATGAGGGCAATAATCTGTGTTTTCACTCTGCAGAGAAGAGGGGTCACAAAAAGATGCAACCTTGAATTTACAGAGAGCATTTTTTTTTTTAGCTTAATTTTATCAACATGAACAATTCATGATAAGGCATCAGATAAGATTTGGTTTTGTTCTGACTTGCCAATAATAGAATGCGTGTATCACAGTATGTGCATAGATTTGTCATCCCTCCCTGTGTTTGGTACACAAACTATAATTAATCATAAAAGCAGTATTTATTTTTTTTTACCTGAAGCAATTTTTATTTCTAAAAACCTCATTTTATCTTCCAGTTAGAGTTGTTTTGGTAAATAGATGGTGGACAAAAACCTTTACAGCATGAAAAAAATTAAAAAGAATGACTGTAGCCTTTATGCAGTGAAACAAGAGGGGAAATGCAGGTGTTTTATTATGCAATCGATGACTAAGGTTTCAAACGTCAGCCGTCATCTGCGAGCACTTTCCCCTGCTGTCAGGCCAGAGTGGGCATCGGACCAGAAGAGAGGAGCTGCCTTAATATCTGATGAAAACAGTTGTCCCTTTCTTCTCCTCATCATTGCCTTGGCAGAGAGGGAGTTCTCACTCCTACAGAACTGTAACGCAGCACAACAGGAAACAAGGACCAACTGATGTTTTTACCTGGTTATACGTATAACCCAGACTAAAAGAGGAAACTAAAGTGCAGAATCCACTTTCCATTTTTTCACTCAACTTGTCTAAACTCTAAAGTGACCATATTACTGCCTTGTTTTTAGTCCGCTAATCCTTTAAGAAAGTATTCATACAGCCACACATTTGAATGCATTTTTTTGGTAGGGTTTAGGGGCTGTGGGGGTTATTTAACATCCATCCATCCATCCATCCATCCATTTTCTTTACACGCTTTTCCCAAGTGGGGAAACAGTCTAATTCAATTTGGTAAATCATTTTAAGGTAGAAGGGGGCATTTTACCGTTATTACATAAATGTTTGTGAAAAGTTCCTTTTAAAAAATGTTACATCAAACATTAAATCAAGTAATATCCTTGAATAAAAGCCAGTGCAGCCAAATGCAATCAGAGGTTCCAAAAGCTGCTTATTCCACTGAAAAACCCAGGATTTTTATTACCTGTCTAATAGGAATAGTAATTCATGCATCTATTCTTTCATGTTCTCCCACTTATTCCATGAAAATGGTTATGGTTATCTCCAGATGCTGATTGCCAGTAGTCTATGGGCAAAAGGCGAAGTACACCTTGGACAGATTGCCAGTCCATGGCAGGGGCAACACAGAGACATTTGAATTAACCACTAAAATGTATTTACGTTTATTTTCTTTGATTATAATAACTAGGGAAGTCCCAGATATTTACAGCACAAGAGATAACATCTTAAGTCAAAATATTACTTATTAAAGTCCATGTCCACATAAGAATATATTTAAATCGAGTAAAAACTCTAGACTGTGGATTCCTAAAAACAGAAACAATCCAACTCGTGAACTCTCCTATTGCAGCCCTGTCAGCATAGAATCTGAAAAAAAAAAGAATGTGTACTTTTACATAAATAGTTACACTCTACTAAATTTTGTTCAGAAGAAAAGTCAGTCTAAGAAAAATATACAATATATTTCATATTTCTACAAGGAAAGCAGAAAAAGGTCGGTCAGATCATTACTCCTAATGTTTTTCTTCAAACTGTGGCTAAATAGTTTACAACTAAAACACACAATAATCTACAATGTCAAAACGTTCTGGCGAAACATTTCATTTTATAGTCTCGCACTCTGAGCTTTTACCACATACCTCAGTATACAAATGGTTTATATTCACTTTCAGTCACTACATTTCTTGACAAACTGTTTCAATGTGTACTTTTCAGCTGAAAAACATCTTAAAACATAGTTTTAGACAAGAGTAAGGTATGAAAAACATAATTTGTACACTCGTCTTCATTGGTTACTGCTGCCATTGGTGGAATAAAGCACTGCAGCTGGACACAAATATTGGGTCTCGAGGTTCCAAAGCCCTTGGAAAGTGACCGGGATTTTCAGAAGCCCTGTTCAATGGAAAAGGACCGTAATTAGTAAAGTTAGTTCAAATAAGTGAAGTCTATCAGTAAAATGAAGCCCACACAATGATCTCAGACACTGTAATGATAATGATATCAGTTGTGATAACTAAGCATTTCTAACACTATTTTAGCATTCCTGGTGAATTTACTTTGTATTGGAAGTCAGTTTTTGCTGCTGACAGAAGGGTAGTTTTAGTCAGTTTTGGTATTTGTTTTACCACTGAATACTGTTAACAGTACATCCATCCATCCATTTTCTAACACACCAAGTGGTGCTGGTGCCACTGGTGCCTCTTAGTAGTAGTAATTTGTCAATATTCACTTATTTCATTATGTCTACATTTTTTGGTACACCCTGGACAGGTCGCCAGTCCATCGCAGGGCAACACAAAGACAAACAGGACAAACAACCACTCACACACACACTCACCTAAGGGGACTTTAGAGAAGCCAGTTAACCTAACAGTCATGTTTTTGGACGGAGTACCCGGAGAGAACCCAAGCATGCTCAGGGAGAACATGCAAACTCCATGCAGAAAGGCCGGGAATCTAACCCATTTTCCAATAATGTGCCAATATTCACTTATTTCATTACGTCTAAATTTTTTGGTTTGCCACCCTAAACAAACCATAAGCAAAGCTAATAACTAGTAAATAGTAGCATCTTTCACTGGATGCTATTTGACTTCAGTCTCTCTTGATAGCCAAATCAGGATGCCTCAGTGAGCTCTGAATTCTTTTCTGATTGGAAATTCACAAAATTCAACTCTGAAAAAAAGAACAGCAGGAAAAAAAAATCTATCAAAGTACAAAAATTCTAAACATAAAGCTGGAGCTACTATGAAAAACAATGTTGAGATTATAGCATACCTTTGTCAAAATGGCCTAGTCAAAGTCCAAAGCTTGAGCTATTCTACAAAAAAGAATGAAAATTTCCCATCTGCAGATCTTCAAAGCTGTTAAAGACTAACAATACTTACAACAAAAGACTTGCAGCTATAATTGTAATGAAAGATTGCTTGGACACTTTTAAAGGGACTTGAATATGTATTTAAAAAGCATGCATAATGCTTATCAACTCAAATGTTCACCACTTTCTATAATTGTGTTACAGTAAGTTGTAACATAACTGAATCTGAAAAACTTTAAATGGTACAAATATTACTGGAAAGCACTGAACTTCTTCTATCTTTGTCTTGTCTGAGTTTTGGTGTGGCACCCCTATGATGAATGGTGGTAAGACAGACAGCCTGTTTCCTGCACGCGCCCCTCACTTCCATGTCACACACACAGATATCCTTTTAGGATGGGAGGTATAAAACAACTTAACATGCATGACCCACATGTTCCCACACACACAGACCCATCTAACATCCTCTTTGGAGGATAAGAAAATAAGATTCTTCTAACCTGCAAATATATATAAAAAAAATGTACTCAGTCAGCTAAAAGGTTTGGCTGAAAAGTACAAGCTGGTTTTCCGCTGATGAAAAACATCTGATTCACTGGGATTTTTTGTTGCTTCTACTGTTGTGGCTTGAATGTCTTTGGAAATGTGCACAACTTTGCGTGGGTGTGAATCAAACCAAAGTGTCTTGTGAATATAACGTAAAAGGTCAGGACCTTGCAAAGGAGTAGACCACATCTGTCAGCTCCCAGTTTCTCCCCAGCCCTCTTACAGTCTTAATTATCCATCCTCTCATGTTCATATTCTCTGTCTAATTAAAGCACACAGCCCATCCAAAGTAAATATTTACAGAGGCAGTGAAACCTATATTCATGTAACCTTCTCCTAAAGAGGCAGAGTTAGCAAGGTTCTTTTTTTCAGTTTCATTCTCCCTATCTGTATGAAATGCCCACTCTGCTGCCTCCCAATCCAAGCAATAAAGCGTTAAGCCACCAGAGATTTGAGGTGGGATGTGGGATGCCCACGCTCCTGCTAAAAACAAAAGTATAGAGATATAGCTGGGATGGAGTGCAGACTTACAGTGTTTTGATTTACTTCTGTAATTTCTCTGTAGCTCCGGTGGTTTTACTGTAAACCACTCCTACATTGTCTGCAGATGTGGAATTTGATCCAGTGGGAGGAGATATATATTTGTTTAGCTGTGTGTGTGTGCTACTGCTTCCTGCTACATGTCCAAATTAAGATAGGTGCTTTTTAAATATATTTGGCACTCTAGAGTTTTTTATTTTTAACCAACATTGGTAAAAATTATATAATTTGAAGATTTTCTGCAGACATCTTTGACTTTTGAAGAACATGTCAAAAATGAAGAAGAAATAGAAGCAGCATGCCATTAAAAAGTATTAAATCATAACAAGGATGAAAGAAATTTTGAATTTCCTTATCCTTTATTTTTTAGTATCTATCTGCATGCTTTTTTTTCTGTGTTTAAATCTGAAAACAATTACTTATGACTGTGCTACTGACTGTTTCATAGATACAGTAAATGGCAATGAAGCTTCTGTCTTTGCGATTGGCAACTAGGAATAAAGTCCCCAATAAGCAAATTTTAAAATCAGTTACCTGAACATTCTTGACTCAAAAGTAGTTTGACTTAGACTTAAACAACTTTTATTGTCATTTTATTGTCAAACGAAATTTCATTTTTGCTTTCGCTTTCACAACAGGAGAATGGTGGGGGTATGAGGGGTCATTTATAACGTTACAGGCTCGGGACACGCAGCACTGGGATGAAATGTCTTTTATGGAGGAAAGAGGAGCCCCGATGATCTTCTCTGCAGTTCTCACCACTCTTCTCACCTTCTTCCTGTCTGCGGGGCTGCAGCCTCCACACCACACAGTGAGACAGATGGTCAGAACGCTCTCTATGAAGATTCTGTAGAAGGTCGTGAGGATGGTTGGGGGCTGGTGGGCTCTCCTCATCCTCCATAGGAAGTATAATCGCTTTTGTGCCGTTTTAAGCAGTGAGGTGGTGTTTACAGTCCAGGTGAGGGTGTCTGTGATGTGAACCCCCAGGAATTTGGTGTTGGTGACCACCTCTACAGCTGAGCTGTTGATGAGCAGTAGAGCGTGGTTAGGCCAGTTCTTCGTGAAGTAGCAACAGAACTGGTTAAAACATGTGTAAGAAAGTGTTTCTGTCAAGTGAAATAAAATGTAACTTTATCACTTTCACATACATTCACCCTCAGACTATTGTCTCCACTGTGACATATGGAGGTAAGATGGTTTTGGAAGGCTCTTCTTTAGCAGGAACTGAATCAAGGCTTAATGACCTTGTTAAAAGTAATGCAGTGGTTGACTATTGGTGAGGTATTGGATGAATTCCATATGAGATTTACAATGAGGATAATGTCGAACCTAATTAGTAGTGACTGACATTGATGTAGCTAAACACGACAGGTATGGACATTGGGGTCAGACGGCGCTTGAACTTAGGTCAGGTAACCTGACAATCTGCAAACAAACACGAGTCTTTTCCAAAAAGAATTGTACTTCTCAATGTGTTTATGAATGCAAAGCAAACAGTCAGGCAAACAGTGAAGTGATCCAATAAGCTGAAGGGGTGAGATGCAACTAAACCTGGAATCTCTGTACTTCAGGCAGGTACTGAGGTTCTGGGATCTATTTTAAATGACACGTTTTGTCCTCTTAATGGTGACTTCGGGCTCCTTCAGCAGGATACAGATATTTGGGCCAAAATTTAAAACTGAGCTATAAAACCTACTCTGTCTTTTACCATAAATCAGTGCAGTGTAGTCTTGTTGTTTATTTTTCGATTATCCACTCACTATTTCAATGTTGTGTTATCATATCCTAATGTTTGTTTATGTTGATGCTGTTTTAATAATTCTTAAGTACTAGGCATGTGGCCACATTTGATCACAATCTATATCCATACACATGGTCTTGTATTTAGATATAAATCAGCACTTAATAAATACAATTGGCTGATCCCTTTGATGAATCATTAAAAGATGACATTTCTAATACTCTGAAGCTGACTATAATTATATGTATATATATCTATATATATATATATAGTACTCAAAATTCTTTTGTTCAATCCTAGAGAAGCTGTCCACATTCCTCCCATTCTTTTGCATAATAGGACAGATATAATATCTATGTTCACAGCTGTGACAAAGCGTAAACTGTCAACATCTAACTCAACAATTGCAAAGGAATCCATGGGCTTCCTGAATTTTCTATTGTCTACTCTCTCCATAGTTTTTTTGGAAAAACAAACTTATTTTCACCGAGGAGCAGCATTGTTTTCCATATACAGTTTGCTGCATTGATGAATTCAGCGTCCATTCGAGCGGCAAACAGCTGAGAGTGTTTGTGCTGGCCTGAGGCTGCAGGTGCACAATCAAACCCCAGGGAAGGAAACAGAAGAGGAGGGGTTATAATGTGACACAAACAGGAAGCAAGCAGAGTGTTCCCTTCTGCTCGGCAGCGCACACAAAAGCTTTACATCAAATTTTGTCCTGGTGCAAGCTGTTTTTAGGATGTTTTTAGGCACTTACATAACAGGGCCTTGTAAAAAAAAAAAAAAATCAAAAATAGACTTTAGCTTCAGTGTACCAGTATTTTTTTTAAGTGTTTTAAGATCTAGATCTCTTTTCCCCTTTTTGTTTCCAGACTTTAATGTGAGAACAAAATTGAGTCAGTAAGGGCTCTGGGCAGCAGGCCACTGGAAGTTAGGAATTTGGCTCTTTGGTTTAAAGCAGTTTTGGCAAAGAAGATTTCCCTCTTTTTAAGCCTAGTTCTTTTCCTTTTTCAAACCAAATAGGCTAAGGCTTCAGTCTCATCCCATAAACATATGTTACTGCCAAAGTATTATTTATTCCAACCCTATATACCTTAAATAATAAAACAAAGTAGAACGAGTCTCGTTATTTAAATGTTATTTTAAAAAATGGATGTGGAAATGAAGTAACTGCCTTCTCAGTTATCAACGGAAATATATTTATTGGCATAAACAATTTCCTTCATATTTCCACCATTTTGTCTTTTTTCTTTGGTGTTGAGGCCCTATTCTTTAAGGTTAGAGGATTTCCTGGCTCACCTGTTCCGACTCATCGGTATCCCTTTCAGTCAGAATAAACCTGCCAGTACAATTGGAACTGAATAAGATAGAAATATTCTTTTCTTTTTCTATTCTTTTTAGTTTCTATATATTATTTTCAGTGGAGTAAATTAGGTGTGTCAGCAGTAAAAGCAAACCCAGATCTAAAGAAGCCTATGGTGCAAGAAAAACTAAAATAACAAAAATAATAACCATTCACTGAGGGAAAACCCATGTCTCAGTAAAGCAGAACTGTGTATTGAAAAATGGCAGACTTAAATCAAATAAAACATCTAAACCATTTAAAGACTTATTTCAAACCTAAATCAGCCAAGGGTTTAATTAACTTATATCAATGCAACTTCTGATGTATTTGAACTCAATCAGGTTGACAAATTAATTGGTTTTCCTTTTTATACCTTGACATTTAAATGTATAATTTAAAGATCAGTTTTTTTTTTCTTTTTTATAAATTTATGTAGGCCATCTTATGTTTGCATGTTTTCCTGCGTAGTTTCCTGCAAAAGTCACAATTGATTTATAAAAGACTACAGAAATATGGTTCATCAGTTGTTGCATCAAGGCTTAATGGACTGATTTTAAAGCAAAAATTACTCTACTATGCTTTTAAAATAATTGCATGTAGTAAAATACAACATAATGACTGTCTGTATGCATATGGTTAGGTTTCTGTGAGTCATTCAGGGTTGACCTCCACACTGTGGGAACAGATCCTCTCACTATGCAAGGATCACATTGGGGCAACAGGAGTTTTGGAGACGAGGGAAGGGAAAAGGAACAGGAGGCCGAGGGGGGTAGTGGTCTTTTCAAGAAAGGACGGAAATAAAGAGAGAACACCCTCTCTGTCTCACAACAAAACCCCTCCCTCTGCCCCTGCCCTCCCGGCAAGTGTATGAAGCGCCCCTCTCCCACTATAAGAGCACTGCAGCGTGGCACAACAACAAATAGTGCGTCACTAACGAGTCACGGCAGACATTCCCGGCCGTCTGCTTTGCAAGACTTCTACTCAGTCCCGCCACTTCAAATGTGTTTGGAGACGGTTTGTTATAGGAGGGGTCTTTTCTGTGTTTACCACTCATTTTGAATCTCTTTAGAGGCTCTTGGCTTTCCTCTTGCATGGTTGTTTGTAATGTAAACACAGGATCCCTTCAAATCAGCTCTGTTTGAGTTTTATCAGTATGTGATGCTCAAAATCCTTCAAACAGTTGGCATTTGGAGCTGATTTATAGAACAGCAGTTCTCCAGTTGTACTAAATGTGTTGAAATAATACTTTAAAGTTGTCAGATAGTTTTAAAAAATAGGCTATGAATACCAGGCTGGTGGCCAACCATCTCACAGTTTGCTCAGCTTGATTTAAATATGTTTTTACAAGATAAAGGTTAACACCACTAGATGAGCCTTAAATCTGACTTGATTGAGCACAAATATGAGAACATTTAGGCTCTATTCATAAATCAACAACCGTTTCGCAGTAAAATCTGGGCAGCAACCAGCTCTTCAGTAAACACATAAAGGGAGGGAACAGTTTGCTTGTTTTTAAAGTGAAGTGCTCCTCCATCTCCACTCATGGGAGTGATTCATGTTCCCATTGCAAAAGAGGGAAATAAAGGGGAAGAGGGATTGAAAAGAGCAGGAAAACCAAGTTATGGTGCTGTATATTCTTTCAAAGGTGAAATAAACAAATTAAAAGAGAAGAGAGATCTGCTACTACCGGTATTGGTTTTTTACAAAAACTCAGTCCTTTCACTAGTAAATAGTATATCCTTGAACATTGCATTTGTTTTTAGCCACTTTTATTTTGATATATTTTAACTAAAATGATAAAAAGGCACCCAAATGCCTCACTTATTGGTTAGACCCTTACTAAGTAAACAGCATGACAACAATATCCAAAGTGTTGAGAAAAATCTATTGTTTTGAAAATGGAAAGTTTGTGGTTATTTCACATTTCTCTGTGTTGCAACCCTGTTGACATGACTGTCAAGTTGAACTGACAAGCCTCTTAAAGAGAGTGCATATCAATCAGAAAACCATAAACAGCGTGCTCTTTAGGAGGTTTAAAAGGTAATAATAACAAGGATTTACTGACATAAATGTAATATTTGATCTATATATGTGTTATTTATTATCACTTATGAACTTAAAGTCTCAATCTTTATATTTGCCTTGCCCTAGAAATTGCTCTTTATAAATACATAGGAGTCGGTTCCCATTTGCGGAGGTAGACATCTTTTGCGCTACGGCTGCGTAAAGCTGACAAATTAGTGACTGTAGACATCTGCATTAAGCTCAGCGTACACTGTGCGATTTTCGGGGCGATTTTCCAGTCGTGCGAGAATTTTCCGATAGGGCCGACTTTCAGCCTGATCGTGCGTCTTGTAGTGTACAGGGTGTTACGAGCGGCGATCAGCCTCTCACGACCACCTCCTGATCAGGAATCGGTAGGTCGGGAGAATATCAAACATGATTTAATTTTCTCCCGACCGTCGTGGGCAAATCGCTCAGGGCGCATGAAGGATTCTTCTTTTTATTCTTCCTCTCAGAGGTAAACACAGCAGCGTGGCAGGGATGTGAAATGCAATGAGTGAAATGCAGCTCCGTCTGCAAAATTGACGGAATGCAGAAGCCACGTCTGCTCAGCCATGTCTTTTTTCCCGTCTTTCCCGTTCTTTTTAGGACCCTCAGCACAAAATTGCACAGTGTGAGCAGGTAGATCGCATTAGAGCGTCGGGCTGAACATAAATCGTGAGCTGTGAGCTCACACTATACGACTAAATACTGCATTTAGTCGTATAGTGTGAGCAGCAGATGCGTGCAACGATTGAAAAAAAACACACAGTGTGCACCCGGCTTTACACCCAAATGGGACTGCGGCAAGTTAGGCCTATATACAATCCTACACAGACTAAAAAATACAATTTTTAAAATTATCTATGTAAACTTGACTTACACGGGTCACGAACAGCATCCACCTGGTTTTTGGTAAAACTATTTCAAGTTTTGGGTGTTGTGTTGTTGTTTTTTTCTGAGCAGACTCACATCTTTCTCCTGCTTTCAGACCATGTTTGTTTTGGTCAGAGTTCCCAAAACAAGGGGAAGAATCCCCTTGACAGCAGAGGTAAGGGGAGACAGCATTCCTGAGCTCAGGCAGGTGACAAACTCCATAATCGGGATGGGCCGGCCAGCTGTGCCCCCCTCTGGAGTTAAAGAACCACAGCGTCATAGGCTGCAGCTTGCCCCTAGCAGAGGCCTGCTGGGAAATAAAGTGCTGATGGCCAGTTTGGGGCTAACTAGAGGTTAACTGCAAAGGATCAAAGCAAAACGGTGGAAGAAGGAATTAGTCCACCAGGCTGAGAGAGATCCGAAGGCACGAAAGGAGGATGGCATGACAATGAAGTTGCCGGCCAGGGAGACAAAGCAGCATGATACGATAGCAGGCCAAGGCTTGCCTCTAGAGGCTAACTACTGCAGGCGGACTAAGCGTAAGAGCGGGATAAGAAAAAGCATTAGTTGGGTCCATGTACTGTATGTGCTGTAGGTAGGATAGGAAACAGTCCTAGCGCTAAATGAAAACAGCTATTTTAAATGCCACCCACTACTATACTTCATACTTTGGACCTTGTCTTGACATGTGGAATCAAATGTGAAAATATAACAGTATTCCTTTGCAACCCTGTCTTATCTGAATACATTCTAGTAAGTTTCAAAATCATATAAACAGAGTTCTTCTCCCCCAAAAGAAGCTTTCACTTTATAAGATCATTCACAGATAATGCTGTAAGAAATTTTCAAGAATCTGTTCCACTTTGTATCTCCTCTGTATCACTTAACAGTACTGCAGAGGGCAACCACTTCATTTATTCCCCTTGACAAATTGATGATTTGATGGGGTCGCTAGCTCTCTGTGTACTGCTCTAGACAATGTAGGCTTTTTAAAAATAGAAAGCTGGCTCTGTAGGTTAATGCATAGCTGCACACTTTGAATCAAAATGCCCGGAAACTGAGAGAAAATGGTGCTCTACATGCCTTGAGGAATCCTACCTAATCTGGAAAAACAGTACTGCTGTATAAAATGACCCTCTGTAAACCAAGAGCAGCATATTTCTCTGATAGAGGAGAATATGAACAATCCTAGATTTCTTTTTAATACATTTGCCAAACTCACCAAGAGCAATAGTTATTTTGAATTGTAATTTCCCCCTACTCTAAGAAGTAATGATTTTATTGTATTATTTATAAATAAGATTAGTTCTATTAAAAATAAGATCATTCATACCGCTTTAAAAATGTTTAGTTCATCTCTGGAGGATAAAGCAACATCTAAGGTAACTATAGAATCTGAACCGGGTTTAGACTGCATTGATCCAGCTAAGCTTTCAGTGTAAGCAAAATTATTATCTACATCTAAGCCTTTAACTAGTATGTTACAGCTTATTTATGAAAGTATTACCTTAGACTTCCTCCTCCATTTTAGATGTCATTAATCTATCCCTGTTACAGGGATATGTACCTTAAGCTTTTAAGGTTGCTGTAATTACACCTTTATTTAAGTTACCATCTACCTGTGGAGTATCACAGGGATCAGTGCTAGGACCAATTCTCATTACTATATATATGGTTTGAATTTTTAGAATTATTAGACAGCATGGGATTAATTTCCCCTGATATGCTGATGATACTCAGCTATATCTGTCTATAAATCCTGATGAGACTAATTCATTACATAGGCTACAGGAGTGTTTTGATAGATTTGAAGATATAAAAACCTGGATGACTCTTAACTTTCTTCTTCTTAATTCAGACAAAAAATTACTTGGACTAGAGTCTGAAAAATGAGCTGATTAGTCAATCACTTCATTTGGATGGGATTAAGTTGATCTCACATGATAAAGTAAATAAACTTGGTGTTATTATTTTATCAGGGCCTGTCATTTAAATCCCATATCAAAGAGGTTTCTAGAATTTCCTTCTTTTATCTGCGGAATATTGTAACAAATAGAAATGTCCCGTCCTGGGTGAGGCTGAGAAAATAATCCATGAAATTGTTGCTTCAGGGCTGGACTGTTGTAATTCTTTATCATCAGGAAGTCCTCTGAATGTACTTAAAAGCCTTCAGCTGATCCCGAATTCTACAGCCAGAGTTCTGATTGAAATAAAAATAAAAAAAAAGTGCGAACATATTTCCACTATCCAAGCTTCCCTTGATTGGGTTCCTGTGCAATCCAATATAGAATTTAAAATCCTCCTTCTCACATATAAAGCCCTTAATAACCAAGGCCCCATTTTATATCACAGATCTGGTTGTTCCACAGGTTTCTAACAGAGCACTTCGCTCTGGATCTGCAGATTTACATGTGGTTCCAAGAATTTCTAAAAGTAGAATAGGAGATCTTTTAGTTATCAGGCTCCTCTCCTGGGGAACTATTACCAGTTTGGGTTTATGAGTTGAGGTATTCACCTTGTCTACTTTTAGATCAACTCCAACATCTATAAACCTTTGTTTATAGATGTTGGAGTTTGGCCTGTTTTTCAGTCTAGTCCTGTTTATTTTGCTGTGACTAACTGTATGCGTGCCTTGAGATGGCATATGTTGTGGATTGGCGCTATATGAATAAAATCAATTAAATTGAAGTTAAATCGAAATGAATTAAAATCCAGGACTAATACATGGAAAATATCATTAAGTAAAAACTGTTAACTAAAAGTGTTTTTAGACCATTTCAAAACCATGAACAATAAATGAACTCAAGACTAACTGATGGATTTCTGTCTCTGCACCAGTTTAGCCTTTTGACCCCAATTTTTTTGTCTATTATTCTCAGTCATGCACTCTTAATTGCTGTCGTTACAATTGGCTCTTTCATATAATCCACACACTCTCCCTCCCTGCCTTCCTGGGCCAATGAATGTATTTTCTTAAGACAACAGCCTGCAACTGACATAGCAGTTGTTGGCAGTGACATGCTGCAGAAATAGATGATCTAAAGAAGGACAGAGGGGGGAAGGGGATACGTTTTATGTATCGTTATGAAAGTTTGCACAGTTTGCACATAGTTTTTAACTCTGGATTTTGTTGTCTGATGCAGAGCTGAGAAGTGTGTATGCTCTTCTGTTGTTGTTCCAGGAAGCAGAGAAAAATAAAATCACTTACAGACTCCAACTAAAAGCTTAGAGGAGATTGAATACTGAGAAACTACGCCACCATAGATAATGTAGTTAGATGCTGCAATGGAAAAGACCACAAGAAAAACTCATCAAAAGAAACTTGCCGATTTTCCGAGTGTATCATGTGAAAGCCAACATCTTTCCGACTTTAATTTCTCCGACAAGTTTAGCAACATGCATTTTTGGTCACAGTGGGGTCTGAAAACTAATCAGCCACAAAGTTGTTACAGAAGGTCTTTGCACTTAACCTGGTGTGAACTGTCCTAGTCAATGATCTCATCTATGATTAGTCTGTTGCTGTAAATGTGTCCAGCTTATACAGAGTGAGCACATGAGATGTGTTGTTTTGAAGTCTTTATATTGAGCTTTGCTCTCTGATATGTAGCAGGGTCAGATGTTTTGGAGGTGAGTCAGGCAACCAGCTGCTGACAGCCATTGTGTTTGCAGATTGACCTTTGTCATAGTGACGGAGTGGAACAGTTCTGAAAGAAAAGTAATCCTGCTGAAGCTGCAGCATTGGGTTGTAGCAACAACTGAGTATCATTGGGGCAGGAATATGTGACGTGCATTTGGTCAAAGCAAAAAGAAAAAAAAAAAACCTCTATGGTTGTTTAACAATGAGGACAAAACAAAAATGATCAAACTTTTTTTTTTTCTTTTCTGGTTCTTCAGATCTAACCCCACATGTTCAAAGCAAACCACAGAGTAAAGGAAACCCCATGAATCAGTAACTCAAAATTTTATCATTTTAGCAGCAAAAACTTCAAGCAATTTCAATAAAACTTTATCACTATATTTAAAAAAAGCCCTTGAACAACTAACTTCTAATCTTCTTTAACAACTAACAACTAATTTCATTGGAGTTTGTAAACATTTGTTTATAAAAAGAATTCCAATGACACCCAAAAATGGTTAAAAAACAAAATTTCATTTTTTAATTGTTGAAAACCTTCGTCCTTCATCATAAAGACTTTGTTAAGTAGGAACTAGCAAGGAAAAAGCTTAGAGGTTTTTACTTTGCAGCATTTAAATTCATAAGCAGATTGGAATCTCCCTAACACGGTGTCATTGGTGACAATTTAAACCTTGTTAACATTAAGATGCTTACGAAGGTGTGAATTGCTTGAAACTGACTGACTGGCTGAACAGTATGTCTTTGAAAAATAAAATCTGCTTCCTCCTTTTTTTTAATGATGGCTCTGACCTTAATCATATATTATGTATTTTTTCAGAATTTCTTTTTTCAGAGTTTTCTTTGCAGCTGTGTTTAAAAACCCGGTTTCAGTCAAACTTCAGTTTCTGGACACATGGCCTCAGATCTGGCTTCCAGGTCCCCAGGAGGTTTGTTCCCAAAATGTTTGGCAAGTTTTCCTCAATGACAAGCGCCACTGTCTTGTGTTTTGAATGAGCTGAGCTGGCTTTGGCTTCCTTACCTCTCTTGTAAGATTGTTTCCCTCAGTCGCCTCCCAGACTTCCTCCACTCCTTCCATTTTCCGTTTCTCATCAGGATGAGTGCTGATCCTGCAGATATAACTTTGTTTTTGCAGAAAGTTTTTTTGGTATGGAGTTTAAACATAACTGTAAGATCCAAAGCCTTTTTTTTTAAGGTGAGCTATTAAATAAATAATGCAACACTGTTTGATTTAAAAGTAATTCAAAGATTTCCTTTTATAATGTACAGAATGAGGCAAAAAGTAGATTCCTGCATTCAATGAAAAAAGTTCTTAAATTTGTTTCCTGGTCTATCAAATGTTGAAATGTTTCATTCTAATCCCTCACCAGCCAATCAGAGCTCTGGGTTTCTGAAAAAAAAAAAAAAAGCAGCCCTGCAACTTTTCTTTAGACATTTAAAATAGCTTAATTTTATTTTTAAGAAACTAAACTTTTCAGATTTTCTTATTTTCTTACCTTATTCATCAGCTTGTTTCTGGGTAACGCTTCACCCGGCCAGACATTAGTTTTGTGACAATTCATTGTACTGAATTTGTATACATCCTGTTGCTATCAGCCAATCATACGTTTTTCAGCCTACTACCTCTGTTCTGACTTATCTTAGAGAAGGGAAGCAGCTTTCAGTTTGCTCACAGAACAACAAAAACAGAGGAATGAAAACAACTTGTTTTGCAGAAAATGAGCAGAATGAATGACAGCATATATTTGAAACTACAAGCTATTCATTGTAAAAGATAAATAAGGCTTAAAAAATCTAACTTTATGGGTGTCTTGCTTTTGTTTAATACACTTTAAAGAAGTGTAGCCAGATTCAATTTTAAGGAAAATTATTTAACTTTGTCACTTGATAAATGGGTTATGAGAGTTTTGGTTTTCCTGGTTTGAATACATTTAGTTGAAAAACATCTTATGTCAAGAATTACACATAGAAAAGCTGGTATTGTCCTGACAGTTTCACATTTTCAAAAGCAAAGCAAAAATATTTAATATAATCTGTGCCGACAGGATCAGTGATGATTCTCAGTGTGGCGGCCTAGGTTTTAGAGCTTGGAATCCTGAGGTTCTGGGTTTGAGTCCCACTCTCACAGATTGCCACACTGGGTTTCTGAGCAAGACCCTTAACCCCCACACTGCTCCCCGTGTGCCACACAATGGCAGCCCACTGCTCCCCAAGGGGATGTGTTAAATGCAGAGGTAAATTTCTCCAATGTGAGATCAATAAAATTCAACATAATAATATTATTATTTATGTTTATGGCCAAGTGCCTCCTTCTGTTGCCCCACCATATAATTATTAAACTAAATTAGCTGAGATTCAGGCGTATCAACTCCCTCTTATTTACCCACAGGTTGATAATCAGCTACCCTTTCTCAATCGTTTCTGGATAACCCATACGGTCCAATAGAAAAGAACTAAACAAAAAACACACCACTGGGGGATGACAAAAGGAGAATTAATCATACTCAGTATAAAGCGATTAGTATCCATAATACCAGACATCCTATAGCCAAGTGTTACAACATTTGTGTGGAAAATGTTCAATGGAGCATGGAGCAACATTTCCCTCATTACCCCAAAATACAGCTTTAACTCTTATACCTATTTCTACCAAATCTACAACGCATTATCTAACTTACAACCTTTCCAACAGGCATGAGGGGCTTTTACACTTGTATATACTCTTTGGTTCATATCAGACCGTTCGGGGAGTGTTTTTGAAAAAATATACTTTTTTAATCTGACCCAGTCTCCAGTAGAGCTGAGCAAACTCTTAAGAATTACTTTTATTTTCGAGAAATAATCTAGAAAATATTTGGGAAATATTTTCCAGATTGTTTTATTTTCAAAGAGTGTTTGAGAAGATGATGACATGGATCTGAACTCAAAATAAGGATGGGACTCCATTTTGGCCTATCTTTTTACATGCCTCTTTCATTAAAACTAGCCTAATTACCATAAATTAGAAATCCTACCACTATTCTTTAATGTTTATGCCAGTCAGCTAAATTGTTTTTATTATTCTAACCTTTCCAATTCATATCAGATCATTTTCTTTTCAACAATTCAGCTAAATAATCCAGTTATGACTCAGAGTGACTCACACGTTTATCCCTCTGCACATACACATATCAGCAAAGGCTCCAAGGCGTCCCCAAGAAAAAGAGACAGGTGGTCTCAGATTCATGTTTCATGTTTTGGCAAAGAAATATCAAATTTCTTCAAAGTTCCCCCTAAACATTTGGAGGGATACATGCACACACAAACACTGACATGCTGAAGTGCTCGGATTACATGATCAAAAAGCAGGCAAATAAAAAGAACATTGATATACGAATACAGCAAGTGTCTGTATATATCCATATGAGGATGCATATGTTAGAAATTCTCTTTATGTTCAGTAACACTCTCTGTAATTTTCTCTGTTTCTCTCCCTGACCTTTCTCTACAGCACCTTTCTTTCTGCGTTCTTATGCAACCACAGCTCATAAATAGAAAATGGATGTGTCACTCAATTACTGTATTCATAAATGAAACAGACAAAAGCCTCAGATGGAGGGGCATGCAAGCTTTTCAGCCTTCTTCCATTAACCTGCATGACTCATTCAGTCCATCTGCACAGGTGCTTAATGCCAACACATTTCATTTCTTTTAATACTTTGTTTAGAATCTCAGAAATCAATGGAGGCAATCTCTGCTCTTCCTCTAAAAACTGAAACCAATTCACGTGCAAGCTTGAACTAATGTGCCCTAAAGTGTAGGACACAAAGGAGCGGAAGGATGAAGAGTTCGGAGAGGAGGCCAAAGGAGGCTGGCATCCGTTCATTTCTAAGATAGGGAAGCAGTAGGTTGGAACCAATGTTTTCCTAACATGTTCACTTGGCCGTGCAGGAAAAATAGAGTGAGAAGCGGGGAGCCTTCAGACTGCTCCATCCACATGATGTGTTTTTGTTGTTTTAGCTGCTGCTGGAGTCAAATCAGTCCCGATCCATTATCTCTTCCTGCTTGGTTCTGTTCGCCTGATCCATAGCCAGGTGGTTCCTGTCTTCTACCTACCAGACTCAGGGTGTGGGTGGCGCTCCCAGGGGGTCATCAGCACTTTCAGCCGTTTGTGGATTGTTTGCAGATTATTGAATCGCTGCAAGAATGTTTTAGCAGTAAACCCTTGATTCATAATTGTTTAACAGCTCTTTTCCGTCATCCTGGCCGTATGCCACCTTCTTTTTTTCCTTTTTTTTGTTGTTACCACAGCAGTTTGTTCAATCCCAGGCTTTTAATTGATCCCAGCAGTTTTAGTTACACGGTTTACAGAAATGCAGATCTTCACTGTGCTCAGTTATCTAAACCAGATATGTGAAAGTAAAATAAAAACATTAAACAGATGTTTTAAAATATCAAAAGGCCTCTTTTTTTTCCCTCTGTGATTTAAGTAATTTAAACAATCTTTTGGTAGCAGAAGATCTTTGCAAAATGTTTTATGTATGCAATTTGCTTTCTGTCATCAAAGCAGTGTGCCCTGTAATCTGCATTATTTTGCCATGCTTTTGTCACAAGCAGCTTCGGTTCCCCCACAATTATGTGTGAATAACAAAAGGTTTAGAAATGAACTACATACATGTCCTCTGCTAGATCTGGGATAGATATCCACAAAAAGTCTGATTTTGTGTCAGTGTTGATTTGATTCATATATTTGTGTATCACTATTCTGATAAAAGACCCATCATTAGCCCATGTTCCGTTTTACTGGAAAGGCCAGAAGAATTTAATTTAACAATAGTAATGGCAGTATATACAGCTAGAGCATTTATAGGTTTGTGAAAGATGAAAAGGCCCACAGCATCAGACATCCTCACTATGCATTATTATGTGATAGATTTTACTTCTGAATTCCTAAATATTTGTTTTATCTGATCAGATAGCAAGTAAAAGTTCTGGGTAGAGTTATCACCAGAGGTTGGTAGAGGACCCAAAAACACTACTTCATCATATTTTTACTCAAGAGTAAAAGGTAACAATCCATGAGATCACTCGAGTAAAAAAGTAAAAAGGCCCCTTAGTTATTGAGTAACTCCTCATAACATCTGATATTGAAAACAATGTAATAAAGACAAACCAAAATGTAACATTATGTGCAAAATCTGGTATTTTAAAGACTGTAATAGGTTAATTAAAACAAGAAATAAAAGAATCAAGGCAGAAGAATCATTTTTCCAAAGCAATTTTCTTTTTAAGATCAACATGACATTTTTACACAGTACTGTATGTTAGCTGGACCTCCAGATGTCATGAAAGTTCAAGTAAGCTTATGTACAATAGAACCTACTTATTTTGTCATAAACATTAACTGAAAGCAAGCTTGTTTGTTAACTTAGTGAAGTGACTCTTGATGGATGGAGAAGCCAAACATTTCTCTATGTTTTATTAAGATGTTACTCAAGCAAAACTAAAAAGTATGTTGCAGTAAAACTACTCCTAAAAATATATTTTTTTCAAAAAATTACTCAGGTAAATGTAACTAAATGTACCTAGTTACCACCCACCATTAGTTATGATAGTATTGGTGTTTGAAGGACGGATATATACATTTTCTCCTGGTGTGCCTCCAAATCATCCAGCCAGCATGTAGATAATCTAATGGTTGTTACGGAGACAGTTGTGGAACAGTGAGCTTTAGACACATGCCCATCTCCCTTACCATCCCCCTCTCTGACCTCGGTGGCACAATAAATTGTTCCAAGTACTTCTTTAATGCATATTATCTTGTCTTTACCATTTTGAACAGTGGCTAATTAAAATTGCCTTTGCATATCATAAAGTGTAAACTTAGAAAATGGATCAGCATAAGCAAAAATAAGTAAATTTAAAAGATTCTAAAGCTGTAAAACATTTATTTCTATGTAGTAATGAAGTAAATCAAAGTAAATCAAATCCATTAATTGAATACACAACTCTTTACAGTTGTGTATTCTTGATTATCCATTATCTTTAAAGCCATATCCGATCAAATAGGTTTTGATTTTATTTTATAATGATGTGTTGCAGCATATTACCAATGCAGTAAATTCTATGCTACATCATTGGATGTGAAACACTGCTACTGACACTATTGGTTTAGAGTTCAGTTGTGCAGAGTAAATAATCAGATGTTAGGCTGTATTTCCTTAGCTGTAGCTATGGACTGTAGCTCAAAAATACAAATTTGGTCAAATTTTTAGCATTGTCTTCTATGATATATGCACATATGATAAATTACAGTCAATGGAATCATAGAAATATTTTTTTTAATTGCTGCATGTGAAAAATGTCTATTTCACCTTAACACCCAAAAAATTACCATTCGTTTTTTTTTTTAAATTAGTAGATAAAAGATTAAAGTTTGGACTTTTTCTAGAGTTTTTTGTGTGATTATGTCTACAGTACTTTTCTATTATAGATTTTTACTGTATATGTCGTAACTATGGGTGCTATTGATTGAGATGGGAGTTGTAAAATGGAGTATTAAAAAAAATAATCTTTGCCATCTTTACCATCTTTAAGACTTTTCTAGGCCATGGAAGAGGCACTGTAATCCCCTCAGCGTGAGATCCAGGCTCGTTAAAGCACACTGACCCCCTCACCCTGGGAGAATCCATCACCAGCTGAACTGTGACCCATTTCTGGGTGTGACACTTTCATTTTTAGATACTTGGCTCTAGTCTATTATTCAGCATCCTGGGAACTAAACCTAAATTACTGCACTCATCCCAAGCGCCAGCAGGGCACAGTTAGAATGAGCTCCGACTCACAGATTTCCATTCACCTAAAACCTTAAAGTGAACCCACTCATCCTTTTTTTCTTTTTACAGAGTGAGCGGGGGAGCTGGAGCATGTCCCAGTTTACATTAGAAGTGAGACATTACATCCTGGATTATAACAGCGCTTCGTTAAAGTTTTCCCTCACCAAGAAGGAAAATAGGTGTCTGATGCCTTTTGTTTATTGTTGTCTGTCTCTTAGCAATAAAAACTAGCAGGTTGAACTATGTGAACATTGGTGGAAAGGTGGGAAGAACCCATAAAATGTTCCATGAAGCCAGGAGACTATTACAGCTGAGAAATAAAACATCTGCTGTCAGCAGTTTGGTTCAAGATGGACAAAATAAAATGTTTTGGATTTGGCCTGTTTTTTTTTTACTGAACACAAAAAAGTAAAATAAAATAAAATGAAATATAGGGACTTCAGAGTTTTTTTTATATTTTGTCACAGTGCAAAAGCAGATGTATTTGTTTAGAATTTTAAGAAAAACTGAATGATAGAGTGAAAGTAAAAATCAGATGATAAAAATCTGAAAAATGTTGTAAAGATAAATTTTCTATAAATCCCTCCTTGGATAGCCTCATTTTGGGAAGGTGAAAATTTGTCAATCCCTCACGATGTCTTCCTGGGAGCCCCACGATGGCAGCCCGCTGCTCCCCAAGGGGACGGGTTAAATGCAGAGGTATATTTCTCCAATGTGAGATCAATAAAGTTCAAATATTTATTCAATTATGATCTATTTATCAACTTTAATCAGCCTCTACTAAGAAAAGCACTCCCATAGCATGATGCTACCATCACCATTTTAGGGTTGTGTGGGATGCTGTTTTATCTACACACTGCATTATTAATAAAGGGCAATAGGTTCATTTTAGGCTCATTCCAGTGGCCTTTCGTAGTAGTGATTACTCCTATAGAGATTGTTGTTGCTCTTACTTAGGACTGCTTAATGTTCTCCTTTGTCTAGTTTTTCTATCTTGTGTTTTGTAAATTCTCTTTTAATCTTATTTTTTTAAGTGTATCTTTTTAAAGCTTCTTGTACCCATCAGTGGAATGGAAATAAGCTGAAAATAAGCTATAACTTTGGTCAGTACTTCTTCTGTATCTGTTTTTTTTTTCTCTTGGTCCTAATTAAATAAAATTAGAATCCTTTCATTCAACTTTTCATTCATGAACTTCCTTCTACTGTAAATCTTTATGCTGTTAAAAAAATTAGTTGTAAAATGTTTTTTTTTTGTTGATGAAAACATTTGGTTGATAGCTTATACAAACAAACCTCAGTGAGGATTGGCTACATGTGTTATACGCAGCATTTTTGTATGACAGTAAATGTTACTGATTTTTGTTTTTCCCACAATAACCTGAGACGTAAGCATGGTAGGAATGATTACAGAGTCTCCTCTGTGTCTTTAGCAGTGAAACATCAACAGTGATCATGTTTCAGTCCTCCAGGAAGCACTGCATTCCCTCCTCCAACACAAGCGCCTTTCCCCTTCTTTATGTTGCAACACTCCCTCCTTGTGTTCAGGTTAGGTATTGCATAGCCACTGAAAGATCTCTTGCATTTAACGGTCTGTGGGTGGAGCTTCCCCCTGGCTGTGCTGCAAACAGCCCAGACACAGGTACATGATTTTAAATGCTGTAATCCGGGCTGTGCAAAGTGGGTACAGGCTGTGTGGAAGTTTACATTGAGAGGAATGCTATGCAGGGCAATGGAGTGTGCAGTCAAGCAGCCAGATGTTGTTCTCATCTGAATAGATAATAATAACCTCACCAACAATGGGAAGTTTTTTGGCTGATCTGCTCATACTACTCCTGATTTCTTTAGGACACGTTTATGCAGGTATGGTGCTGCTGAGAAAAAATAACTCTTCTTTATAAATAACATACAAAATACTGAAAATTTGATTATTTTGTGCCACTGAAAACTTAATTACCTATTTTCCCAAAGGGAATATCTGAATGTTTACATTGCATATTTTATAATTGTATTATTTAATCTAGTCCATTAATGTGAACTTGAGATGTGAGGCACTAAATTGGATCATAACCTGATGGGACGTCTGCACTTACCTGTTTGGGATCAGCAGAAATATTTGTTTAACTTTTAAAGCACTCTTTCACAAACCCTTAACTTACAAGAGTTACACCTTAAAAATAGACATCAATATATGTAGAGAAATATAGAATGGTCTTGGATTTTACTTTTAAACAGTTGCATACATCTCTGCACCTTTATTGTGTTTATTAAGAAAGGTAGACATCCTCGTTCAAGGTGTCTATTTCAGTAGGAAGATTACTAATAATCCAAAGTGTGCTGCATCATAGAGGCAGATTAGGACACACATGGGTTATGGGTTATGCAGTCAGTGGATTTATAGGCTTTATGCAGTGCTGCATGCTGGGCCAGCCTGCCGAGGGCTTCTTCCTGGGACCAGTTGGTCCTTTGTTGAAAAAAAATGTAGCCGATGCAGACACAACACATTTTCTAACCAGACATAAGAAGTTATTATGTCGACTTTTTCAAGATTAATGTAAAAAATTTTAAAAGCTTTAAGAATTTGGGGTTCCTAGTAAGTAATAGCAAGCTTTGTTCCATTCAAAAACAAAGTAGCAAAATGAAACTAATAGTTTCACTTTGGATGGTCATCTGTGCACAGCATTGGACTACAATTTAATTTCAAAATTCCCAGCTTTAGTTTCCTCCCTGGAATTAATACGTTAAGAAAAAAAGTAAGTTAAAATTTACTTTAAATATCCTTCCCTCCATTGATTGCTTAATTATGGAAACCTTTCAAGAGTTTTCATTGTCTCCAATTTACACCAACATACAGTAAATCTCTGACTTGTAACTCATTGTTTGTTGTTGGGTGTTTTCACAAATGGATTATTGTTTAGACTGAGCGTTCCATTACTGACATTTTTATAGGTCAAATCAATGAAAGCAAAGGTTGTTTCCCTTTTGTAATATTCACATTTAATGGAAGGAAACAAGAATGCTCATGCACAGATGTCCAGCACATAAAACTGGGTTCTAATTATCTTATTAAACAACATAAATAAAAATTTCCACAGAGGAATATCATCTGAAAATAGATGGTGTCCCACAAAAAACATGGTGGTGGCAGCTGTGGGGATGCTGTTATTCAGAAGGGAGTAGAAATGTGTTTAGGGTTAGATTTAAAAACATTAATAGAGCTAAAATAAAAGAGCAATACTGAAAGAGAATCTGATGAGAAGTAGAAAAAGATGGAATACTTGTGACTAAAACAGTGGGTTTGGAAGTCATCTTTAAGCAAAAAAAGCCATGGCTAAACTGTAATGGCCTAGATCAAAGCAGATTCTTGTGCTTGAATGGCCTAGTCAAAGTCCGAATGAGGATCTAAGGCAAAACCTGAAAGTATGATAATAGCCAACAATCTCCAGTCTGACCATACTTGGCCAATTTTAAATTATTAAACAAGAAAAGCTTGCAAAAGACATCCCCCAGAAATCTCGCAGCTGCAATTGCAGCAGAGAGTGGATCTGGAAAGTTTTGACACCGAAGTGAATCAATTCTCACTACGATTCTCTAAGTTTTCTTTTCTTTTTGATATTATGCAGTTTTGTTTTTGTTTTTTTTACACGTGTCACAATCAGGCAATTAATCTGTTTTATGAAGTTCCACTAAAGTACAGTACATTGAATCTTGTGGGTGTAACTAATAAAATAGGTACTTATTCTAAATTGCTAAAAAAAGAGAAAAAAAAAAAAAGAAAAATCAAAAAACATAAAATATCTTCGTTTGTTTCTAAATATGTGTTTTTCCATGTGTGGGTAAAAAATACCCCAATTGTCGAGTTAAAGTGCAAAACACAATTACATATTAAGGTATTGTAGCTTTTACAACTGAATTTCAGATCAAAATAACATTTGTGGGGAAGATTATAATTTTTGAAAGAGCATCACTGCAGATATCTGCCTGACAGCAGTAACATCGTTTCAAAAAACAAGGTGGCTGTCATAGCTAGTGAATATCAATATGTCGCTAGAATTGTATCCGCATATCTTATAAAGGGAACGCAAAATGCTTTGCTTAAGAAGAAGGATTTTTTTTATATAAAAACTAAGAATAACAGGTTGGGACAGGAAAAATACTTTTATTTGTATTTGAAGTTCCCATTCAAGTTTCAGGAAAAGTAAAGTGGCAAAAAAAACCAAACCATCCAGCGAACGCTGATGTCATTTCAGTCATAATGAATAAAGGTCAATTTGCATCATCTGGGTCAACAGAGAAGTCCAATTAGCATCAGAACATCTCATTAGTGAGCCATTTCTAAATGCATTAACCATCATTAACTGAAATCAGATCGAACCTGCAAAGTGCAGAATAGACACAACATTGACAAACAAGTTAGCTAGGATCAATCTGAACAGTGACTGAAAGTCAAGTCAAATCTCAACTTTTAACTCGTTACAATGACCTCTATAGGTGCTTTTTCACAAACACTATTACAAAAAAACCAGTGGACTCATTTTATTTTAATTTTATGATCCCATATACACACATTCTATATTTTGAAAAAAGTTCATAGATAAGCAATGACTAAATGGAAATTTTAACTACTCTATTTCCCTCATCTGTGCCTATCCTCCATGTTACAGTTTCCTTCCATGGCAATGGCTACATTCACCTGCAAACTATAGAGAAGTCCATTCAGACGTCCATCCACGTACGATTTCGTACCTCAAGCCAGTCTGGGCTAATATTTTTGGCAGCAGGACGCAGAGACTTCTTACTTCTTGAGCTGATCTCTGGACGACTGCAGGTAAGCCCTACACAATGCATTAAAAAAATTGACTGGCTATAGCCTATGATATCAGTTTGTATTTTAAACTGAAGACAAACTAAACCACCCAAGACGCATATTAATGTGGAGCTCAAAATTAAGAGGAAAGTATATTATTGATTACTACAGGGAAATTATATTTTCGCAATGCAGAGGAGTGTCTGGAGGAAATCATGCTACTTAATGCGAGAATGTTGAAACTGAGAAAAAAAAAAAGGTTTTTATCAGAACATGTTTCTTAATGTGGCTGAAGAAGAAACTTTATCTCCTTCCCTAAACAGTCTGGAAACTTTGGTTTATCTTGGGGGGATGTACTGTAAGTAGGATGGCATGTTAGCAAGAAAATGTTGCTATTGTTCTCTCTTTCCTTCTCACCACCACCCACACACCTTAGGTACGCCTGGACCTGGGCTCAGGTGAGCGGTCGCTGCGTTCAGCAAAGGGAACCCACTTTAATGATCTGGCCTGGCACACAGTTGATCTAAATCACACACAGCACAACATCAACATGACTGTTGACCGAACCTCTTACACTACTCTCCGGATGCCAGGACCAGATTTGGAGCTCAGTATCGAGGATGGGCTCCTTGTTGGTGGGACAGCGGGACTTAACCATCATTACCTTCTAAACATCTCAGCTGGCTTTAGAGGTTGCTTGGATGAAGTTGTCTTCAATGAACACAACCTACTCTCTAGCCTTCAGGGGAATTCTGGGTACAAGAGAATCCATGAGGTTTCACTGGGTTGCAGTCCACTGTTTTCAGCAACAGAGGAAGATCCTGTGAGGTTTTCCAGCTCTAAAGCCTTCATCTCTCTACCCCAATGGGAGGTTCTTCAAGAGGGGATATTTGAGTGTGAACTTCACCCTTCTTGGAAAGAAGAAAATGGATTGGTGTTGTACAGCTTTGGGAGTGAAGGAGGGTTTGTCTCGATGGAGATCAGGAATGGCCAGGTTGTGGCCTCCGTAGGAAATGGAAAGGGTGGTAAAACCGAGGTGCATTCACTGACACATGTCTACAGCAAGCACACCTGGTACACCATCCAGGTGCTCCTACTACCTGATAGCATTCAACTGAAGGTAGGCAAGGAGTTAGTGAAGACCAGTCTGAGTCAGGACCTCCAGGCCATCCAGCTCAAAGGGCCTCTCTTCCTTGGAGGACTGGATGAGGTTGCTCTAGAAAAAGCAAAAAGTGCTGGATTCTCTTCTGTTTCTCTTGAAGAAGGAGGGGGAAGATCATTTAAAGGCTGTCTACAAAAAATTACAGTGAATGGCCAAAAGACTGGCTTACCTCATGCCATAGCCACTAAGGATGTTACTGTGGGCTGTAACATAGGCCAGGCTCCAAAGGTAGTGATCATATCCAGTTCCACAGATTTGCCTGAGCACGATGTTGCCACCACACAGACTATCGGCTACAGGAGGGTCACAAATTTATTGTCGCTTCGAACGTTGGAGGTCCCTGAAGGTGGCCAGGCACTGCTTGAACCTAAACACATAAAGGTAGATCCCTTTTTTGTTTTGCTCCCATGTTTTGTGTTTCTTTAACAGTGCAATGATTGACATATTTGCATGTGTTTCCATTCGACATTCCGGCAGGTAAATCTTGAGTTTCGCAAACTGGGGATCCATCCATCACAACTGTTATGTCGCATTGTTGAGCCTCCTGTTCGTGGTCAGCTGCGTTTGAATCCAAGTCCAGGTCCAGATGGGTTGCCTGAGGAAACACAGGAAAGGATCCTCGGAATAGGGGCAGAGGAGAAGGATCGTACTTTCAGCATCTTGGACCTGTGGCAGGGCCGGGTCATGTACGTTCACAGTGGCTCTGAAGACCAGGAGGACTTTTTCACATTTTCAATCTTCTCTAACAATAAGAATGAGAGGCCTATATTTCTGGAAGAAAGTCATTTGCACTGGTTTAATATCAGCATAGCTCCAGTTAATGATGCTCCTGTTCTTAGTTTGCCACAAGGAAACCTGTTTACTCTGCCTGAGAAGTCTAGACGACAGGTAGGCAAATCAGAATGTCTAGATATAGAACTCCACTGAGCTATTTCAAGATAAGAAAATTAAAATAATTTGTAATTTATGACAGCTGACAACAGATATGCTGAGAGTGTCAGACCCTGACAGCAGGCCTGAGGATCTTGTATTTAGCTCAATGGGAAACCTAAATTCTGAAGCTGGTTACCTTGAGAACCAAGATTACCCTGGCAGGTAAGTCTTATCTAAGATATTCTGATGCCTGATATTCAGATGCCTTGCATCTGATATCTGATATTCAGATGCCTTGCATCTATGTACATAGGTTAATATATGTACAAATATTGTGGCTTTTCAAAATAAAGCCTGCAAACAATCATTTGGCAGCATAAAAATAATGTATAAATACGTTGTCTCTCTTTTAGGCCCATCAACTTGTTCTCTCTAAATGATCTGGAGGATGGTAAGATCACCTTTGTGCACACAGGAGTTTCTGCATCCAGGCTGGTTCTCAGAGCCAGCGATGGACATAGAGTAAGTAAACATTTGGCTACTCTACTGAATTTGAATCAGTTAAGTTAAATGTGTATATTCACCTTTCAACCTAATATCTGGATAGTAAAGTTATATTCTCAAAGGCTTTTCCCCATTTCCTTTCAATTTATTTTCTTGCAGGTCAGCAACGCAGTAGTTTTAAGAATCATGGCAGTGACACTTGAATACAAAGTAGAAAATAAATACGGACTGGAGGTGAATCAGGGGGAAGCTGCCATCATCAGCACCAGTCACCTTGCTGTACAGGTCAATATGGCAGATAGTTCAGTAGATGTGTGGTATGACGTGACAGAGTTGCCACAGTTTGGTGAGATCCAGAGGTTGCACTCAAGTGGCGAATGGAAATCCACCACCTTTTTCTCACAGAGACTTCTGGAAAAGGAAAGGATCCGATATCTCAGCACCTATCACGGAATTCAGACTCAAAGCAACGTCAAGGACCAATTCAAATGTAAAATAGTCATCAATTCGATTGCAAGAGAGGAAGTTGTTTTCCCTATAGAGATCCGCTGGATTCAACTGAAAGTAACACGAAGCAAGATGGAAGTGACTGGTCTTGAGAGTGCCGTTCTTACGCCTGAAGACCTTCATGTGATTTCTAAAGGTATTAAAATCAGTGAGAGTGATCTCTTCTTCAGAGTCCTGACAGTACCAAAGAAAGGGAGGTTGTTCCTTAGACAGAAGGTTTTGCAAAGGAACTCAACCTTTAGCCAAGAAAACATCACAGAAGGTTTGGTGAAATATGAACTGTTTAACAGGCTGCATGATGACACTAGAGATTCCTTCAGCTTTCAGGTTTTTTCTGCTCATGCTGCTTCAACACCTTATGACTTCAGAATCAACATCAAAGCAGAGTCAAGTGCAGTAACTGTCCTAAATAAAGGCCTTTCAATCCTTGAAGGAGCAAGTAAAGTAATTACGAAGGACATTTTGTTCACTCACACGGGAAGTAGCCGAGAAGTTCATTATAATGTAACCGTGAGCCCCAGGCATGGGCAGTTAAGGAAGATCAATCTGTCCAACTCAACTTCCATTAATGACAACATACTGACATTCACCAATCAGGACATCACAGAGGAGCGTGTCATGTACGTTCACGATGACAGCGAGACCAAACAGGATTACTTCATGTTTCAAATTGCTGTGTATAAATCTAACAAACAGGCAAACAGGAAAGACGAGGGAAACCCTGAGGAGCACATCTTTAACATCTCTGTTCAACTAGTCAACGATCAGAGACCTGTCAGGGTTGTTGATAAGGTTTTCCATGTGGCCCGGGATGGACAGAGGTTGGTGACATTGAAAGATCTGCGCTACCGAGACGATGACTCGGATTTTGAGGACAGCTGGTTGGTCTATACGCGGAGGGGGATCCCAATGGGAGAGCTAGTGCTGGCCAGCGATCCAAGTCACAGGCTATATGAATTCACACAGCGGGACCTTGAGCAGGTTAGCTTTTAGCTCTAAATCAACTTTATGAATGCAAATACAGAAACCTTCATGAAAAAACATTTTTGCTTATTTACTGATTTATGCTTAAATTTATGTAATAATATATATCAGTCACGGAGGAGGATGTAAAACAGTTGTTTATAGGAATCATGACTTGCTAGTATAATGTAATAGGTCTAAGTCTATTGACAGATGGATGGACAGACAGACAGACAGACAGACATTGTACAGAGCTACAACCTTTGGTCTTGTTTAAAAAGCATGTAGTCTTTTCTATTTTAAGGATTGGCCCACAGACAGTCACGTTGCCACAATATACACTACATTATAAAAGTGATTTCCTTGTCTGCCTCAATCCAAAGAACATGAGGGTTGTCATATTCTTCATCACTAGGGCAATCTATTGGCCACTCCTGAGAACACATCTCCTTTGCTTTAGTTAGAGTTAAGATGTGGCATCCAATGCTTTGCATTTTTTTAAAGAAAAACTTCTTTCAAAATGTCATCCTTGTTTTTCTTTGAATTTCAGGCTATTAAGATATATTACTTGAAGAATACAATGATCATGATAGGAGTAATTTGGTCTATGACTCAATACCCCCTAGAAACAGGTTCAGAGGTTGCTAACTGAAGATTCTAAGGCTCATTGATAATCTGAATACATGAAATATAACTCACTATTATAAATTATGCCTCTGTTTTTTTTTATTTGAGAGGACTAAGAGGTTACGATTATGGTGTCTCCTTGAACCCCAGTCAGCCTCGGCAAATGGCCGCTCACACTGGGCCTGGTTCTGCTGGAGGTTTCTTCCTTTTAAAAGGGAGTTTTTCCTCTCCACTGTCGCTACAAGCATTCTCAGTGTGAGGGATTGCCTTCGAGTCAATGAGTTGATGCAATCAACTGGTTTTCCTTAGATAGAAAACTTTGAATCAATTTGACTGTATGATCTGGTGAACTTTAAAGTGCCTTGAGATGACATGTGTTGTGAATTGGTGCTATATAAATAAACTGAATTGAATTGAATTGAAAAAGGATTTCTTCAATTCAATAGATTATTTCTTTATGAGGGATTTTCTTCCCCACTTGTAATAAAAGGTCAGATTTTCTTTCTGATATTTTGCTATTCTTCTGCTTGGAAAGTTGAATTCAATATAATGTTTTGTAAACATCTTGATGAGGTATATAAAAATATTTAAAATGCTGTACATGGAAAAAAAAAAACTAATAGGAACACATACAGAGAAAAGTGAATTTCAGTTGAATAAACGCAATAAAATGATGAATATGAATAATTAAGAGAATACAAAATTAATTAAAATAAGATAGTTATAAAACATTATGAGATGATTGATGAAAATATGAAAAAAGTGGAACTGCAATCTTTAATAATGTTTAGATAGAAAATTCAAAGGCCACTCTAAACGTATATCTTTTTTCTTTTTTAAGGTTGTGCCATAGATGTTTTGCAGGTGTGAGGGAAATAGCACCCTCATATCAGAACATTGAAGGGACATCTCTCTAGGACGTCTTAAAAAAAGAATTGATAAAATCACTTGAATATTCAATTTTGGATCCGATAAATGTTCTTTAAAAGAAATTAGAAAGTAAAAGAAAATTCTTATACTTTATTTTTTTGTGATTAAGAAATAGGGAAACATTCAGCTATTTGCAGTTTTTGCCTTGACATTTTTTCTTTAAATATATTTTATTTGAAAAAAGTTTTGTCTGTAAAATGTAATCCTTATACTTTACACCCACTACCTTATTTGGACCTCAAAATGAATAATTTGATTAAATATTGCATCCTTCACAAGCTAATTATTGTCCTAACTATATACTTGTCTTTCCTCAGAACAAGGTGTTGTTTATCCACAGTGGTGTTAGCTTTGGCCGCTTTGTGCTTTTCGTAACAGATGGGAAACACTATGTGTCAGCGCTCCTGGAGGTGAATATATCTTTTGCTTTACACTTAACCCTTCAAAGGAAGAGAGTATTTTTTAGTCTTTAAAGGCATTTCAAGTTTCTCTTTACATTTAGCTCCTTGGTTAGTAATTGGATTCATACCAGCATTATAGTCCTTATCTCATTCATGATATGACCAGATTATATTTCTTTTCCATGTGCCTATTTGGTGAAGGTAATTGCACAGGATCCATACTTGCAAGTGGAGAACAACACGGGTCTGATGGTCCAGCAGGGTGGGATTGCAGCCCTGACTTCTGCTAACCTCAGCGTCATCAGCAACCTAGACATACGGGACCCCCAGGAAGTAACTTTTGAGGTCTACGTTCCACCTAGTCAGGGTGTGCTTTGCTTTAGTGATGGGCAGAAGGAGGCAATCATTGGAACTGATGCCATTTCAGTTTTCACCCAGAGAGACTTGGTGGCAGGGCGTCTGGCCTATCACCACAGCGGAGGCCACAAGTTGTTGGACGTTTTCAATGTGACGGCAAGAGCAAGAGAAAGAAGCACTGAGAGGCTCACTGAAAGAGGAAGGAGGGAGGTGCATTTGGATATAGGAGTGCCGGTAAAAATATATTTGGAGAGTCATCACAGGCCTCCAACCGTTAAAACCAACCGCCCGGTGGTGGTGGCGGAGGGACAGAATACCTCCATAAGCAGGGAAGATGTAGAGGTGAGAGAGGGAAGGTCTCTTATTACAGCCAATTTAACCAGATTCTGAATAATATATATTTATATGTATTATTATTGTTGCTGTTCTGTCAGGTTGATGTCTTTTTCTTTTTATACGCCAGGTGGTCCACGATGACAGTTTACCCTCAGAAATAATCTTCACTGTCCAAGTTCCTCCTAGAGTCGGCATCATTTATAAATCACCAAGCAACAAAAGTCAGGAAGATATAAAGGTAGAATGTTAAACAGAAAATGTTTTATATTGTCATTGGCAAACTGGGTCATCATGAGAGGATACCCATCATCGCTGGACATATTGAAAGGCTTTAGATTTGAATTCACAATGATAGAAGGAAATCAGTTTGCACAAATCCAGAAGCAAAAAAATGGACAAATAGATGTATGCAATGCTCCAATAGTACAAAAAATTCTGGATAACTAGCACTCCATCGGAGAGAGGCATGTCAGTAAAAAAAATTATTTAGAAAATGTGGTTATCCAGATAGTTTCCCTTTTATCTAATAGTTAAACACTTTAAAATGAAGCTTCTCAAAATTTGGTCTAGTAATAAATAATTGGATAAACAAATCAGCAAATAAAAAAAGTTGCTAAATCTCTGTGTTGTTTTAATGATCTTGCCTTCCAGAAATGTAAATGGTAGGTATCTTTACATTTGTATATAATGAGCTATAACTATTGTAGCTTTTTAGTGATAAAACATAATCAAAGGGAACGTGTTTGAATTGGATTTAATCAGTGTTTGGTATTTAGCCATATGGTGTCACTTTGCTGACAGAAATAAAAAGTCTGAAGCATTTATCAGTGTGCCTAACACCTTTTATCAGTGATTATATTTTGTGTTTGAACACCAGTATCTAGTATAAATTTTACCTTTATGCTACCACACTATATAACAAAGTTATCCCAGACTATTTTAACCAATTTATTTACTCAATAAGTTTGTCAAAATATATGTTTTTTTTTTGCTCACTTGTTTTATTCAGGGTTTAAAGGATCAGCCTACAGCCTCATTTACTCAAGAAGATCTCAACCAGAGATCTGTTATGTATCAGCAGCAGGCTGCAGGAAGTATTAATGACTCTATCGTCTTAGAGGCAACAAATGGGGTGACAAAGGTTGGACCTTTCACAGTGATGATTGACATCATACCCATCCGGCTTCCCCTACAGGTATTAACCCTGTAATGCCAAATGTATCGTATTTGATACATATGGTTTCTGAAATGTTTTGCGTCTGACACCTTTTGCATAATTTAATGGTAAAAACTTTGCTCAAAATCCTATTGTACACAATCAGATATACCCGATAACAGAGGGCAGAAGACTACACAAAAAATAATCTTGACTTATCGCATAGTAATAAATTATTGATATCAAAAATGTATTTCTGTTTTTTATTTTTACATATTTTGTTAAAACGCCAAATAAGGACTTCAAACCAAAAAAAAGTAATTTTCTGTATTGTTTTATTCTTGGATCGGGCTTTAAAGATTTAAAGATATTTGATGCCTAAAGTTGAATAAAAGAAGGAGGAATACATGATGAGCTATGATTGAGATCATTTTACAATTATTCAAACCAACTGCAGTTTTTTCTGTGTTTTTTGAATCCTCAGGTGTTAAACTTGACTCTGGATGAAGGGTCGTCCCTGCCTCTCACATCGAGAATTATCAAGGTTGCAAGTCATCACTTTTCAGGGCTGAATTTCCTTTACCAGGTTATTGTTCCACCAAGATGTGGACACTTGGAGCACAGCCGTATCCCGGGAATGCCTATCCATGCTTTTACACACACAGAGGTATGATTAAAAAAAATATTTCAATGAGTCAAACCTATCTTTGTGAAACTCTTTCCTAAAATTGGAATTTGTATCTTTCTTTTCAGATATGTAAGAGCTAAATTATCCTAGCATGCTTGCTTATTATAAACCTTAATGTATTATTACAAAGACTTTTACATTGCCATTACTGATTCTTTTAATATGATCCTCTTTTGTTTGAAAAAAATAAATACTGATTTCCCTATATATTGCTTGAATTGGACCATGTTTGAATTTAATTCAAACGTCTATTTCTAGGTGGAGCATGAGTACATCTCTTATGTCCATGATGGCAGTGAAACTCTGATGGACAACTTTACAATTATAGCCAATCAAACAGAGATGAAAAAGCATAGCTTGCCTTGCACGGTTCACATCACAGTCACACCTGTCAATGATGAGACCCCTGTTGTCACCACCAACCGTGGGCTAAAGGTAGGAAAGTCTCTAAGTTACCGTATATTGACCACAGGGAAGAAGTTTATTAATACTTATTTCATTGCTTTGTTTGGTTTTACATTAATCATGACCCACCTGGGTCTTTTCCTCATACTGTATGTTTAGCCCTGTTTGAGTCATTGCTTTTAAAGCATGGCTGTTTAGCTACAAGTGAGTTTTTAGATTGTTAAAGAAAAGACTCCTGAGAATATTGATGCATGCTCCTTACAGAGATGTAAGCACATGTGTAAAAAGCAGATTTGTTGCTTTGTCAGGTATATCACAGATAAGCCCCCAAAATTATGTTACTTCTAAAAATGAGTATTCATTCTCGCTTATTTTCTTTTCACAATGTGGTAATTGTTTTATTAATCACAAAGTACGCTTAAATAAAATGTATAATCAATGTGGAATAAGAATATAGTGAATTTTATTTAATCAGCCTAAGTCTTATACTTGAAGATTTAATAAACAGGATGCTTTTAAACAGCTATTAACCAAATTTTAGTTAGCCATTTTCGTATTCCCTTAATCTTTCTTCCTCTCTCTGTCAGTGTTTTGTTTTCCGAGACCCACATATCCTGCCACATAAATATAATCAGTAGAATTGGATAGAATAGAATACTTTGACTCTAAACCTAACCCACTGTGAGTAAATTCAGATTCTGTTAGATTCTTTTCATTTATATAGTTCCCTTTCACACTTGTTATCTTAAAATATTTTACAGAGTCATTCAATCAAACTGACAGACTAGAAGAAGGCTTTCTTATTTCACACCTGCATGATGTTTATCCCTAAAAGACTTTACAGGGCTGGGAGCTTCCACAATGATTGCTTAACCAACTATTTAAATAAATTAACACAACATATCAATTGAAAAATAAACTATTTAAAATTATTATTTTTTCCAATATATGCTAATTCAGGTAGTCTAGCGTATTAAAATCCCTTAAATGAATATAGTCTCACATAATAACTTCCACTAGATTTATCAGAGGAAGTTATGCGGTGTTTATGTAAATCGTCTATGAACACAGTTCTTAATTTTCAAAAAATAAATACTGGAATTATGTGTTGTTTAATCTGTCTCAGTTTTATGGGTTCTTATAGAAAGTACCAAAAAATATAATGTATTTCTCTTAGAGATGACATTATTTCTGTTTAACAGGTTAAATAACAGTTAAGAGAACATACGCAACTCTAATTTAAAAGAGAAATCAGGATAGGTTAGTTTTCTCAGAAAATGTAAGTGTAACATCCTTCCTGTTTTGTATTTCTGCTGCTTCAGGTGTGGGTGGGGTCTATTACAGAAATAAGCACCAATGAACTCAGTGCAGAAGACTCAGATACTCCACCTGAGGGCCTGGAGTATGTTGTCACACCACCTAGCAACGGTCACTTGGCTCTGAAGCGCTCCCCCTCCAGATACATCTTGAACTTTACCCAAACTCACATACAGAGCAGGCAGCTGGTGTTCGTCCACAGCGGTAAACATGCTGATATTTTTATGGTGTTATGGCTCTGATGTAAAAGACTGTTTTTTTTTTTAACCTGTCTTGTCCCTCCCTGCAGGACCATTAACGGGGGGCTTTCACTTTCAGGTGAATGATGGAGTTAATTTTGCTCCTCGGCAGATCTTCAGTACCACAGCCCAAGCTCTTGTCCTTACTTTACAGAAGAACCACCCCATGGAGGTTTACCCAGGTATATCTTACTCCTCACTTTTTAGAAACAGTATTGCTTGTTAACAACTGTCTGGAATTAGACATAATATGGCTGAAGGTTTCAACAAAACCTTTGAAATTATGAATAGAAAAGCACTTAAAGAAAGCAGACCTCCACAAAATGACAAATTTTACCCCATATTGTGAATTACACCTATAACTAAACCTCACACATGATCTGGATCATTACCGAATTTTAATGAATTGTTTCTTGGCATGAGGTGCACCTTTGGTAAAAATTTCATTAAAATCCTTTCATAGGTTTATAAATAATGCCCCACGTGTGTCTGTAGCCTCTGGTGTTTGGTTTGCGCTCCCGTTCTTCATTGACTCTGCCTTCTTGTTTGATCAGCAGATCGAGACTTCAAGCGAGGCATGGCTTACCTTTTCATGTTTTTGTCTTCAGTATTATACTGTGGACTTTTTGAGTCAGATGCCGAAGCTGCCAATAGTCACTTCTGACTTCCTCTGGTTTAGGGGGGGAACTGCTTGTTCTGTCAAATAATGTTAAAGAATTCTTTAAAATGTTCCTGTATCATGATTATGATTGGAACATCATAAAAAATATAATTAATTCTTCCTTGGACTGAGGTGCACCTTTGTTAATTTAAAAAAAAAAATCTGTTCATAACTTTTCAAGTTATCCTTTACTGTATGCAGACAGACAGACAGACAAACAAACACACGTACAAACTCTACCAAAAACATAACCTCCTTGGTGGAGGTAATTACTTGGCTAATTGGGATATAGTACCTAATGCATAATAAATCTGAGGTCCTTGTGCTGTAATTTTCAAAACTGCCACTCGGGGTCATTGGCGCTCTAGTCTCCCTTGGTACTGAAGCAATTATCCCTAATTATGGTAGAATATGTTGTGATGTTCTCTATATAAAAAAGAGCAACTAACATCTGTGGCGAGCCAACACTCGTCATCAGAGGCAGTTCAAACGCTTACTCTGGGCTTCAAAGATGTGCATTAAACTAAACTAAAATGAATAAAGCCAGGCTAAAATAAAATACAAAAAAACATTAACACTATACATTTATCTACATTGAGTGTCTTCAGCAAATTCACAAAGCTATATGGCAGTATTTTAATTTGTGAAAACTAGAATTTTCAGGAACTTCTCAGTTTTTTTGTTTTTTTTTTTTTGCAGGCAATAGAAAATATGCTTCACAAACTCTTGAATAACAGCATTGTTTGTGACTTGAATATAATATTTCCCATCTTCCTAAAACAGTAAGGAAATAGGAATGGAGGAAAAAAAGAGCACAAATGAACTGTTTTAATGTGTTTTTTTTTTTAAATAAAACGAGACAGAAGTGTCTTTGTAATATTTCATCCTCTTTTCCATTTTTGCATTCCAGAAGTTTTTAATATTGCTTTTATAATTAACTGCCTTTCTAAACTACTAATTGTTGTTATGTTATTTAAAACAGAAACTTCATGAATTTAATTTATTTAAAGGTTGTGCCTCAGTAGAAGAAACCGACCACCATAGCTCTAATAAAATAAAGTACATACTTATATACACTAAATGTATTCTTGACCAGTCAGATATTATTTTCTTTTCTCTTCTGTTCTCTTTTAAGGCTCGTTGACGCCAATCTCAGAGCAGGAGCTTCAGGTTGTTACCAACAATATCAGTGACATTGCAAGAAACCAATCTGTTGTTTTTGCTGTGACTGCTCCTCCAAAATTTGGTCGCCTGGTTCAACGAATGCCTGATAACTCTTTTAGAAACATTTCCACGTTTACTCAGCGCATGGTAGGAATCTATGATTTGTATTTTCCTTTTGTGCCATCTTTTTAAAGATTAAGCTGATAAAAAGTTGCATAGGTACCTGCAGCACGTTTTGCAGCACGTTTTACCGTACACATTGCATTTACTGTCTTCTGGCTTTAGAACACAGTCGTTAAAAGGTCAAAAGGTATTGTGGCATGCTTATAAAAAGGTTTAACGTAGAAGTGTTTTCCCCGAAAATTGTATTGGCAAAGATGTTCACCTATTATCAATTAAACAAAGGTTTTAGTTTTAATTATTTTTCTTTTTTAATCTGGCCCAGAATCGTTCCTTCTAAAATATTCGACCAATTTCTCTGAATAATTTCTAATGAGAAAACAAATTTTTAGATTTTCTTAGCTTTAGGCTGTGTGTCAATTTACAGAAGCATTATTTGAACAAATGAAAAGGCACTTGAATGTGTTTAAAACTATATTAAAATGGCTTTTTTTGTAGAATTCAAAGAATACTATAACGTAACATAGGTTTTGGGAGGAGGGATATTTAAACTTTGAAAAAGGTGCAACACCCTTATGACATGTCTGCATGGCCTGCATATCAAAGTATATTTGATTTTCTGTCAAAAAAGAAATACTGGAAATGGCACACCTTTTTCCTTTTTTTTAATTTTAATCCAAAAACTTACAATTCAAATTTATATATATATATATATATATATATATATATATATATATATATATATATATATATATATATATATATATAAATCAAATGACCCTTAAACCAAAAACTTCAGTGAATCATCTTTTGATTCAAATTTTGTAAATTTAATAATAATATAATGTTATCCTGCGTCTTAACTTAGTACTTTTTACTTACTTTGCCTAAAGGATAATCAGTCGATCATCATTACTGTGGTTATGATGCTCCTTTAGTGATGCTGAGTGTTGATTTGTGCCACACATAACTTACAATGCATCGTCAGAAAACCTCAAGTTGCATCAGACTAAGTTTTGCCACAATGTTTTCTGCCATTTTAGCCAGGAATTAGTGTTTATTTGAAAAGGTGTCCCACTTACCTTACTTAGCTAACTGTGCTCTTATTTTTTTTTATATTTTCCCCCTAACAGATTTATTTGTTTTTCAGTTAAATTCTACAGATCCTTCCTTACCTTATAAATGAAACAAGATGTGAAATGATTTATCTTGACCTAATTTTTTTTTCATTTAAAGAATCCTGTATTTCAAAACAGATATGTACTGTGTTTGTGGTATTATTAATACCAAATATATTTATTAAAACTTCAGAAATTGAACCTTTCCTAGTTTAAATGATAACTTAGTCAGAGTTACATTAGTCTCATGTTATAACAACATTTTTGAAAATAATGTGATTTCCTAGCAATATTGCAGGTTTAGTTTTAAAACATTAAGAATACATTAGCATTATTTTTTTAAATATAACAAAGCTTATACATACCATTTGCTTTTTACTGAACATATTTATTAAATCAGGCCAAATTATTGTTTTTATATAAAAAAAAATAAATGAAAATTTTATTGTACACACACAATTAATAATTGGACCATCTCTCCTCCTCTCAGGTGAATGATGGGTTGATCTTATATGATCAGAACAAGCCAGAGTCGGTGGGCTGGTCAGCTGCAGACTCCTTCTCTTTCACCGTGTCCTCTCCTCCAGCTTTCCTCCCTCCACACACCTTCACCATTTTGATCTCCTACCAAGCCAATGATCACTTTGGCAACCCTCAACAGAGGACCAGACTACTAAACAATGCAGGTACCTCCTCTCTTTCAGGCGGACACAGTTCTCTTTCTTGCAAACAAAGAGAAGTTCAAAGGGACACATTTTATTATTTTATTCGTTTCTATTATTTCGCCAGGTGCTGTGGTGGCAGAAGGAGGCAGAGTGACTATTGACCGCTCTAAACTTGATGCCTCCAACCTGCTGGGAAACCTTCCGGAGTCCAACAGAAAGGACCACCACATCATGTACCGAGTGATTTCTCTGCCTCGACACGGAGCACTGACTATACAGGGACACAATCTCACCAGGTGACATCCTGTGTAAATTACCTGTCTTTAATTTAACCCAGCCATACCCTAAAGTGCCATATGAACAGTGTTGAAATGAATTAAGAGTTAGGAAATGATAGTTTCAATTAATTCAATTAGGTGATCCTTTCGGATTTATATGATTTTCTCACAGGAGCCAGACAGATTTCTCACAAGCTACCCTGAACAAGTTTGGGATCATGTACCTCCATGACGACTCAGAGACAACGAAGGACAGCTTTACTTTTCGGGCCTGGGTGGCTCCTTTGCATCTTCCCTCTTCCTCCTCTTCATTGCCCTTGTCTTCCTTTTCCTCTGATTCCTCGTCTTTCACTTCTTTTTCCCCTATCTATTCTCCTTCGTTGCCCTCCTACCCAGCTCTGGGAACGGCTTCTCATCGCCACCCTACCATGGACGGCGTGGCAGTGACAGAGATGTTCAACATCACTGTGACGCCTGTCAATGACCATCCACCGTTAATCAGAAGCAGAGCCCCGAGCATGAAGGTTGTGGTTGGGGAGAGAGTCATTCTTGGGCCTGATAACCTTCAGGTGAGCCAGTTATTCATAATAGCTCTCCTTTAGGTCATTTTTGATCAAGACGAAGAAAACAACGTCCTGTTCTTATTCCAAGTCAGTACAATTTGGGCCAATCCAAAAACAGTTCTACCACACCTGCTGCTCTAAATGTCTTTTAGGATTATGATGTTGTAACCAGAGAAAGATCCAGGTTACTCCAAGAAATCCTCATGCAATGCTATTAGAAGGAAATATATATTTATAGTGTATATAATTTATAGTGGTGTGCTTTGTTTTCTGGAGCACAAGCCATAAATTTTTTTGTATACACAGACTAAAATTAAGAAATACAAGACTGATTTTCTGCAGTTGTTCAAAATACCTAAGGCTTCTGGATTTCATTTTTTGTGCTACTTCAAGTGAAGTATCATTTTTTTATTTCCTTGTTTTCATTCAGGTCCAACATTTAGCTTTTAAACTAAAATTCCAATTATAGTTCCAATTATATATTTTATTGTTTACCACGTGAATAATTTTTTAAAATCTAGATTAAATGTATAATTTCCCATTGATATAACAGAGAAAATAAATATGTGCTTAAACAAATTTTAACATAGTTTAAAAATACGAGGGGAATTAATTTTAAATCATGTTAAAGTTGATTGTATATATACATATATATAAAGATTAAGAACAAATGTAGCAGACAATGTCACTCAGCTTACTGTATATTCCTGCTGAAAATATATTTCATATATTCAGTGAGATAATGAAATTTTTTTAGGATTCTTTTTTTTTTTTTCGATTTCAACAGATTCCTAAATCAGTAAATTTTCTGATTCAATTTTCTGATTGAATCAGTTAGGAGTAGTATCTTAAGAAAAATCTTCAAATCTGAGTAATGATATAATTTCCTGGTAATCATAACGTCCCTATTACTTGGTAAAAAATTACTGTTAGTTTTAGTTTTGGTCATTTTCTGTCTGGCTGAATATTTTTTAAGCCTTTTTCAATAAATCAAAAATTATTTTTTTTATTTTTTTAAAGGTTGAGGACCATGATACTCCACCAGAAGAACTGCATTACCTTGTGATCAGCAAACCCAACAACGGTTTCCTGACTTTGGGAGAAAGACCTGAGCCAGTGACTTCTTTCACACAGTATGACGTCAACCACGGCCGACTGCATTTCACACAGCAGGTGAAATAGACATATCTAAATCCTTGTACAAACTGTAAAAGTGAAGTGTTCCATTGCGCCTTTCATTTTTTTGTAAGACTGCTGTTATTCCTACTACAGGGTGAGGTCTCAACTGGAGTTTTCTACTTCAATGTCACCGATGGTCATCACCGTCCACTCTACAAGCTGTTTAGCTTAGAGGTTGTGAACCCATCTGTATCCATGGTTAACAACACGGGCCTGTCATTGGTTCAAGGCCGCACTGCGGTTGTGTTGACAACCAACCAGCTGGCGGCTCAAACCAACGGTCAGAGGCAGGCCAATATCTCCTACATGGTTACCAAGCACCCACGCCATGGACGCATAGCTATCAACGACCAGGAGGTCACCACCTTCCAGCATGAAGACCTCCAGTTTGGTCGGGTCGTCTATCACATGACTGATCTCAGCGAATCAGAGGACAGCTTCCAGATCTCAGTGTCCGCCTGGTCTTCTGGTGTTGACTATGGGAGACTGACGGAGCAGACGGTGAATGTCACTGTGAGGCCTCTGGTCTACCTTAGAGAACCAGTTAGAGTCCCGAGTGGTATTGCTGTAAAATTGGGAAAAGCCATGATTGATGCCTCCGAGCTTGCCAGAATCAGCAGGGTTGATCCAGTTTTTGAGGTTCTCTCTCCACCGAAGCATGGCAAATTAGTCAAGGTAAATCCTTATTGGTGTAAACTTTGTACATTGGTTGCATATGTCGTATATCCCAGTTCATCTAGATATAAACCTTTACTGCAAGTCTCCAATAATGTCAAATTTTGCTTGATATCTACCCAGAGGTGGGGGATCTGGAGTCAACAAGTCATCTCTGTATCATGTATTTAAAGGAGGTGAGTCCAATCTGCACAGTGAATGAACCTGTGCTGATTGGACTCACCTGGTTTAATGGCTGGGCAGAACAAATACATAACATAGAGATGGCTTGTTGACCCCAGATCCCAATCTCTGTTCTACCTAAATCAGCCGTACACTCTGTAGTAGATATGTGTAGATTTTCAACAAATCCTTGAATGCAGCTGCATGATCTCACATTTAAAGTTTTTTTTTTTGAGCAATTGCACAAAGTATCTGTATGCCTGTATACTGCAAAAGGCTATAGAAAGCGTGTTACCGTGGGCTGAAAGAGGCACTGTCACTACAAGCTTAGTGTGAAGGATTGCATTCGAGTCAATGAGTCGATGCAATTAACTGGTTTTCCTTAGATAGAAAACTTTGGATTAATTTGACTGTATGATCCGGTGAACTGTAAAGTGCCTTGAGATAACATGTGTTATGAATTGGCGATATATAAATAAACTGAATTGAATTTAAAAAAATTTTATTCCAAAAAAATAAATTAAATTTTGCAGCTGCATAACTTAAATTCTTTTTTAGCAATAGTTGGGGAGATGCTGATGAAACTCCTAATGCAATGATTTTGTCTCATTCAGATTACCTACGATCCAAACCATGCATCAGAGGCACTGAGGTCATTTACATTCAGGGATGTCATACAGGGCAGAGTTGCCATTGAAGAGACTCTCAGTGACGCCGACAGCCAGATCCACAATAACGAATCCGCGCTCACAAAGGCCCGTGGCCACACACCAGCCACTCCCCTCAACGATTCCTTCACCTTCCTGCTAAAAGCCGGAAACGTCCAGCCAGCGAAGGGCGAGCTTCACTTCACCATCTTTCCACACCACCAAATGCGACATGGCACAAGAGGTTTCCACAAAGTACGTGGAGCAAGTCATGAGCACGTCACCACCCGTTTCGGAGCCCACAACAGAACGACTCTAGATGATGGACATGGAGAGGCTGAGATGCACAGTACGACTGCTGAGAGTTTGCACCCTTACATTTTGTCAAATAAAAACCAAAACAAGACTCAGCGGAAGATGAAGCCCCACAACCGCTGGGGGAATCGTACGCGCAGTCACGGAGGAAGATCAGGGACCCCCCCTGAGATAGCAGTAGAGGGGCACACTCATGCTCCACAGCCCCACACCCCTCCTGTCCCAGAAATACAGGTTCCAATAATCCCTCCCATCCCCGACCTGGTTAATGTCGAGATCCTTCCTCGTCCTGCCTCTGACCCCCTCCTCATCATCCTACCCCTCCTGGCTTGTTTGCTTCTCATCGTAATCCTCGTGGTTCTGATTCTCGTTTTTCGCCATCGCAAAGAGAAACAAGCTCGGCAGCGGCTGATGCACGAACTGGCTGCAATGCAGTTACCCAGTGAGGACAGCCCTTACCCGGGCCGGCCGCAGAGAAGCATGGCCATGCCTAACGTGTTAGTCACCCAACTCGGCTCTGCAAGCTGCCCTACCTCCCCAAGGGTATCCATGAGCCCAAGGAGGAGTCTGGCTCCTGGCATGACCTTCTGGGGGCCGATTGAATCTGATTTAGCAGGTAGGGATGGAAACATCAGGGGTCGTAACAATAGTGAAATAGAAAATCTAGGCTGTGCTAATATGCCCCAAGTTTCTCCTGCAGGGTTTAAAACCGCTTGGAGATCCCGGTCCCCCACTCCAACTCTTAAAGACAGCCAGTTCTGGGTTTGAATACAAGTCCTTTGTACAAAAACTGTGCCTTATAAAGGGGGGATCAATAGAAGTGTTTGCTTTCTATTGGCTACATGTGACATTTCCTGCTAATTTAAAGTATCTTCCATCAAACTTAATTAGCCTGACTTCAAACTTAGATTTATGAGGAAAATGTCATGTGACTTCTGTCTAGGGTGCAAGAGTTCCTTTGGATGCAGTCAAGTAAATAATTAACTAGGAAGACTATTATGTTTTTTAAAATACTACCACAGTTAAGTTTAACGTTAAACAAAAAATCCAGTGGCTTGTCTACACCTCAGTTAGGTAACAACCGTTAAATAAATCTCTTACCTTAAGTTATGTTTTTTGAATATGTTGGTTGTTACATTATGCTTCACTGTACACGTCTTTTCAGCGTTATATTTGAAACATAGTGTGCATTAAAAAATAATTAATACCCAATAAAATATTCTAAATTTGCCACAAAATTTTTACAGACTTCATGATATTTTTAATGGATTTAATGAGATAATTGCGGAAGTGCTCAACTGCAAACACAGGTGCAAGTATACAGTAAGTGAATAAAAATTGTCAGGATTAATTCGATTTAACCGGGAAGTTTTAATAGAATCATAATTTCATTCATTTCAGTGTTTTTCTAACTTTTTTAATTTTCTTAACTTTTTTTAATTTAAACCTCCACCCGTGTCTTTCTTTCTTAAAACTGAAATTCAGACATAAAATAGGACAATATTAATTAAACAGGCGACTTTTAAAGGCTTTTAGTTGCACTGGATTTCTGTTTAAGGGTGTGAGGATAAGGAAGGCTGCAAAATCCTGTGACTGGGCAGTGGAATTTAAGGAGTAAATCTTCATTGTGAAATAAGAAGACAGATCATTATTTTCTGCCAGACTAATTACACACTACATAGCAAAGAAAACAACCCCAAATGAAAAATACCAATTAAACGTATCCAACAACAAAGAAAACAATGTACAAACCAGGAAAAATCTTTAATTAAACAAAACAGCAGCTTTCCTCTGCCACTCCAGTCTGATAGAAAGTGGTTCCTGTTACAAAAGGCATTAAAGTCTTAACAAATAAAGTGTATGGCAGTCAGGTTATTTAATTATAGTTTGCAGTTTCTTGGTCCTTTTGTTTTCTGTAGGGGAGGTGATAGTTCTGCATGACACTCCATGCATTAACATTATTTTGAAGTTTCATGTCACATTTTCCAAAGTTTGCAACCAGATAAGACAGTAAACCTCTGCAAAGGCTTTTAAGAGAGGTAGATAGATATGTTCCTCATTCTTGTTACGTTAAACCCCTTAACTGTGTGCTTTATATACCTGTGTTGTTTTGTTATATGTGAAAATTGTTTTTAATAAAATATGTTTCCTAAAAAGGAGTGTCTTTGTGAGACAAACAACCAAAATGATTTCTAATTATAATATTTAGAAAATGAAATAAAATTTACTCAATTTCTTTTGTAAAGGCCAACAATCTGCTTGTCTTTTGACTGTAAAGTTGCAAGTTAGAGATCCGAACTAACTCTCAGGTTACCGTACCTTTAAAATAACGCAGATCGATTCCTAAAAGTTTATCAATCTTTTGTTATTTTCATTTAAGTTTTTTTTTTTTTTTTTTTTGCAATATACACTTTAAAAGGTGAGAAATAAAAGATGCAAAATGAAGAGTGAGTGAAGAAGGGAAAGAAGTTCTGAATAATGAAGTGCCTGCGGTCAAAGTAAACTGATCTGAAGTTTGTGATTGTGGTTTCAGGTATCAGGTGCTGTTCCTGGCTGCACCAGAAAAACAAGTTCTAGAATACTCTTTTCTTAGCATACATTTTAGTTGCCAATTTTCAATAAACACATTTGATTCTGAATGTCTTTCTGTGACTTCTAGATACATAAATTAGACATCTTTAAAGTCAAGAAAGGCATTTGAATATTCAATTATGGTTGGGTTATTTAATGGATTCTGAAAATCTAGGGGATTTCTAGGTAGAAAAAGTGGACATTGGGAGCCCCAGGGTGGGACTTTTGGAGGCTGGGTGCATATGGTCTTTGTCTCGTAGTAGTTTACCAGATTGGGTGGCTATGCCCTGCAGTAGTGGATTTGGGGTAGCCCTTGGGTCCAAAGGGGTGGCTTGCCTTTGGATGGTGTCCCTACTCGGGTTCTGGACTGATGTGCCGCTTATTGTGCCCTGTTCCTGGCCTCTCTTTTCCCAGGGACTGCCAATCCCTATCTCAGGTGGGGAATTGGAGCTGGGGTAGGGATTTGTGGGGAGGGGGGCCCCCTGTCTGGGCAGTTTTCTGCCCCTGCTGCTTGGTGCCCTGCTTCCCTGGGAAGGGGTGGAAAATGGTGCCTAATGGGTTCAGTTATAAGGGAAAGAAAGAGAAGTGCCTTTAAATCATATATATATATATATATATATATATATATATATATATATATATATATATATATATATATATATATATATATATATATATATATATATATATATATATATATATATATATATATATATATAAACAAACCAATGTGAAAGCCTAACCTGCAAAGATCATATGAAATAAAACTGCAGTGTCTAAACCTGGAGAAAACTGTCAGAAAAGCTGTCAAAAAGAACTACTAAAAACTTGTTATTTTGAGAAGTCTTATAGGAATTTCAGTTAGTGAGCACACAGCAGAGTCCAGCAAACAAAGTGAAGTTAGTAAAACTAATAAGCATCTTTGTGATCAAGGCTCTTTTCATCATCGTATATTCTTTATCTCTCCGGCAGCAGTGGTTTATATTGACTCTCCATCGGGAGTCCCATTTACCCCTTCAGACCCCTACAACTCCACAATAAAGTCCATCTTGGAAAAAATATATTTTCTTAGGCAAAATTATTAGAAAGCAGATAGACCAAAAGTCTATCAGACAGACGGACAAATGGAAAAATAGATGGATGGACAGATAAAACAAGGAACAGAAAACATGTCTGAGATGTAAAGGAAAGACCACTATACCAGAGTGCAGTGTATTCTAGGTTTAATGTTTAAATAGTGACCAAAACACCAGTTTAGTTTGGTAACCAGGCTTTTTTCATCTAATTTTCAAAGAAATGGCTGAGCAGTTAATGGTGATCCGACACCCTGGGTTTGATAGACTGCCACCAGTTTTAAACACTACCTTTAAAAAAAAACATTAATATAAAGGGATGTAAAGTACATAGTACTTATACTCAAATAATATCTACACATTTATGTGCTGTTCAATCATCCTAAAAACAATTTTCACTATGCATGTACTGACTGATCATGACCTCACTATAGAGCTGGTGGGATTCTGATGGTATGTCAACCTGGAGCAGAAAAATAAAAATTCAGGCTAATAAAAAAAACAACATATAAAGGTTTTTTTTAAATATATTGTTATTATTAATATCCACTGATAGTGTCAGTTAAAGCACCCACGAAGCAGCAGGTTAATTTGGGTTTTAGAAACAGACATACAGTGTTTGAATATTACAACAATGTTTATGATCTAAACCAGTGGAGTATGGTTCTGAGGTAAATATGTGTACTCAACAGAATCTGATGCTTTATTCTTTACTTTGTAAATTAGAGATTTTCTCATTAGTTTTGTAAAAACTGACTGACATGGTAACATAAGGTTGTAGAATTTTTTTCACCTTAAAAAAAACAGACTTGTGCTTTTTGGGTAATTACAGTCGAGTTATTGTAACTGGGATGTGTTTTCTAACAAGTGGAAATTTCAGGTGATCTCAATCATTATTGGGTGTTAGTTGTGCTGAATAAAGTAATCTGTAGTACCTCAGTGCTCCATCCTTGGATCTGTTTGGACTGATCACCGGGGGACATAGAGCAAACCTTTATTCCTATGCTGGTGAACTGATTAACCCAGTGGAAACTTTTAAACTTAACACATAATGAATGATTCAAAAGCATTGAATTGTGCAGATCTTTCTGCAGCTAAATACAGAGGAAATATGGGGGATCCTTTTTGCCTCTAATGAATATGACTTACCAACAAGCACACCCTGACTTCTCTGCCTATAAAAACCTTGTAATTCTTGTCATCCCCTGACCTTCATAGGAATATCATTTTGTTTATCGAAAGTACATTGACTTTTGCAGCCCTTTAAACACTTATCTGATCCTGTAAAGCTTACGCAAACTACAGAGTGGCTACTACAAAGTGAAGCATAGATATACTAAAGAAGAACTCAGAAACATGTCACTTTAAACGCAAGTATTTTTCTGGGCTGCAAATTTCATTTTTAAACTGATTTTACTAACAAATGTTAAAGGCAATGTTGTCTCTATCTTGTTTTAGTTTTAAAATGTGTAACTGTAAGGACTTGTAAGGCAGTATCTCACTCACCCATCTCACCTTGTTCCTGCGGTTTACTTTCTTTGACTTTAGGCAGAGAGCTACAGGACAAATATATATATATATATATATATATATATATATATATATATATATATATATATATATATATATATATATATATATATATATATATATATATATATATATATATATATATATATATATATAATCATATTACAATCATATTCCTTAATAAATCATGTGTTTGTGATAATTGGTGCATCTTGGATCACCATGCTGCATAACATCTGGTGTTTGAGCTTAAGACAGTGGTTCTCAAACTTTTTCTGTCATTCCCCACTTTGGACAAGGGGGAATTTTCAAGCCCCGCCTGTCCCCATCGCCCCAACACAATGCTAATGAAATATTCAACAATCTTAAAATGTTCCAATTTTATTGAAGTAACAAGTAGTATCTAAATACAAATCTACATCAAATAACAGCAAGCTCAAAAATAAAGAAAATAAAAATGCAGCTGTGTCAAAATTTGTATCAAGCTCAAAGATAGAAAAAATTAAAGTGCCACTCTGCAATCTGTTAATAAAAGAAAAGAAGTGAAATCCATCTGGCAAGACAGGTCTATTTATCCCTGCATTAGTGGCTGCAATGAGCCTGTTTTGCATTGCAGTTTCTCAAAACGGGGTTGCAGGCTTGATACTGCCACTCTCAAGTCATGCTCAATGTTCTGCTGAGATCTGTATTTTGTTTTCATTGAAGCAGCAGCTGAAAAGCCCATCTCACAGAGATATGATGTGGCAAAGGGAAGAAGAATGCACACAGCTCTCTGCCCGATGAGTGGATACTCGCTCTCCACTCCTAACCAGAAACATGAACATGTGGCTGTGTGAATCAAACGCCGTTATTTATTTAAGATAAAATATTTCAAATTCAGTTATTTATGATCAACCTGCGCCGTCAATCCCGGCGCATGTGCGCTTTATTTGCAGTCTGGACGCAAAAGTTAAACATGCTGTGTCTCTGCTCTGACTGCAGCGCTGATAGGGACTCCTGCAATAGCGGGGGAGAACGGGGTTGGGACGGGGGAGGCGCCCCACGGCAGCACCTGCCGCTGGAGGACAAGAAAAGGAACGATACGTGCTTTCACGTAAGAGTCTCCAAAAGGCGCTAGATTTGTTTTTTTGAAAAAGAGTCGCTGGAGGGGTCTGAAATATAGCGACAAAGTCGCTGAGTTGGCAACACTGGGGCGCGAAAGTTTATTCTGTTACAAATAATATGCCGACGTCACGTCAATCATTATTTTGGCACTTCAGTTCCAGGGGAAATTTTTCTCATATCTAATGTTCTTTTAATTAGACTGCATGTAGGCTAGTAATGATTACTTTGTGGGTTTGATTGGTCTAAAAAGCGGCAACATACAGCTATAAGGACAGTTTGCTCTCACACATTCTACATTTATAGTCACACACACACACACACACCGGAACTTGGCGCGCCCCACCTGTCACGTCTCAATTCCCCACCAGTGGGTCGCGCCACACACTTTGAGAACCGAGGGCTTAAGATAACCCTATGTCTTAAACATTCTCCCTTTTGCTGGAGATCAGAATTAGTAGCCTCAATTATAACAAATACTCCCTGTCCTAATAAACTAAAACAGGCCCAGACCATCATTGTACCACCAACATGATTGACTGCCAGTGGTATTTTATCCCTCTGAAACGCTGTTATTTTTATGGCAGATACAACAGGACAGTTTTTTTTATCCCCATCATACCTCTCGTTAGTCCAATGAGTGGCTTCCCAAGAGACTTGAAAACCATAAAAAAGGCAAATGTCCTATGGGTTGTTGTCCTGAGGGTTCTTTTTGATGGGTTGGGAATAACGATCTAACTGAGGTTTAGTTGAATTTCTTTATTTAACCCCTGGTATGTGTAACTTCACCAGTTTTCCCATTTGTTGATAAACACATTATGATTTGCTCAAACCCCTACTACCCTACCTTTATTAGTTAACAGATGTGACTTTTTTTTCTATTTTGTACTTGAATAAGTATATTTGATGCTGTTAGAAAGCTTTGAGGTAGATAAGTGATTTTTTATCCCTCTATAGGCATAGAAATAATTAAGTCTATTTGTGACTGGACACATAAAACCAAAAAAGTAGTTTAACAAAATTTTGGATTTCAAAAGGGGCACCTCTTTAGCTTTGTTTTTGATTTTTGTGAGATTTGAAACATTCAAATCTAACAATCTCACGAAAAGTCAAGTTCAGCAGAAATCTGTCAGGGCTCAATATGTTTTCATAGCACTGTACAGAAGTAAGCAGAGCACATCATCAGATTATAACACTGTGAAACACAGTATCTGAGTTGTCCAAGATTTTAAAGTAAAATTGATAATAGGTTTTATTTTATTTTTACAAAATGGAATGAAGGAACAGATCATGCCCTCTTTGTCACTTTCCACAGTGAGAATTTCTTCAAATTACACATTCAAACAATACTGAGTGGGTTATTCAAGTAAAACATTGAATAATTATCAGAAATGTTAACTTAGGTTTAGATGTATGCAGTTTGAGAAGTCTTTTGTCCATATTTATGTTAATTTAAAACCCACATTCCTTCAGAAAGAAACAGAGGAGTCAGTGACATGACCCAGAAAGCATGTTTCAAACAGCAGGCCCCAGCACACAGAGCTGCTTTAAATGTTGCATGGAGTATTCAGAAAATCCCCATTGCTGGTACACTCATCATCGCTTCAGACAAAAAGTTGTCTGTTTTTACATCTCCCAACATGCCAGATGAAAGATCCATCACATCATCTTTAATTTTTTTTCTCTTTTAAAAGATTTAAAGATGTTAGTAAAAGATGGAGTCATGAATCCTTTGATTCTTTACTCATGTGTTTCTTCTCCCCCTCCGTTTGGCTGGTGCTTTCCTGTGTTATTGCTCATCGTCGTATTTCTTCAAGGCATCCTCTAGCTTGGCGGTGATTTTCTGGAAGAAGCTGATCTGCTGGTGCAGATGGTGCTGCATCTGCGAACGGAAGTCCCGCACGCGCGTGCGGTGGAAGTGCTGGATTTCCGCTAGCGTGGCGCAGGATATGATGTTGCATCGGTCATGCAGCTCACCCTCCAGCTTTGGGCAATCTCTTACCTTGGTTAGCGCACCTGATAAATAACAGAACACACAAAAAAAATTAGCTTTCTGAAAGTTTCTGTTAAAGACTTGCGACTAACAGCATTTAGGGAAACCACAAGGGAACATTCATTGTTTACAATACAAAAACCAACAATGTTACACTTTGTACGTGAGAGGAGAGGCTATTTAAAGCAATACTGTGTAACTTTTAAATTTAGCGCCATTAAAATCTAGTGCACCGTTTCAAAATTATACAGACGTGGCTACATTCACCACTTGGGACTAAATCCTATATCAGAGAGCCAAATATATAGTATGTCTAATCAGGTAAACTATCTTATCTGGTTTGTTGGAAACGACAACAAGTTTCTAAGGTTAGCGCTCTGGTTTAATGGGAGCTCAGACTGCCGTAAAGCGCCTCTCTGGGTCACATGACTCATTCAGAGACTGATCTACCCCCTTTCAAGTTACATCGCTGAGTTTCTGAGAAGGGTCCCCCGCATGGAGCATCAATATGCACCTAGTGACCTGAAAAAATCCTTTAAAGGTATAGTGGAGGATTTTTGCGATTTTTTTTAAAATACCCACCCTCTTCCCTTATAAAAAAATGCACGTGCACAACCCTGTACCCGCTCTCGAGAGGGAACGCCTATAAGACGCGTCTGAGAGCATGCTCGAGCCCATTTCTCCTCATGCACGCCCTGTTAAAAAATATCTGTTTGCATCGCTGATATAAGCTTACTTTCCAAAAGTAGGTTTGCAAATTTCCACTACGTCAGACTCACCACCGGTAAGTGAAAATGGGGACGAGCACGTGGCATGGCCTTACATAAACATAAAGATTGACAATTAGGAGGACCACTTATTTAGACAACCCACCCGAGAAAAGATCATCCTCCACTATACCTTTAAAGGAGTCATTGAACGCAAAAGTTAACATTGTCATAGATGAATAACGATAGTTCAGTGGGTGAAATGGACCTACAGAGAAGTTCAAACCCCATCGACACCTCCTTTCTCTGCAAATCTCACAATTCTAAACTTCCACCATAAAAGGGACGAATCCAAACGAAGCACTGAATTGATGTCAATTCGGGGATGATGCCTTATTTGGTTCTGGCCTGTACTTTTGTCACGTCCCGAAATCACCATACAGACCAGCCCACTGGTTCACTGGCATGAATAGAGGTAGATGTAAGACACCCGTTTAGCTGTTTAGCCTACAGTTGGGTTTCCTTCTACAAGATTTACAAACCAGGCAGTTTCTCTGCTAAAAATGAGTCAGAATCACGGGTGTAAATGCAGTGTTCCAGGCGGCATGGAGAAAGGAGAATTTTTTCACAGTCTTCCCAAGGATCCTAAGATTCGACAGGCATGGATTATTGTTGTCTATCAGAAGATCCTTGCAAATTTGATGCTCAGCTGTTCATTGGCTCTAAGCATTTTACAGAAGGCAGCTTTCCAAATCTTGGACAGTTCAAAGCAGGATTTGCTAAAATTTTACTGAAACGAGGGGCTGTAAGGCCATCACAACCGCAAGCTCTATTAGTCACCTCGTCGGGTTCAGTCACTCCGCCCCCGCTGGCTCCCTGCCCCTGTCCTCCGGGATTCCAGGACCAGCCCAGGACCTGACGGCTCAGTTCAAATGCCCGGTGTGTTTCAACTACGTGCTGCACTATAGTCGACCAAAATCTCGGAAGATTTTGAAATCCTCCCCGGACATTTTTTTAGGTATGAAAGTAGGACATCTCCGGGTAAAAAGAGGACGTCTGGTCACCCTACCTTATGAACAATTTGATGTTTCAGTGAGTGAGTGCTTGTTCCTATGATGCGTCTTTGCTCAGCAGCTTTGCTCGTTATAAACCAACCAATCAGCGCACAGCTTATCTAAATATTCATGATCATACCATAAAAGGAAGAAAACCTGTAGTTTCATTCTAGGGCTTTTAACCAGGCTTGCATTAGGGCTCATAGAACAGCAAATATGCCATTTTCAGCCCAACCAATTTTACACACCCTATTCAGAGACCTTAAGGACGAGCACCAAATACCCTATAGAATCATTCTATGACCCCTTTAACATATCTCAAAGTAAACTATATATAAAGAACTATCTTTGTTTGTCCTCCCAGAAAACAAGTCGCCTTTCTCTTGTCTGAGAGATTAAATGAGGCTGCTAACATGTTCTAAGTTAGCTGCCAATGCAATGAGGTCAAAATGTTCAAAAAAGGTCAAACGGAACAATTTACTTTAACACATTTACATTCCTGTTTTTGTTTCAAGAACAGTTTCCTTTAAAAGAGCTTCTTATTTTTATGTTGCTCTGACTTCCTCAAACTTTTATGATAATAAAAGTAACTGACTTTAAATCTTCCACCCTCAGAAAAAAAACAACCTCCGACACCATTCTCTGCTTAGTACACAGGACTGTGTTACAATTACTGGAGAAAAAGATGATTCATCTGAAAGTTGCTGATCAGTCAAGCTGATTAACTTTCAGATTGGCTTTTTTTTTAACTGGAGATCTAAACTAAATTCGAAGTATGAAATAATGTACAGACAAGGTTGCTACATGCCAACCATCGCTGACAGTGCAGGAGGTCACATTACAAAGAAATGACTAAATCAAAGCTTCCATGAAAAGCAGAAATGTGATTTGTGGGTTCCCAAATCTGATTCAATCTTAGCAAAATGTTATAATTCTAAGGAACACAAAAATGTTTTGAAAAAACTCAATAGTTGGGTCTAGCAGTGGCAAATGGGATATATCATGTCTCCAAACTCTTCAGTCAAAAAGGTTGTAAATGTTCTCCAGTTAACAGTAACATCAAAACCAACCAAAATTCCTAAGCAGTTCTGAAATGGGAAAAAAACAACCCTGATTTACTACTTTATGGACCAAAAAATCCCATGTATTGTGATTCTAAGATGAATTTCTATCCTGAGGTTAGAATTCGCATTTCAAAAAGCCAAATGTTGACCCTCCATTTAGAAACCACTAGAATACTGTATTTATATACACTACCGTTCAAAAGTTTGGGGTCACCCAAACAAAGTTGTGTTTTCCTGAAAAGTCACAATTATTCACCACCATACATTGTGAAATGAATAGAAAATAGAGTCAAGACATTGACAAGGTTAGAAATAATGATTTGTATTTGAAATAAGATTTTCTTAAATCAAACTTTGCTTTTGTCAAAGAATCCTCCATTTGCAGCAATTACAGCATTGCAGACCTTTGGCATTCTAGCAGTTAATTTGTTGAGGTAATCAGGAGAAATTGCACCCCATGCTTCCAGAAGCAGCTCCCACAAGTTGGATTGGTTGGATGGGCACTTCTTGCGTACCATACGGTCAAGCTGCTCCCACAACAGCTCAACGGGGTTCAGATCTGGTGACTGCGCTGGCCACTCCATTACCGATAGAATACCAGCTGCCTGCTTCTGCTCTAAATAGTTCTTACACAATTTGGATGTGTGTTTAGGGTCATTGTCCTGTTGTAGGATGAAATTGGCTCCAATCAAGCGCTGTCCACTGGGTATGGCATGGCGTTGCAAAATGGAGTGATAGCCTTCCTTATTCAGAATCCCTTTTACCCTGTACAAATCTCCCACCTTACCAGCACCAAAGCAACCCTAGACCATCACATTACCTCCACCATGCTTAACAGATGGCATCAGGCATTCTTCCAGCATCTTTTCATTTGTTCTGCGTCTCACAAACATTGTTCTTTGTGATCCAAACACCTCAAACTTGGTTTAATCCATCCACAAAACTTTTTTCCCATTTTCCTCTGTCCAATGTCTGTGTTCTTTTGCCCATCTTAATCTTTTTTCTTTTATTGGGCAGTCTCAGATATGGCTTTTTCTTTGCCACTCTGCTCTGAAGCCCAGAATCCTGCAGCCGCCTCTTCACTGTAGATGTTGACACTGGAGTTTTGCGGGTACTATTTAATGAAGATGCCAGTTGGGGACCTGTGAGGCGTCTGTTTCTCAAACTAGAGACTCTAATGTACTTATCTTCTTGCTCAGTTGTGCAACGCAGCCTCCCACTTCTTTTTCCACTCTGGTTAGAGCCTGTTTGTGCTGTCCTCTGAAGGGGGTAGTACACACCGTTGTAGGAAATCTTCAATTTTTTAGCAATTTCTCGCATTGTATAGCCTTCATTTCTTAGAACAAGAATAGACTGCCGAGTTTCAGATGAAAGTTCTCTTTTTCTGGCCATTTTGAGCGTTTAATTGACCCCATAAATGTGACGCTCCAGAAACTCAAACTGCTCAAAGGAAGGTCAGTTTTGTAGCTTCTGTAACGAGCTGAACTGTTTTCAGACGTGTGAACATGATTGCACAATGGTTTTCTTATCATCAATTAGCTTTCTAAGCCAATGAGCAAACACATTGTATCATTAGAACACTGGAGTGATAGTTGTGATAGTTGCTGGAAATGGGCCACTATACACCTATGTAGATGTTGCACCAAAAAACAGACATTTGCAGCTAGAATAGTCATTTAGCACATTTGCAATGTAGAGTGTATTTCTTTAAAGTTAAGGCTAGTTTAAAGTTATCTTCATTGAAAAATGCAGTGCTTTTCCTTCAAAAATAAGGACATTTTTATATAGATAGATAGACAGACAGAGAGAGAATGAGCTAGCATCCAATAAGCTGGTACACACCCTTGTAGGAAAACTTTAACCACCATTCAGGATTGTAGTTTCAAATACTAAACTGTCCTAATCCCCTGAGGATTACCAACATGTCATCCCTCAGGGTTCTATTGTGAGCTCCTGCTTTCTTTAAACATGTTTCCTCTGTGTTCAGCTTTTGAAAAGTATATCTCATTTAATGTTTTTTGGGGGTAATGTTCCTTTTTACAGTAAACTTCTCATTTAAAATTATCCATATTGACATTTCTATCATGCAAAAACGTTTTAACCTGCTAAAAATGGTGGTCTATTAAATCCTGAATGGAAATAATAGAACAAAAAAGAGTAAAGGGACATAATCAAAAATAAAAAAGTCGGTAAAAAAAAAAAAAGATTATTTGTTGTATGGTTTGAAAGACATAAACTGAAACATTTTGGCCATTATTTTGAGAATGTTAACAAATGAAACAGCATATTGCATTGCTTAAAATAAAACTTCATGCCCACTGGGAAATATGTTGGTGGCAGCTTCACGCTCTGCTGTCACTTAAATTTAGACTAAAATGGGCGTTTTATCAAGACAGACATAATCAGAACAAACCATCAGAAGGTAGGTTGAACCAACATCACTTAGTAAAGATATTGAACACTGATGAACTTCAGCCAAAGAAGACTGGATCTTGCTGAACTTTTTCCCTACTTTTACCTGTGTAAACATCTGCAACCAGCTTATTGTAATTCTTTAGGTTTTATCTACCAAATCAGATTTTTAAATTATTTTCTGAGGAGGTAAAGAACATGTGTGACGTTGAATGTAAAATTTAAACATTTTAAAGCCTCAAAAACCGAAACTTTATAACAGCATGCATTGCTGAGAGCCTTAATGTTCTCTGAAATTATTTTAATTTGTGTTTGTTTTACCAATATTAGTTTAGTGATTCCGTCAAATTGTTGTGTATTCTTCTGACATTATTCTTATGACTTATGACAGCACTTCATGAAAGGATTTTTTTTTCAAGTGTTCCATAAATACAGGACCCTTTAAAAAAGGTGCTAATGTCATGTCTTTAATAGTCATTTCCTGTCCTATATTTTCCTGTCTCTGCTAAAATAGCCTCTTTGATTCAGACCCAGAGTTTAAACAGTCAGCAGAAAAGTGTTTTTGTCTCTAAATGTGAACTCTATCAAAATCTATTCACAAGTCAAAGCTTAATATGATTTAAGTCTAACTTTGTGGGTTTGGTTTACCCTTTTCTTTAACTACCCTTTTTTTAACAGCAAAAAGGCTGTTTTTTCCATGCATCGTTGGTTTTGCCCAACCTCACAGACATGTCTAAGTGTTTAATATGACTCAACTTTCAGTGCGGAAGCGGTCTGACCAGACCTGCCTAATAAAAAAGGGGATGGAGGGGAACTAAGAGTGAAGAACTGACAGGGCAGCAGTAGAAAGATTTCTCTTTCTTTCTCTCTCAGAAACAAAAAGCAAATCATAAAAGCAAGACTTTGCTCTCCCCCCACAGCAGAGGCGATTACAGCGCTGTAATTTGAACTCTCGCAGCGCCGTCCTGGTGGGAAACATCTACCAGAAAGAAGAAAGGGAAAAAGAAAAAAGTGGGAGAGAGAAAAAGAGGAGGAGGGGAAGCTAATCTAATCCTAAAGCTGCTCCATTGCTGCATTCCTGCAGTCCGGGGGCAACATGGGACAAGAAGCCCATGAATCTCTGCTCATTCAAATCAGATGTAAAACCTTCAAGTCGCACGCAGAACCAGGACTGACAACTCAGAAAAGTTAGATCTGCAAAGCTGAAAGCTTTGCCTTTACGTCCTTCTCACACTTTGATGTGATAAGTTTTAAAGACAAAATGGTTTAAGTCATAACATTTGGTTATATAAGTAAAACTATACAATAAGCTATTTCCATACATTAAATGGAGTCCAAATAAACCTATAGCTGTATTTTTCTATCTTTTTCATTAAATTAATGTCTATAGAAAGTGGGACTAGACTAGTGATCTTTGTACTAATTCCACCAGCCTGACGGTAGACTAAACTATGCATTAGGCCAATGAGGTCATGGCTGTTTGTCTGCTGACATGCAGAAATCCTGACAGCAGGAGTCTGCACTAACTCAGCAGGGCTTATCTGCACTCAAATAGGGAGACTGATATGTTGGGGAAATTTTTGAGAATGTGCACTTATAATTTTCTGGCGATTAAATGCATCCAAGCATTTGGTTCTTTAAACATGCGGATAAAAAGGCTTTAATTTAAGTTCATTAAAGTTCAAAGTCAAGACATTTACAATTTTTCTTTGTATTTTTATATGTAGGTTAACAGAAATAAATTTTAGGAAGATAGTCGAAATCTGCAGATCAAAAAGTTGGAAAAACTGGATATTGATCGGAAAAAGCCTGATTGGTGCTTCTTATTCATCGTACAATTTAAAAATAATAAATAATATGTTTTGTTTGACAATTTCTTTTCAGGGTTTGCTGAAACGTTATGGCGTTGCACGCGATTTAAGATTTTAAACTGCTTAAATCACTGTATTATCTATTAAAATAAAATAAATTCCAGTCAAACAGAAGGTGATGTTATGTCAGTCACAGGGAAGTTTCCAATTGTGGTTGTTTCAATAGCTTAGAGCTGACATTGTGTCATGAGAACAGACTAGGAGAATTGGTGCCTCTAGGTTTGGCAAACGTCTGGCGTTTGCATGCCAGCAGCAGCTCCCTCCTCCCAACCTGCAAGGCACCAACAAGCTAACTGCCCTGGAAACTCTTTGTGAAGGCTGGTCTTTGAGTGTGAGCATGGGTGTGTGTTCCTACATGGAGGCTCAGGACTTGTGTTACAATGACCCGCTGGCTTCAGTTTTCAACCCAGATTTACTCAGCAGTTGGGTAAATGAAAACAGATGTCCTAGTTGGGGTGGAAACAGACAGTAACTTTGCATTATTTTCTTGCTCTACCTTTGACGTCATTAATGGAGAAATTAAGGGTTAGATGCGCTTTGAACAAGTCGTAAATGTTCTTTATTTAGATGGAAAATCGTGCAGGATTTTTAAAAGTGACGTTTTTGCCGTCTGGAAACTGGGAGGCGCCGGTTATTCAGGGCAGAAGTAGGCCTGCGCGGCTTTGTCTTTACCCCTTCTCACATCTGCATGTAACTTCAGAGGCATTCCTCTCTCATTACTCACCACATTATTTGAGCAGTTCTAAGACAATGTTAGGACGACATATTTATAGAAATATACAACAAAGAAAGATGTAAAAAATGAATCTTTGCTCTTGATGAATGATTAAAATGATTTCTAACCCTAACCCTAACCCTAACAAACAGTGCTCCCCACCTTTCTGCACATGGATGATGTCAGGAAAGTTGGACAGATGTCCTCTGTAAAGGTCCAGCAGATCAGAAATTGGTTCCAGGTCCTGGCGTGGCTGCTCTGCAAAATACTCCCCTATGGCCTCATAGGCTTCGCCGGTGTAAGAGATGGCCCTGTTAAGGCCTGCCGAGTAGACCTGCTGATCGAGCTCAAACGCCTGCGCCAGATGCTTGAAGGACTGCCCCACCTTCTGGTACTCCTTCTTGAAGCCCGTTATCTGTTTGCGGGCGAACTCGTTGATGGACGTGTTCACCACGACAATGTTCTCGTCCATTTTCTTAGTGAAGCTCTTAAAGCCTTCAATCTTGTTCTCGACTTCCTGCAGGTCCAGAGGGACGACTGGTGTGCTGAGACCAAAAACAAGCAGATTGGACAGTCATTTTAGCTTAATGAGGTTGATTTGAAACTGTGGTGGTTTTAATGGCTGGTTATTCTCCTGCAGCAGTGTTTCGCAGTGAGCTTGTCGCAGGTATGACGCAGACATTTTTTACTTATCCCCAATTTTGAAGCCTGGTCTGTGCTGTTATTCACAATACAACACAAAAGGACAATCAGAAACTAATTGTGGGTCTTGACACGGCCAAGGCCGTGCGGAAGTAGGGGCAAGTTTGTGTGACAACAGAGGAGCATGAAGGTGAAAAGGGATCCAGGTGGAAAAAGGGTCCCAGCGTTCTCACGCACCTTGCTCTTCTACCCAGTCAAACTTCACGAGTTGTTTTCCACAATGGCGGTCCTACAAACAAAACAATCCGTTAAGGAACCTAACAGGAAATACGGATAGTGTAGAGCGAATGTAGATTTGACAAATCAGAGGCCTCTTGTCTGCGGTCACCTGCAATTTGGGAGAGGTGCAGCAGAATGTCTGCGGAGGGGGCGGGGTTGTCTCTGCGTTCATTGTGACACCTATGCAGACGACCTGGTTTCAAAGTATAAATCAGCCTTTAGTGATAGCGTGCTATTTTTTAGATTTGTGAGAACCAAATTATAATTTGAATCCTGCATGGATTGGGAAATCTCATGGGCAATCTGTCCTGGCTGCATTTTTGTAACAACTATAAGCAATTTTATCCAGCAATTTTGTCAAAACTGATTGGTAAAGTCTCAGAAAACACTGTTTACCCCCCTATTTGTTTGGTATTGTCTCTTTCTAGATGAAAACCTTGTCAGAACTGTTGCTGTCATTGACTTTGGGCATTTTTCTTTAGTTGTCTTTTATATAGAAATTACTAGCTATCTGGTGCTTTCCTGTTTAACAGAGTTTCTTTCCTAATTTGAAGCCCTGTTTCCATTATTGACTCTGTCTCATCTCTTTGTTTCTGTCTTTAGAAAATAATCCTGTGTTTAGCTATGTTTCTATTTTGACAAATATATTTAAACGATTACATCTGTCATTGACTGTTTTTTCCCCCATAGAATGTTATGTGCTAAGTTCAAATGTTTTTCCTGGACACAGTCATCGGCTCAGGAGTTGCTGCGATTAACCCTGAGAACGCTTTGATTTGAACTTCCATAGAAAGTCCTCCCAGATTGGAACAGACTGAGTCTCTTTATGTCCCAACAGAGGTCACTCTTAAGGCTGATTTATACTTCGAAACTAGGTCCTCTGCGTAGGGGTTGCTGTGAATGCAGAGACGTCCCTGCCCCCTCCGCAGACACTCTGCTGCACCTCTCCCAAATTGGAGGTGACCGCAAACAGTGCCACAGACAGGAGACCTCTGATTGGTCAAATCTACATCCACTCTACACTATGCATATTTCCTGTTAGGTACCTTACTGGCTTGTTTTTCTTTGTATGACCGCCATTGCGGAAAACAACTCGTGAAGATGGTCCAGCGAGAAGAGCGAGGTGCTTGAGAACACTGGGACGCTTTTCCCACCTGGATCCCCGCTCTTTTTCGCCCTCATGTTTCTCCGTTGTCAAACAAACGTGCCCCCACTTCCTCACCGCCTCGGCCATATCCAGACCCACAGCTGGTTCGTGATTTTCCCCTTTTGCGTTGTGGCGTGGAATAAACATAACGCAGACCAGGCTTCAATATCGGGCATAAATCAAAAATGTCTGAATTGGTGGTATTGCATTATAAATTGGATAGAATATGATGTTGTGTATTTACCTCGGAATTTTGATTAAATTAAATTCTATTTAAATGGATTTATAAGTCTTAAAAGCTCATTCAGATGATATTTGCAGTGAATCTGAAGTACATTAAAAATAAAGTTTTACTAAAAGAAAAGCATGCCTCCTGGATCAGGTCTTTTTTGCTTGGTTTGAGACTTCATTGCATCAAACAACAGCAACTTTACTAAATGAGAACATCTGGCTGCAGACTCAAGGCATCTTGTTTCCCTCCATGAGATCTATCAGACTACCCTGCACATTAAAAATTGATCAAATGCCACTGCATTTCTTTCCAATGATCAGAGGTCAACTGAACATGTAAATGACTCCCACTATGCTTTTGAAGAACAACCAGCAATACAAAGAAACAACCATCATACAGCACCGGTGGAATGATTCAATATCTGACTGATCGTTTTGTTACTCCAAACAGCTTGATTAAAATGGACTGCAGACACAAACAAAAAAACAAACATTGAAAGGATAAAAATGAATGCAAAGTTCTATAATACATCAATACAATATTTACCAATTGTTTTGCAATAGATTCCCTCAAGTTTGCCCTTACTTCTTTATTACTATGCATTAAATATGTGACAGGAATGATCAGGATGCAGCAAACTATCTTTAGAGACCTAGAATGACCTAGAATTACAGACAGTAGGAGCTACAAGGATGTGTGTAATATTTTTAAATAAGAAAGAAATTTGACTTGCAGACATATTTTATTCTTGCATTCCTGAAACACTTATACGCTCCTTACAGTATCTGCAACTCAAATAGTGGCACAGAGAGGGATGGGATGTGGAACCAAGGTATCGCTGATTTCATCTTCTGCCGTGATAATGGATGGGTTTCTTACCTGATCGTCAGGAAGAAGTTTGCCCCGACCAAGTCGTCCCTCTCTGCCTTCCTTTTGCCCATTTTCCAGGCTTTCTCGTCAGCTCCGCATGTTAGGAAGTGCTGGAAGACATCGCAGTGGGCCAGGACGGGGTGACTTGTCATGTGGTTCATCCACCAGATCAGGCCCTTCCTCCTCTTAGAGATAAAGTCCTCCTCAAAGCGGCCGGTAGCTTGCTTTTCTGGCAAGTGGGGCACCGAGATGACAGGGAAACGCTCGACGAGCCGCGCGTAGAGCCAGTCAAAATGTTTATACCTGCAGTTAAAGGGGTTGGAAACAGAGATTAGGTCGAGAATCCAATGGGTCGGCTTCAATGGATGGAAAAGGAGATTTCTGAAATTGCATACCTGCGGTTGACTTGTACATTTGTGTGCGTTGGGGTAAGACCATAAGACATGTAGCTCTTCATGCCTTTGAACTTGGTTTGCTTGGTGGGGTCGTCGATGGTGCATGTGAACGGATAAGGGTCCTCCTGCCACTCCGGTCCATACTTCCCCATCACCACGCAGATCCTGTCCCCGTCTTTGACAAAAGCAGCGGCCTCCCCAAGCAGGAAGGCTTCCCCTCCGGACTTGACAAAGGTAGAGAACCTGTTGAGGTTCCTCCCCACTGTTGCCGAGCTCTTCGCCTGCTGCTGCTGCTGGCTGCTCCCCCGGCTGGGCAGGGAGGTAGTGACCGGGTACGATGGAGGGCTGGTCCCGAAACCCTGAGGCTCATACTGAGCAGGGGAGCTTTCATCCCAGTCATCATCCCAGTCGTCATCGCTGCCCTGGCTGGTGTTGAAGCTGCTTCCTCCACCACTGCCGACCTTGAACTTCCTCTGCGAGTGGGGGTCAGGCGACACGTACGAGCTATGGCTGGGGGACTGGGTTATGGTCTTGGGGGAGGAGAAGCCGTTGTTGCTTGTGCTGGAAGTGATTTGGTCCCTGATGATGTCAACATAGGAGGCAGGGAAAAGGCCAACCTCACCCCGGCTGTTTTCCCCCTCCAACCAGCCCTCCAGCTCCTCCTCACTGAACAGAGTCACCAACTCATTCTCTGCAATGGAAATCTCTCCTGGGTTTTCCGCGTGGAAATCATACAACACTCTGGCTTTCAACGTCATTGTTTCACATTTACTCATTTTATCTTCTGATCTAAGATCTTTAAGGTTTGCAAAGTTAAAATATCTTCCTTAAAATGTTCATAAGAAGTAAAAAAAAGAAAAAGAAAAGAAACACTTCAGCTTGCAGCTTTATCCACTATAATCCAAATGAAACATTATATCACAACAGAGGAAGGAAAGAAAACAATCAGCTTTGTATCCAACACCCACCTCCCCTCTTCCTCTCTCCTTCTGCGCGGCTCTCCGTGGGTTCATATATCATCTATTTCCACGCAGATCTCAGGCCTGCTCAGAGATTAAATGTGTTTTCTTCGAGTGGAAAACACTCCATTGAAGTGAAGAGCTGACAAACCTGTCTCTGCTGAGAAAGTGGAGCGTTTCCTGCATATAGAAGTTCCTCTGGGATGCTGGGCTGCTTAAAGGCTCCAGGCTCAACACGTAGCGGGCTGAGGAACGGAGGGTGGAGCCAGCTGCAAGTTCAGGCAAGTCACTTTACTGGGCATGGAAAAAACTGTGACCGGGTGAGAATTACGCAAAAAGAAAAAAAAAAAAGTTTGTAGTCAGCTGTGATGTCATCCGCGGCTTCTTGATTCAATAATCATAAAATTCATCATAGAATATTAACATTTTGGGATTATGTAACCCGACTGAGGGACCAGTTGCGGCTCATGGAAACTTTCGAAATATATATATTTCTTTTCTTTACCAATAATCTGACTAATGTGTACAGAAGAGGATTAGGGTCTCTGAAAAAATGAAAAAAGTTAACAGATTTTTAAATATTACTTCAGTTTTATATGGGAAATAAAATGATGATAAAAGGAAGTCAGAATTCTGACTTTTTGTATTAGAATTCTGACTTTAATCTCTGAATTTAGAGACTAGCTCTCTCAACGCACATCTCCCACATCTCTTCCTTCATGGTGCCCATCAATTCTAATTCTGATATTAAAGTCAGAATTCTAAAAAAAAATTCTGAATTCTGAGATTAAAGGCAGAATTCTGAGAAAAAAAGTCAGAATTCTGAGATTAAAGTCAGCGTTCTGAGAGAAAAACAAGTCAGAATTCTGAGATTAAAGTCAGCATTCTAAGAAAAAAAGTTAGAATTCTAATATTAAAGTTAAAATTCTGAGAAAAAAAGTCAGAATTCTGAGATTAAAGTCAGCATTCTACGAAAAAAAGAGTCAGAATTCTGAGATTAACGTCAGCATTTTGAGAAAAAAAGTCTTCACAAAGCGCTTTCTTGTTTTGTCCACTAGAGGTCAGTATAATCAAATTAATGTCCTCCTCCAGTTGACACGTTTTGAACTCTTTCCTTTCTTTCAACAATGTGAAGAATTCGGAAATGTTTAAAATTTATTTTCCCCATTTTAAAAGATAGTTGGGTACAAATACTAATACTAACATTACAATTACTACCTATGATGAGTATATAATATTTATTCAATATAAAATTATTTACTAATTAAAGATATAGTGGAAGATTTTTGCAAACGTTTGAAAATACCTGACCTCTCCACTTAAAAGAAAAAAATGAATAAGTAAAAATGCACAACCCTATACCCGCTCCAGAGAAGAAAGGCCTATTAAATACGTGCGAGTGCGTGCACAAGACCATATCTCCTTGTGCACGCTGTTTAAAAGTTGTTGTTTGCAACGCTCATACAAGCTTACTTTCCAAAGAAAGTTTGGAATTTTTCCACTACCATGTCAGACTCACCACTGTTAAATGACAACGGGGTCGAGCACGTAGGACAGCCTTACGTAAACGTCACCAGAATGATTGACAATTAGGAGGACCACTTATTCTGATGATCCACCTGGAAAAAAAGAACATCCTTCACTATAGCTTTAAGCCTTGTTTAAACACCTCACTATCCCTCAATATGGTTGAAGAGCATATTTTTTACCCATTGGAAATCAGTGTACCAGTCATTTGAAGCTTAAATCATCTTTTTATGTTTTTTTTTTGACAGGACAATACTTCCTCTGTGCTCCAATGGTTTCCACCGGTCTCCATCCAGCAGAGCAGCATTTGGATACGATTGAATTGATGATTTATATTATGGATGCACAACTAATAAATCTGCAAATACTGCATGATGTTTTTTTGCGTCAGTGTGGAACAAAATCTTAAAGGGATTTAACAGCTTTAACCTAGCAGATGAAAAAAAAACTCTTTTTAATAACAAGGCTGGAGAGTGTACATTAAAATGGGAATGGGGCACCGTCTGCAGCACATTGCTTGTTGCTGTAGTGGGAAAGGAGGCTTGTCTTGGCTTTTCTTGACACACTATTGCAATGTAAGGCTATAATCTAGGTTTTTCCTATAACTGGTCCCTGACTATAGAATCAGATGCAGAAGAGTCCTAAATACCATCTGGGGTCAGTAGAAGTTTGTGGGAGGCTGCATCACCCAGAAAAGGGAAAAGAGGAGCTACTGTATGCCAGCCTCCTGTAGGAATTCCTTATGCTGAATAAACCAAAGCTGTTTAAAATGGGACTAAATTACTTCAAAGTAAAGCCTGTCAATACTGATATTTTTTGCCTTACATAGAAAAGTATTACTTCATCCAGAAAAATGGTCGTTATTGGTGCCATTTAATCTCAGCACTGCCTTTCAAACTGTTGACCACAGAAGTATTTGAACACCCTGCTATTTTGCAAGTTTTCCCAATTAGAAATCATGTAGGGGTCTGAAATAGTCATCGTAGGTGAATGTCAACTTTGAGAGACACAATCTAAAAAAAATCCAGAAATCCCAATATAAGATTTTTTTAACTATTTACTTGCATGATACAGCTGCAAATAAGTATCTTAACACCTGTCTATCAGCTTGAGTTCTGACTCTCAAAGACCTGCTAGTCTGCTTTTAAAAATGTCCACCTCCACTCCATTTATTATCCTAAATTAGATGCACCTGTTTGAGGTCGTTAGCTGCATAAAGACACCTGTTCACCCCATTCAATCAGTAAGAATCCAACTACTAAAATGACCAAAACCAAACAAAGAGCTGTCCAAAGACACTAGAGACAAAATTGTACACCTCCTTAAGGCTGGAAAGCAGCTTGATGAAAAATGGTCCACTGTTGGAGCAATAATTAGAAAATGGATGAAGCTGAACATGACTGTCAATCTCCCTCAGACTGGGGCTCCATGCAAGATATCACCTCGTGGGGTCTCAATGGTCCTAAGAAAGGTGAGAAATAAGTCCAGACCTACATGGGAAGAGCTGGTCAATGACCTGGGACCACCATTTCCAGGTTACTGTTGGTAATACACTAAGACATCATGGTTTGAAATCATGCATGGCATGGAAGGGTCCCCTGCTTAAACCAGCACATGTCAACGTCTGACTTAAGTTTGCTAATTACCATTTCGATGAACCAGAGGAGTCATGGGAGAAAGTCATGTGGTCAGACGAGACTAAAATAGAACTTTTTGGTCATAATTCTACTAGCTGTGTTTGAAGGAAGAATGATTACCATACCAAGAACACCATCCCTACTGGGAAGCATGGGGGTGGTAGCATCATGCTTCGGGGTTTTTTTTTTCTGCACATGGGACAGGACTGCACTGCATTTAAGAGAGGATGACTGGGGCCATGTATTTCAAGATTTTGCCCTCAGTGCATTGAAGATGGGTGGAGGCTGGGTCTTCCAACATGACAATGACCCAAAGCACACAGACAGCATAACCAAGGAGCGGCTCTGTAAAAAGCATATCAAGGTTCTGGCGTGGCCTGACCAGTCTCAATCCCTAAACCCAATAGAGGATCTTTGGAGGGTGCTTTAACTCCATGTTCCTCAGAAACCTGTGTGGATCTGTGTGGATGGAGTGGGCCAAAATCCCACCTACTGTGTGTGCAAACCTTGTGAAAAACTACAGGAAACGTTTGACCTCTGTGATTGCAAACACATGCTACTGTACCAAATATTAACATTGGTTTGTTAAGAAATAATACATTGTGATTACGGGATTCCTTTTTTAGATTGTGTCTAACAGATGACAATTTCAGACCCATCCATGATTTTGTAAGTGGGAGAACTTACAAAATAGCAATGTGTTCACATACATCCCAGTGCTGCGTGTCCCGAGCCGGTAACATCATAAATGACCCCTCACACCCCCAACATGGACGGTTCTCCCGGCTGCCTTCTGGAAAGAGACTTCGAAGCATCCATTGCAGGTCCAGCAGATTCCTGAACAGTTTCTTCCCTACTGCCATTAGACTGCTGAATGTTATGTAAAATAGGTCATTAAATAAATAAATAAAATCTCAAATGTTGGAACTGTAACTGCACAGTCATATGTTTATATAATTTTTTCATCACACTTTTTATCTCTGCTGCTTACCTGCACTTTAAGAAATGAAATAGTTTAGAGAGCTGTACACAACAAATTTTATTTTTGTTTACACTTGTGTTCAAAATGACAAAATAAAACCCGACTACTCATTTTCCTCACTGTATATTTTTTGCTCTACATTAGACTGGTTAACTCCTTATCTTAAAGAATGTTCTGGATAAAAGTTCCTCTCGGGTTCTGCTCGTCTAACCTGCAGTGTTCCACAAAGTTCAGTTCTGAGCCCATTATTTACGTTTTATGTTTTTCCAGAAGCTGAAATTATTCCATTATTTTCTGATATCTTCAACCACATCTCTGCAGATGACATCCAATTATACGTACATTTTAAACCGTAGCAGCTAGATGCTTTTTCCACCCTCGTCAGTCATGGTTTTAAAAAGGTGTTTCAGTTTTTTTTCTATAATTTTATAGTGAATAATTGTCCATATTATGTCTATTTAAACCTTTTCTAAAATTGAAGTTACAATTGTACAGAAATGCTAATTTTTGTTGCTGAAGATTTAAATTACTTTTAAAAGTTTTTTTTTCTATTCTCAAACTGGGAGTATCTTCTTTTTAATTTCCAGTTAACAAACACTAAAAAAAAACCATTACAGATAGAGAAGGAAGATCTAAATACTACAACTGAGTATTTGGGCGACATTGAGTAAAAAAAAAACGGGGGAATACTTTTTTCCTCTTCCTCACCAAGTCAGTTAAGACAAAATGTTGAGAATGAAGTCAAAATATTGTGTTTATATATTGAATAATATTAATAATCTATTAAAGTGCCTAAAACTGCATAGCATCATAAGCTCCCTTTAAGAGGATGTAGGCTGAAAACGTCACCAAACATCGAGCCGATGTTTTTATTCAAGTCCACTGACGTCATTAATGATTTTATCCATCTTACTTTTTCTTTTTTTATTGACAGCTCAACTTTATTCTCAACACTATATTTCTACTTTACAGACCTGGTGTGGAAGAGGGGAAATAAATCCCTCCCTCAATTTTTACTTTACCCTCAATGTGGCCCTAATACTCCGTCGTAAAATACTTTCTAAGATGTCCTGTAAAGAAAAAAGAAACATTAAGTTGTACAATTTTAACAAAGCAGAAACAAAAAATAAGGTGGACTAATTACAGCATGATTTCAGTTTAAGTATTTAAGCATTGTATTCAAACCTTTTTAATTTGTTAATATGACTTCAAAGAAAGCAATAAAGTTAATTTAATGAACAAAACAATGTTTAAAAGTTTGGTTGATAGAGGTATTCTTTAAGCTATCCAGAATTTCTCAAAAAAAAAAAAAAAAAAAAAAAAAAAAAAAGAAAAAACCTGAATGGGGGGGGACCCAGGATATCTGGTTGTCTTTCCCCAATCAGAAAAATGAGAAATAGATTCAGACTCTCCAGGGATTTCTTTTAATAGGATGAAAGAATCAAATCTCATTACCTACGAATTAATTAAAAACAAAGGGAACAATAGGACTTTCTTTTTGTCTCAGGGAGACCAGGGGATCAAAGGTCATGACTGTGGCTCCAGACGAGGAATAACAGGGAGGATGAGGTTCCCGAATGAGGAGTCCTGAGTGATGAAGAAGCCTGAAGAATGTGTATGAGCATGCTAAAAAGAAAAGACAGAGAAAAAAAACAGGGTTATAAAGACGGTGGATGTATGCAGCTAAACTCTTGGTTTAGATCGTTTTCTAACCTGCAAAGCAGCTCTCTGCTGGGCAGCGATGTGCTGCAGCTCAGCGCTGTCTCTGAACTCCTTCATGTTGGGTCTGGACAGCGGGATGCTAGAGGATGAAGGGATGCCAAGATGTAAACATATGTTCACAAGAAGTGCTGTTAAATCTTTGCTGCACCAAACCACAAATTTAAAGGTTTAATTATTCAATATGTTTTAGATCACTTGAGATCATCCTAATAAACCAATAGGAAGGAAGGAAGGAAGGAAGGAAGGAAGGAAGGAAGGAAGGAAGGAAGGAAGGAAGGAAGGAAGGAAGGAAGGAAGGAAGGAAGGAAGGAAGGAAGGAAGGAAGGAAGGAAGGAAGGAAGGAAGGTTTCAGTTCTTCTAATTACTGTTATAAAGTCAAGTTTCTCGTCAGAAAATGGACAAATGGAACATAACTTCCTCTTTGCTTCCAAAGGAACATGCTGTACTTATGTCCTGCAGTGGTAACTATAATAATCACAGCCGGGCTCCGTCTCTACCTGGCTCCTGGAACGTTCATGGACTGAGTCTCCCTGAGACGCCTCTTCTCCTTCTCCAACTCTGCCAGGATTGCCACGCGAGCCTTGTTCGGGATGGCTAAGTAACAACAACCAGCCCACAAACACAAGCAAAGAACAGAAAATATCAGACAAGAAAAAAAGCAGAGGGCTGCACTGCAAACCGAGCAAAAGTCATTTTCCTGCAATCTGGCTTGATAAAGAAAAAAATCCCAAAACATTACTATAACAGGATGGATTGTGATGGATATGTTTATGCTTTTTTAAAGTCGTAGGGAAAGCGGCTGTTCCAACCGTTGTATTTCTGAATTCTCCAGAGTGGTGCCCGACTTTACACGAGTGAATAAAGTGATTGTGAATGGTCGTTTATCAAAGGGGGTGGGATTGTTGTGGCGGAAGGTTCATGAGCAAGTTTGGTTGTGGCCAGTTTGAAGTATCTTGCTAACCAGTTAGTAACTTAATGCTAGTAGGTTCCTAATGGGAAATTACATTGGGACCGAGTAGCACTAAATTGGTGACTTAGAAACGACACTGTCAAGGAACGCTATGGACAGCGCAAACATGCAAGAGGAGAGTTTTGTGTCGGAGGTCGTGGATGAGTCTCCTCCGTCATCCATTTTTTATTTAGAAGAGGAAAGTGAGGACGAAGTTGTTGTGTAAGAGGACGCCAGGGCGGCAGAAGCTTGGTTTGGTGTCGAAGGCTTACAGCCGTAAATGTTTGAGCCCTCGCCTCGCAACGCCGCCAGTTCTGTTAGCTCTACGCCTGCTGAAGACACAAACGTCCATCCCTGTGAACACTGGCATGAAACTCAATAATAAAATAAATTATTCTTACTTCAACCGTTGCATATATTAGCTGCGACATATGAATCAAGATGCTATGACCGAAAAAATTTGATTGACAGACAGCCGTTGATATATGATTGGCTGAATTTAGGTGTACAAGCTGACATATAACTAACTGGCCTGCATAAAATTACGAAAACAAACAGATTTTAAGACAGGATTTTTTTTTTTAAATAGAAAAATTTCTAACTTCTGGGACAATATGGTCAAATAAAGAGTACGTTTGTATACATGTTTAAGCCAGAATAAATTGAAATTTAAATAGGATTTTCTTACGATTTTAAAAGTGAAGTTTCTCAAGCATTCTAGCTTTGGTAAAAATAGACTGATCATTCAGATGAAGCTGAAGGAAGGTGTGATTTACAAATTGTTTCTACAATTAAGACAAGAAATTAATGGTGAATGAAAATACCCTGTTTACTGGTGCTTTTATCATCACTCTAAATAACAACATTTTTTATAAAAAGCATAAAAATATTTAACATGGTGGTCTAAAATCTGGTTAAGTTGTAAAATATCTATTAGATTCGGTCAAAGGGGGCCAGGGTTATGCATTTCCCCGGGTCTCTAAAACTCGCTGCTCCGCCTCTGCAGTAAACATGACTTTTAAACAAATAGTTTTAGACTCATTACCTTGTCCCGGTGGATTAGCAGCCATGTGTTTGAAGGCCAGAAACCAATAACTGAGAGAGAAGTGACCAGAACTGATTGTTTATCGATGGTTTCAGGCGGACTCCTACCCGCTAATGTTGCAACACGGAAGATTGAATCCGGTGAACGCTCTGTAGCTTAGCTTGTAGCCTGTGTATAAAGTAGCTCACTTCCTGACAGGAAATACTCAATAAAGTTAATTAAACACCAAACCCATCAGAATAACAGCTACAGCGCTGCCAGGGGGGTGAAACATATGGCGTTCAACCGTATTTAACTTCTATGTTAAACCCGGTTTGTAGTTTAGATGGAGCTAAAGTAAAGAGGTCTCACTTTTATTATATTCCTCGCGGAATAAACACCGGATATACAGTACGGGCCTGCATCTTAAATCTCGGAGCGGGCTGATAGAAACACTCCGCTTTCATATAAAGTTAAGTTCCAGCGTTTTATTGTCATTACATTGTGACAAGTATAAAGCAACTAAATCAACTCTCTTTATTTAACCCATTTCCTATGTGGTCTGTATTTAAACATCTTCTAAATCTTTCCTTGGACAAAATTCAGAAACCAAAATTTCTCTAAAAATCTCTCTAATTTATTTCAGCCCTCCCTCGATACAAATTAAAGAATAATGCTTACTTGGCTTTTTTAAAATTATTTTATTTATTTATTTATTTTAGTGGTTTTGTATTTTTTATTTATTCGTTTATCTTTAATTATAATTCTGTTATATTCGACATATGTGATTATATATATCCTTGGATTTCGATTTTTTTCTCTTTCTGAAGTATATTGCATAAACTAAACATCTGTTTACCTCACAACTTGAAAGAAAAGAAAATAAAAATTAAGAAAAGTATTAGGAGGTATGATTGACTATATGTTATGCTTTATTATGCTGTATTGTTTGAGTTTGTCATTGTTACTGTTCCAAATAAAGTTATAAAAAAAAGAAAAGAAAAGATGTTTTTTTTTACCCATTTCCTTGGGGAGCAGTGGGCTGCCATTGTGCAGCGACCTGGCAGCAGTGTGGGGTTAAGGGTCTTGCTCAAGGACCCAGAGTGGCAGTCTATGGGAGTGGGGCTTGAACTCAGAACCTCGATTCCAAGTGCAATGCACTGACCCGGAGGTCTTCAACAGGGGATCCGTGACCCCTAGAGGGTCCACGGAGCTACTGCTTGGGGGTCATGAAAGTTTTGGTTGATTATACTTTTTTTTTATATTCCCTCTGCATTTTTTTCCACTAATTGAAATGTCTTTAAATACACATTAACATGAATTCAACACACTGTAGTAAACAGATAAATGGAGGCAGAAGATGTCTTTCTGTCATCAATGCACACATTCAGCGACACACAGGAGCTCTGTTAAGCTGGACAGCGTTTTATTACTCCATCTGTAATAAAGTGACTATAGGACCAGTTAGATATAACACAATTTCATACAATATATGGGGTCCCCGCTCCATCTCAACATCAGTTTCGGGGTCCTTGGCCTGGAAAACTTTGAAGACCCCTACTCTAGCCACTAGGTTGCCACTCCCCAAAGCAGGCATTAGCCAAAATTTAAAAAAATTAAGTCAAAATGTTGAGAATGAAGTTGAAATATTGTGTTTATATATTGAATATATAACAATAAACTATTAAAAGTGCCTAAAATGTCACAGCCTCATAACCTCCCTTTCAGAGGATGTAGGCTTAAAACGTCCCCAAACAACATGCTGTCGAGTCCATGTCTGTTTTTATTCAAGTCTGCTGACGTCATTATTGATTTTATCCATCTTTATCCAATGTTTCTTTTTTTATTAATGACAGCTCAAATTTATTCTCAACACTATATTTCGACTTTACACACCGGTTGAAGACCCTCAATGTGACCCTAATACTCCGTCGTAAAATACTTTCTAAGGTTTAATGTGAAGAAAAAAAAGGAAACATTAAGTTGTAGAATTTTTAACAAAGCAAAAAACAAAACATAAGGTGGAATAATTATAGCATGATTTCATTTTAAATATATAAAAATATTCAAACATGGTATTCAAACCTTTTTAATTTGTTAATATGACTTCCAAGAAAAAATAAAGTTCCAGAACCAGAGTGGTAGTCCAGCTTGAACATAAGTTTCGAAGTGCAATGCCCTAACCACTAGGCTGCCACCCCCCAAAGGAGGGACCTTGCCCAAGGCTCCCTGTTTGCATGACAGGTAAATGGAAGTTTACCTCTGCAGGGGTTAAGGGTCTTGCTCAGGGTGGAGACAGTGGGATTCAAACCGGCTACTTGCAACCTTCTCAGAGCTGAAACACGTCTTTGTCGATTGTTGTTCTCAAAAAGTTGGAATAGAAAGTACAGCAAAGGAAAACACATGTCTCACAGAGCAAACAACATACAGCTATCCAAAATTACATATTTTATTACAGAAAAAAACAAATAGAATCATGATTATGTTCTAATTGATTTTTTATAACTATTTTAAAGTGAAAAAAAATGTGGTGGTTAATCATTCTTATTCATCCATTCTTAGTCACCATACATAGAAATTAAAGGGATTTACTACCTCATTAAGTACATTTACTACCTCTATTTGATTTCCTCTAGTTTACTTGCAGCCTTGCTACTTTTCTGCTCTGTCTTCCTTCCTTTTTTCTTTTTTTAATTTTGCCCTCCTTCCCCTTTTCTTTTCTTTACTTGTGTCCAACAGCTCTTCACCCCCTTTGATAAGATAAAATAAGATAAGAGAAGATAGATTTTATTGATCTCACAGTGGAGAAATTCACTGGTCACATTGCTTCATGTGTATGGGGTATATACAATATATACAGTGCATCTACATCTATATCTTTATATATATATACATATGTGTTTGCATATGTATATATCTATATATATATATATATATCGATATAGATATATCTATATATATGTATATATCTATATTTATTGTGAGCTATAATTCTCTATTATTTAAAATAAATGTAGATGTTTTTTTAAAAAATAATGGAGACTGATTGTTTCATGACACTGGATATTAAGGAGTTAACACGACCTTATTCATATGAATATTTCCCCCCATGATATCTACTTCACATCGCTTAACGTTTTAAATGTTTTATATTGGGCAATCATTAGCTCATGGCTATTTATTGTTAGAACCAGCTGACACATCTTCCTACTAGACGATCTTTGGGTTGTCGGCTGTTGATGTGTACTTCCGGGTTGCCGTAGATGAACATCCGGAGCTGAGCAGTACAGGACAAAAGAATATCAGATCAATTGTCGGTATTTACAGCAGAAATGGTGGCAGTTATATTAGGCTTGCAATGGGTGGAGGAGATTCGACCAATCAGGGTGGTGGTGTGCACAGACTCTAAAGCAGTAGTGGAAAGTATTAAGGGAGAAGGAAATAATAGAAAAGATTTGGTATTAGAAATTCATCATATTTTATTTAGACTATATAGGGGTGGCATTGATGTTTGGTTTTGTTGGGTGCCGGCACATGAAGGAGTAAAAGGCAATGAAAAGGCAGATAAATTAGCTAAAAGGGCTTTAGAGGGGGAAATAACGATTTCAATTCCTTTTGGAAAAGGGGAAGGGAAATCACTTATTAAAAGTAAAGAAATGGAGGAATGGCAAAAAATATGGAACGAAGATAGGAAAGGAAGAAGATTATATGAAGTGCAAAAGTCAGTTCGAATTCGAAACATTAATGAAAGAAACAGAAGAGAAGAAATAATAGTTAGTAGATTAAGAATAGGTCATACCTACTTAAATGACATGCTTTACTTAATAGGGAGGAAAAATAGTGAGAAATGTGAGAAATGTGGTGAAAAAGAAAATGTAGAACACATACTGATGAACTGTAAGTTATATGAACACGAAAGGGAAAAATTAAAGAGAATAGTTAGAAGTATAGGGCATGAATGGAATCTTAAAGGAATATTATGAAATGAAGGAAACATAACAGATATTCATAAACTAAGGAAAGCATTGTTTTTGTATCTTAAGAATACAAAATTAAAAAATAGAATCTAATAGATGTGAAGTAACGCTGCTACACACTCATGTACAGTAGGTGGCGGTATGCACCTTAAAGTTGCTTGTGATCCGCCATAATAGAAGAGAAGAAGAAGAAGAAGAGCAGTAAAAACAATAATCTGTTCAGATTCAAGTTCTGCATTATTAAGTATTAAAAACAAGCAATCGGATAGTAGAATGGACATATTATTAGAAATTTTTCACACATTATATAGAATTAAAAATATGGGTGTGATAGTTATTTTTGTATGGGTTCCAGCGCATATTGGAATAGAAGGAAATGAGAGAGCAGATAAAATAGCAAAAGGGGCAATTCAAAAACCAATTAGCATTAAAGTTAAAACAAGTAAAGCTGAAGGAAAGAGTATGGTTAAGGAAAAACTGATGGAAAAGTGGCAGAAAAGGTGGGATGAAGAAATAACAGGAAGATGGTTTTATAAAATTCAGAAGAAGGTTAAAGAAAGAAGAAAGGGAAAAAGAAATAGAAAAGAGGAAAGAGTGATAACCAGGATAAGATTTGGGCATACTGGACTTAACTACTCACTTTTTAAAATTCAAAAACATGCAACTGGTAAATGTGAATATTGTGGAGAATGGGAAACAGTAGAACATGTTATTCTAGAATGTGATAAATATGAAAGAGAGAGAAGATGTATGATAAAAGAATTTGAAAGTATTAAGGTAAAATTTATGTTAATAGATATTTTGAGGGAAAGTTTGGAGAGCAAACATATACAAATAGTTATTAGATTCTTAAAGAAAACTAAGATATTCAGTAGAATTTGATAGAGTAGACATAAGAGTGAATGTGTGGATGATAGTGATGAGTAGAATATAAATATGGATGTAAGTTTGTTTGTGTGGGTTGGTAGGTGTATGTATGAGTATATATAGATATATATATACAAAAAGAGCGTTAGACCAACGAGAGCCACACTCCATACCAGTAAGTGGCGGTAATGCTACTATTAAGTTTGTTGCCAACCGCCAATAAACACAACAAGAAGAAGAAGAAGAAGAGCAGTACAGGTCAGCTGACTGTTGTGATCAACTAGCGGTTGTTGTTAACGTCTCATCCGAAGAGGAGCCTAGCAGAGAGGGCCCTCACCTGTCCGTCCAGCCGCTCCCCACCGGACAGTCCTTTCCACCGATAAGCGGCCGCGTCTTCCCGCCCTCCGCAGGGATGAGTGTCGGTGTTCCGAGAGGCCTGGCCAGCTCGGGGCAGAAGCTCATCACGGAGATCCTCCACCCGCTGTCCGCCGCCGAGGAGCCGATGTCCCCGGGGCCAGATGTCACCGCGGGCGCAGATCAGGAAAAGGTGAGGATGAGCTGGAGGAAAACACAAGAAGAAGAGAGAAAAATTCACTGATCAGAGGGAGATTCTCTGTTCAATGTTTCCAGGATCCTATAGAGACTAAATTCATTCACGTTCGGCTCCAAATTTCACAAAAAACAACAATATTATACAACCGACAGTAAAACATTAAGTTAATTTAAATTTAATCTAGTTCAAACAAAAAACATTCCCTCAATATTTTATTTGGAGTTTTATGAGATTTAAAAAACAGAAGCAATATCACAACAATAACAGCTGCTGCTCTCAGATTGGTCATCAGTTTCACTTTACCACTGATTTGAAGGAGCCCTTTCAATAACAGCTGCTTTAAAAGTGAAATCTTGGCCTTACTTCTACTTCTATAATCCCCTCTATACATCTCCTCATCCACCCATGAACCAGCTTCTCTGTCCCTGCAGAAAAAAGCAGCATCTTCCCCATGATGCTGCCACCACCGTGCTCCAAAGTGGCAGGTTTTTCGCCTTCACAGAGAGCACAATACAATATACAGCAAAACTCTGCTTAAAAGTTTTTCTTTTCAGATTTTATTGATTTTTGTTTTGGAAAAATCCACAAATAAGGAACTTAAACACTTATATGATCGATTCATGTGTTCCCGCCTTTCCACCTCATTAATTCAGATTATTTGCACCATTTGGCACACAAAACTGACTTTGTCTTAATTATCTTCAGTCTAGAAAAACACCACCGGCTTTCAATAGATGCATTATTCTCTGACCCGCAAACCATTTTCCTGCTTTAAAAGTGAAATCTTACTTCTACACCTTCCGTTCATTTTCTGCGCATATAATCCCCTCTATCCATTTCCTCATCGACCCATGAACCAGATCCTCTGTCCCTGCAGAAACTAGTTAAGCAGCATCTTAACCCCATGATGCTGCCACCACCGTGCTCCAAAGTGACAGGTTTTGGCCTTCACAGACAGCACAATACAGCAGAACTCTGCATCATAGCTGTTTGATCTTCTTTATCCGGGTTTTCTTTTCTTTTTTTTTTCTTTTTTTTTTTTTTTTTTTTTTTTTTTTTTTTTACAGTGTCCTGTCTGGCAAGGTGGCAATAAGAATAATTGTCTTGATGCCAAAAGGAGCCCAACAGATTTTACTTTCACAAGTGTAGCGGTATGGCAATTGCCATACTGCTACACTTGTTTCTTGTATATAAATTGGTTTATTATAATTATGCAGGGAGTTTTACAGTTCATATGGACACTGCAATGTAAGTAGAGCAGAAAAACAGAAGAAGAAGAAGGAAAAAGAAAAAGAAAAAAACAGGACAAAAGATGAAAGAAAGAGGAGATAGGAAGGAGACAATGACAAAACATTTTCAGTCTGCTTCAACACCTGTAATGAGATGGAAAAAAAAAAAAAAAAAAAAAAAAAAAAAAGAACAGCACAACCCAAAAACATGGTACGAGATATACAATAAAGCAAACACCTTGAAACTATCGCTAACGTAATATTATTAAGTCTGACATGTACTCTGTGTTACCTGAAGATATGAATGTGGGGTTTCTGTTTGGAAGTGAATCTCTAAGTACCTGAAGCCTAGCACCTGTAGTTGTTTGTGAGGGTGAACTTGTGCATGTAAAGTTTTAACCATAGAAAAAATGCTCAATAGTGGTTGTGGAGAGCCGGAGAGGCACACCCCCCAGAGCACTGAGTCCAGCGCCGGGAGACCCAAAGCCCCAGGCGCCCAAGGGGACCCCAGAAGCGAAGGCACCAAGGCGGGGCCAGCCCCGGAAATCAGACCCCACCAAGGCAGGAGGAGAGACAGCCACGAAGAAGCCCCCCAGCCACCGCCATGCCGGCGCCCCGGGGAGCCGCGGGGACGAGTCCGCGGGCCCCGCCGGCAGCCGGCCACCCCGAAGTAGGGCCGGGCACCGAACACCAGCCCCCCCACGGCGCCGACCGAAACGCCCCAGCCCCACAGAGCACCGAAACACGCCCCGCCCCCCCAGCACCAAGCCCCGGCGACCGGCCGCAACACCCACCGCGACCGCACCACCCAGGAAAACACTCAGGCGGCCCCGCCCCCGGCCGGGGCCCACGCGCATCCGCCGCGAACCGGCCGCGAGCGCCGCGGGACCCCCCCAAAACGCCCCCCCGGCCAAAAGCGCAGCCCCACCCCACCAAGACCGATGCCAACAGCGCGCAACGAAACACACCGCGCACAGAATCAGCCCGAGAGCAGAAAAGCCGCCCGGCGCAAAACCGCAAGAAGAGCAGACCGCAGCCGGCGCAACCACCCCCCCCAGCAGCCCGAGGGGCAGCACAAAGCCAGAGCGGAGCGAACCGCGCCGCCCCCTCCACCGGACGAAGCCAAAGCAGCCCAGCCACGTCCGCCGCCCGCACCAGGCCCCGACACGCGGCCAGAGCAGCTCCGCCGCCCCGGCCCCCCACCACGCGCCGGCCATAGCCACTCCAGGCCCCCACCCGCCCCGCAGCCCCACCCGCCACGATCAGCGGGAACAGAGCAGCCCCGCCATGCCTCCAGGAGGGAAAACCCACCCGAATACCTAGCCAGCGCAGCCAGCCCGCCCAGACCGGCCCCCCAACACTACCCCCGCTGGAGCCGCCCGGACCCCCACACACCAGCGGCGCGCCGCCAGCAGGACCCCCACCCAGCAGGCCCGCCCGCCCCCCCCAGAAAACAGACATGCCAAACCCCCCAAAGGAAGAAGAAAAAAAAAAAAAAAAAAAAAAAAAAAAAAAATCCGGGTTTTCTTTTCAGATTTTTATTGATTTTTGTTTGGAAAAATCCACAAATGAGGAACTTAAACAAACAGGTATATGATTGATTCATGTGTTCCTGCATTTGCACCTCATTAAGTCAGATCATTTGCACCATTTGGTGCACGAAACTGACTTAATCTTAACTAACTTTAGTCTAGAAAAACAACAGAGTAGGTATAGAAGGGGCTGGGGGGGATGCGGCATCCTCAGCAACCTCTGAGGGCTGTGTAAACATCGATGGAACGAAGCTTTTTATTCATCACGGAGCAACAACCGTTTCTAACCAGCAGTTAATCATTGCCAGTGAGAGATGCTGAAACCTGCTTGTCATGGTTACACGCTGTGTGGTGTTGCTTTTTTTACCCCTTCCTGTTGAAGACAGGAAAGGGAGGTCAGTGTAATCTGCTTAACTGCAAACGGCAGCATAAATAAATGCTTTACAGTGAAATGAGAATGATACAGTAAATGGATTTCCAAATGTTTTATCAGCTAAAAATCTGATCCATGTGCTTTTAGATCCCTTTTCTTTGAGTGTTCTTTGAACGTCTCAGTTGGTTATAAAGATTGTTAAGTTTAAACTTATATAGCACTGTTCAATCCATAATCTGCATGCCTGCCAATCAGAGAGGAACTCTGGAGGAGCTGCAGAGATCTACACATCAGCTGAGAGAATCGAATTTGCAGGAGAATCGGCGAACAGGTGGAACAAGATGCTCTGGCTTGCCTACAACTGAATGTATTACAGTGAAACATGGCGGTGGCAGCATCATGCTTTTGAGAGGCTGTCCTCCAGCAGGCATAGAGTTAAGAGTAAAAATGTTGACGCTCATGTAGGATGATCCTAGCAGAGAAGCAGCAGAAGACTGCGCTGTGGTCACAGGGGAAGGTTTTCCTCATGGGGTCAGTTTACTGTCTTATTAAAGCTGTTGTAATAAAAAAAAAAGGAAATTTCAAGGTCATCTCTAGTAGATTTTGTTACTTCTTCTCTTTCTAGAAGCAACAGAAACCGATCTGAGTGTTTGATAGTGGAAACGGCTCCTGGTGCTGTTTCCTGCATATGGCCGACCGTTTTTTTAGCTGGTTGTTCATTCACAGCAACGTCCTGATGCAGCGTGATTATCTGAGCGGTGTTTGTTTAGCAGAGCAGGTCAGCAGCAGTGGAAGGTTTGCTGCTGTCAGCGCCTGTTTTCTAAGGAAGCTCTTTGTGTGTTTGTGAAGTGGACTGAGGAAAGGAGGACAGAGGAGCAGCTCTCCTCTTCCTGCTGACCGAATTTGACATGTCGCACACCTATCCTATATAATAAAATAGAGATTTTTTTCATTTTTTGCATACTTCGTATTTCCTCTGGGGGTAAAAATTCTCCATCTGAGTTATCAGTGGTGTTTGGAGGGTTTTAGAGCTTTTCTCAGTCTCCTATAAGGTGCAGCATTGTTATTTTTCCTCTTTATTTATTTCCTTTAAAACTCAGGAGAATTAAAAGCAGTTTAGTCGCAGTTGTATGACGGTATATCTCTTTCTCTGATTATTTTAATCCTCCCAGACTGGAAAAAAAAGCAAGAATTCTTCCAGTTTTTTTTTTCCACCCCCAAACAGAAAGCTGATCCTGGAGATGCAGCGTTTCCACACAGTCTCAACAAGCGCTCCATTGACGATGAAGAACAGCTTCGTCAGCATCACAATCAATCTATCTGTAGCTCTTTCTGCCACGGCACCATCATCAAATCATCGCTCTGGTCTGTTTTTTTTCTTCTCTTTTTTGTTTCCCAGCAGGAGTCTGGCCTGACCAACGGTGCGCCCGTGGAGATCTCCAGGCCCTCCTCTGCATCGGTGCTGCTCAGCAGGCTGCAGCTGGACGACGAGCTGGAGGCAGACGATCAGGACCCGTACGGCTCCACAGAAGCCCGCGACCTCTTCGTCACCGTCGACGACCCGAAGAAACACGTCTCCACCATGGAGACCTACATCACCTACAGAGTCTCCACTAAGGTTTGTTTATTTTGCTCAGGTCCTGTTTAACCTGTTTTTTTGTTTTTTTTTATAGAATCAGATTCTCTTCTTATCTTTTTAAGGATGATGAAAAAAGCTGATTGCTGCTAAAATCTCATGACTGGATTGAACTTTGTTCTCCATGATCTCATGACTGTGAACTTGTGTGTTTAGATTATGATGCCTATGGAATTTGTATGGAGTAGATCATCCTTCTGAGCTGCAGCGGAGAAGAATAAACAAAGTGTGTTCTAACACTAACTTACTAAGAAATTATTTTCCCACAGGCTGCCTGTAAATATTTCCCTTAGTTAATCATTTACTGAAAGGCAGCTATGATTTATATTTTTCATAGGTACGATCAAAGAGCCTAAAAGCTCCATTTATAATCTACTCTTTGCTGAATCCTCCTTTTATTTATTTTTTTCATTATAAATGTGGTCTGGACTACAAATCAAAAAGTAGAAAGCAGATGACTTCCTGAGGCGATGTCAAAATCTGAAAAAAACGTAAATTTACTACAAAACTTCTCAGTGTTTGGGGTCAAATCTAAAATCCACGTGTTGCTGATTCAGGACTTTGGGTTTGGCAGCACTTTTAAATGTGACAAACAGATTAGAGGCGGCGTTGTTGGCCTTCATCCCTTCTTACTGCTTCCAGGCAATAATCTGTGTGTTTATTACAGTGTTGCTTTAGTTTCTGCTGCTCCTTTTCCGTTGCTGTTGCATCAGCAGCCTGAGAAAAAGCAGCGGCTCTCCTGCTGACTGGAAGTAAAAGCCGCGTCACACCCGGCTTGCATTGGAACCTTAACCTGACTTCCTTTTTGATACAGAATTCAGTTCAAAATCGTATATCGCCGACTTTTAAAGATTTCAACTGCTTGGTAACGCGGCTCAGATCCGACCTGCTTTACTCTTAAAATCCAGCCGATGCATTTTTTTCTGAAGCATCACACAGTTTGACACCGACGCTTTGAAGGTTTTGTTTTCCTGCTTTAATTGCTCCCATGGGATCTACTGATATCATATCATAAAACTGCATTAAAACTTGTTCACCAGCGCGTTTTGACCAGTCAGACCCCGACTATAAAAAGGAGAAACGGCACTGCAAACATAACTGAGTGTAAATAGTCCGTCACCATAGAAGTAAATGTTTGTCAGGATTAGGGTTGCAACTATAAATGATTATTTTGCATATCGATTAATGTGTTGATTATTTTATCGATTAATAATCAGATATCCACGGTTCCTTAAAGATTTTTTACGATATTAAACCTTTTCCACTTGACAAGTTCTAAATAGAGCATATTGACAGACGAAAATGTTTTTTTTTTCTTAAATGCAAAATGTTTATACATTTTTTTTTTCAATTTTAATATAATTACTGTTCTAAGTGGCTTGTTCTGTCAGTTATAGCATGTTTTAGAATCTGTGTACTCCAGTTAATTATTATTCGATTCCTAAATTAGTTGTAGATAATTTCAATAGTCAAATAATCACCATTAATCTCTTTAATTGTTTCAGTCCTAGTAAGGATGCTTAAAAAAAAAAAAAAACAGCTTATAACAGATATGGAACAGAGCTGTATTTTTATTTAGAGCAGCTGTTTTCTTCTTTAATGCCACACAGATGTATTTGTAGAGGATAAGAGAGCTTTCAAAATAAAGGTACTTTTTGCTGATGTATCTTAGTAAAGATGTACTGTTTGCTTAAGAGCAGCATTTCAGAAATTAAAACAAGCATTTTCACCTGCAGGTAAAATATTTCTGCACATGTTTTTATATCTGCAGCCATCAGCATAAGGATTAAACCCATGGGTTGTTGCTGCGTTGCACGGTTTAGAACAGGGGTCTGCAACCTTTCAGATACAATTTAGAAGTCATTTAGAGCTACAAAATATTGCATGACTTTTTAATAAAACACAACTAATTATCTTTGTGAAATATCTGCTGTAAGAATTCTGTTTCCATCTTTAAGAACCAAGAGGTTATTTGTTTTTTAAGCTTTTAAGATAAGGGAGACACAAAACAATGGGTAAAGATGAAACATAGATTTGTTGCTAGTTTGTGTTTATAAAAAAAAAAAAAAAAAAAAAAAAAAAGATAAAAACACCTAATTTCCAAGCTAATTAAAAGAATAAAGCTCTTAAAACATATTTCTGGTGCTTTTAAAAGTCATTCAGTTGTGAAAATTAAATTAATATATTCTTTATAAAAACCAACAAAGCTTCTAAGACAGATATTTGTAATTTAGTACTTTGTAATTATAGTACTTAAGTTAATTATTTATATCATCTTTAGCCACCATTCAGAACCATTATAGGGGGTCCAAAGAGCCACATGTGGCTCCGGAGCCGCAGGTTGCAGACCCCTGGTTTAGACGCTTAGCTACTGGAAGAAAAACATAACTTTATCCAGTGCAGGACCCCCAATCAATCGATAGAGAGACAGAGCAAGGACCCCCTCACCATGTTCGTCCATGAAAGGAGAAGTCGGTACCAAATATTTTTTTTTTGCCTCAGATGAGGAGTTTTCACCTGTTCAGCCCAGAATTTTTTCAAAATAAATTTCCCCATTGAAATTTTTCGACAAGATAGATCAAGGATTCCACAATTATCAGGTATTCAATGCAAACTATCGAAAGCTATGGTAAGGAAAGACATTTTATTGTTTATTTTTGAGTGATATTTTCTTTGATGCTCAGCTTGATTATTTGCAATAAACAAAGTAAATCAAATGTTTAAAATAAATGCCTAGGCCTGGTTTATTATTCCCTTTAAATGGATAAAAATACTTGAATCTGATTTACTAACATCCATGTTCCTTAATAAACTATAGGACATGAAACCGCTGAAATGTTTCAGCCTTCTCTTAGCGATCATGGATAATTTGAAAGGGTTTGTGTATCAGAACAGTCCAACACAAAACTGAGTGTGAAGAGAAGTTTAAGTTAATACAGGTGGGAGGCTGAAATACATTTTGGTGAGATGACATTTCGATTCTGCCTCAAAACAAAGGATGAATATATGGAAAGAAGCCTTATTTCAACAGATTAGTGTGGTGGAGGATGAGTGATGCTATGGGCCAGGTACTCAAGAATTGATGGAGAAAATGTGTTTCGGTTTCTCCCTTTTCTTCCCATCATTGATGAATGAAATCACTTGGGTTTAGGGTTTTCTAAATTTTAATAGCTATTTTTCAGACCAAAGTTTTGATGCCAAAGACTTGAAATAAAAAAAGATGAAAGATTATTTGTCCAAAGCCTCAGAGATAAAGTGTGGATTGTGACATAAAACAAAATGGGATGAACTGTGCCTTTCTTCACCAAAGGTTATCTTGGCTTTAACTAAACCAGATCCTTAGAGCCTTTCAGTCCCATATCTGCTTTTAACTGAAGGTTAGGGAAACGCTGATGTTTCTCACTGCAGGCAGAGAGAGAAAGAAAAGAAAAATAACTGTGCTTCAAATCTGACACCTCTATGCTGGTGACTTCCAAACATACGTCAAGAAGTGCTCGCATGATGCATATGGAGAGGCTTCTCCAAGGTCCTGACCTCTGCACTGTTTATATGAGACCGAAACGTGTCGTAAAAGAAGAAAAGTTTGTTTAACATCACAAGTAACAGCTCAGGTTCATTTTAAAGTCATCAGAGCTGATTTTGAAGTGCCTTATATCAGAATATTGGCTTTTATACTGCATTACAGTGAAAAAGTTTAGAATAGCAATAATCCATCCAAACGCCAGGGCCACATGGTGACAGCTGGATTGTGCAGCAAAGCACTTCATTTCTGAAGCCGCATAGAAATAGCTTGCCAAAATAAAAGCTCAAAGTGTTTATGGAGGCTGGAGCTGCGCATGTTATCAGTGATTTATCAGCTGTGTGCTGTATTCATATCACAAAGGAGTGTTGGAGAGCAGAGACTGGTGGCTAATGTTGCTAGTTAGAGTCTAATAGCTGCAGATGTTACATTAGGGCGGCGCAAACGACGTTGCTGAGAAAAGCAGAAGATCACAGAGTGCAGGAAGCACAGATGGGATAATAGGCTTTTATTGCACTTGATATAAGATTTTCTGGTATCTTGCCACCCTAATAGACCCTTTGAGGGGCGTTATTTATCACTACAGTGTTTCTGTGTGTTCACCTGCTATATTTCAGCCTTAATGCCCTGATATCATCAGGCCAACTTTAGTACATTTGAAAGATTTTGTCTTATTTTCATGTATATAGTTTTTTAGTGTCTTTAATCGGGATCTGCCGATCCAATATGAATATTGAATCTGTCTGATAATAGTCAAGAATCTAAAATGGGATTATATCAGCCTGTATCTAAAACCTCTGATATGGTTATGCTTATAGAAACACTCTGCTTCTGTTTGAAGTTCCTGACTATTGTTGGCTGTTTTAGTAAATATCACTTCAGGGTTTCTGCAGGTCATTAAAAATCAGTAAATTATTACTTTATAAATTAAGGCCTTTATTGCCTTTAAAATTAATTAGATGTGATTATTGTGGCATTTGAAATGCTTTAAAGAAAAAAAATACGATTATAAAAACAATTTCGTCAGATATATTATATTGCAATGTATTTGCACAGAACTGCTTCTGATTTTATCGTAAAGCCGTGTGTTCAGAAAAGACGCACGAGGCAGCAAAATGCAAATTTCAACAAAAATGGCTGGAAAACAAGGATTTAAAATTCATTCAATGTTCTTTAATGACTTTTAATGCTTTTTAAAAAGGAATTTTGGCCATGGCTGCAGCCTGTCGACGGTAAAGATGAAGAAGGATTTCACAGTGTTTTTATATACACTATATTGCCAAAAGTATTTGCTCACCTGCCTTGACTCACATATGAGCTTAAGTGACATCCCGTTCCTAATCCATAGGGTTCAATATGACGTCGGTCCACCCTTTGCAGCTAGAACAGCTTCAACTCTTCTGGGAAGGCTGTCCACAAGGTTTAGGAGTGTGTTTATGGGAATTTTTGACCATTCTTCCAGAAGCGCATTTGTGAGGTCGCACACTGATGTTGGACGAGAAGGCCTGGCTCTCAGTCTCCGCTCTAATTCATCCCAAAGGTGTTCTATCGGGTTGAGGTCAGGACTCTGTGCAGGCCAGTCAAGTTCATCCACACCAGACTCTGTCATCCATGTCTTTATGGACCTTGCTTTGTGCACTGGTGCACAGTCATGTTGGAAGAGGAAGGGGCCAGCTCCAAACTGTTCCCACAAAGTTGGGAGCATGGAATTGTCCAAAATGTCTTGGTATGCTGAAGCATTCAGAGTTCCTTTCACTGGAACTAAGGGGCCAAGCCCAGCTCCTGAAAAACAACCTCACACCATAATCCCCCCTCCACCAAACTTTACACTTGGCACAATGCAGTCAGACAAGTACCGTTCTCCTGGCAACCGCCAAACCCAGACCCGTCCATCAGATTGCCAGATGGAGAAGCGCGATTCGTCACTCCAGAGAACGCGTCTCCACTGCTCTAGAGTCCAGTGGCGGCGTGCTTTACACCACCGCATCCGACGCTTTGCATTGCACTTGGTGATGTATGGCTTGGATGCAGCTGCTCGACCATGGAAACCCATTCCATGAAGCTCTCTGCGCACTGTTCTTGAGCTAATCTGAAGGCCACATGAAGTTTGGAGGTCTGTAGTGATTGACTCTGCAGAAATTGGCGACCTCTTCGCACTATGCGCGTCAGCATCCGCTGACCCCGCTCCGTCAGTTTACGTGGCCTACCACTTCGTGGCTGAGTTGCTGTCGTTCCCAAACACTTCCATTTTCTTATAATACAGCTGACAGTTGACTGTGGAATATTTAGGAGCGAGGAAATTTCACGACTGGATTTGTTGCACAGGTGGCATCCTATCACAGTTCCACGCTGGAATTCACTGAGCTCCTGAGAGCGACCCATTCTTTCACAAATGTTTGTAAAAACAGTCTGCATGCCTAGGTGCTTGAATTTATACACCTGTGGCCATGGAAGTGATTGGAACACCTGATTCCAATAATTTGGATGGGTGAGCAAATACTTTTGGCAATATAGTGTATATATGGGGACTTGTTTATGGCATTTAAATTATTTCGAAGAGCATTTAAGAGCATTATTAGACTAACTCATTCCTGTATAAACCCTGCATTTGCTCAAGCCTTTTCTAACATGCTACAATACAAAATAAGTAATAAAAGCATGTCTGATTAATGCTGAGATATCGGGATCAGTCAATTCTCAAAGCCGCGTTGTCAGTATCTCAGAAAAGATGAAGTAGTTTGAGACATCTCCAGTCTTTAAAGAGTCTTCATGACTAATAAACATAGTAAACGACACATTAAAAGGTTTTTAAATTTCAAAATACACTATATTGCCAAAAGTATTTGCTCACCTGCCTTGACTCACATATGAGCTTAAGTGACATCCCGTTCCTAATCCATAGGGTTCAATATGACGTCGGTCCACCCTTTGCAGCTAGAACAGCTTCAACTCTTCTGGGAAGGCTGTCCACAAGGTTTAGGAGTGTGTTTATGGGAATTTTTGACCATTCTTCCAGAAGCGCATTTGTGAGGTCGCACACTGATGTTGGACGAGAAGGCCTGGCTCTCAGTCTCCGCTCTAATTCATCCCAAAGGTGTTCTATCGGGTTGAGGTCAGGACTCTGTGCAGGCCAGTCAAGTTCATCCACACCAGACTCTGTCATCCATGTCTTTATGGACCTTGCTTTGTGCACTGGTGCACAGTCATGTTGGAAGAGGAAGGGGCCAGCTCCAAACTGTTCCCACAAAGTTGGGAGCATGGAATTGTCCAAAATGTCTTGGTATGCTGAAGCATTCAGAGTTCCTTTCACTGGAACTAAGGGGCCAAGCCCAGCTCCTGAAAAACAACCTCACACCATAATCCCCCCTCCACCAAACTTTACACTTGGCACAATGCAGTCAGACAAGTACCGTTCTCCTGGCAACCGCCAAACCCAGACCCGTCCATCAGATTGCCAGATGGAGAAGCGCGATTCGTCACTCCAGAGAACGCGTCTCCACTGCTCTAGAGTCCAGTGGCGGCGTGCTTTACACCACCGCATCCGACGCTTTGCATTGCACTTGGTGATGTATGGCTTGGATGCAGCTGCTCGACCATGGAAACCCATTCCATGAAGCTCTCTGCGCACTGTTCTTGAGCTAATCTGAAGGCCACATGAAGTTTGGAGGTCTGTAGTGATTGACTCTGCAGAAAGTTGGCGACCTCTTCGCACTATGCGCGTCAGCATCCGCTGACCCCGCTCCGTCAGTTTACGTGGCCTACCACTTCGTGGCTGAGTTGCTGTCGTTCCCAAACACTTCCATTTTCTTATAATACAGCTGACAGTTGACTGTGGAATATTTAGGAGCGAGGAAATTTCACGACTGGATTTGTTGCACAGGTGGCATCCTATCACAGTTCCACGCTGGAATTCACTGAGCTCCTGAGAGCGACCCATTCTTTCACAAATGTTTGTAAAAACAGTCTGCATGCCTAGGTGCTTGAATTTATACACCTGTGGCCATGGAAGTGATTGGAACACCTGATTCCAATAATTTGGATGGGTGAGCAAATACTTTTGGCAATATAGTGTATGTTGAGACGTCGGTTTTAAAACTGTTGGTTCCTTTTTTCCAGACAACACGGATAGAATTCGACCTCCCGGAGTACAGCGTGCGGCGGCGCTACCAGGACTTCGACTGGCTGAGGACAAAACTGGAAGACAGCCAGCCGACCCACCTCATCCCAGTAAGCTCCGCCCCTCCTTATTCCGCCCAGACCTGCTGTCCCAGTGAGACGCTCTTCATTCACTCTCTCTTCCTCCTGTCTCTAGCCACTGCCTGAGAAGTTTGTGATGAAGGGCGTGGTGGACCGCTTCTCGGAGGAGTTTGTGGAGACGAGGATGAAGGCTCTGGACAAGTTCCTGAAGCGTGTCGCGGACCACCCAGTTCTGTCTTTCAACCCTTATCTTAATGCCTTTCTGACTGCCAAGGTAAAGCAGCAGTGGACTCTAACGTGCCCAGAAAGGAAAGTAGTAAAAAATAGTAGCAGTGATTCATCCAAGAACATCTTCCACTGCACAGGAAAAAGGCTGTTATTAAATCCATCTGTTAGTGTGGAAACATAATCCGAAACAAAAATACTAAAACATTTACATTTCAGACCATTTCAAATTGGAATGCTTTCTTAAAGCATTCCAATTTGAAGGATAATCCTTAATCACATTTTAATCAAAAACGATTATCAATAAAATAAACCATCTCCTAAATTCAAAAAAACTTTATTTCTCCTTAATTATTATTGAACAAATAATTGAGCACAGCAACACATATGTCTTGTATATAATTAGGATATTCAACCATCAGATTGGTTCAAAGTCTTCATCATTTACCTTTTTCTGAAACCCTCTAATGTTTAATGTAATTTCTTTGAAAACCTCCTTCTATAGAATTGTAAACAGTTCATGAATCTTAATTATAGTATCATTTCTTCCACTAATTATTGTACAAAATATAAGGAATACAATATTTCCTGTAAGGGTTTAACATTTGTTATAAACAGAATGTAAAGTTCTTATTTCTGATACTGACAGAACTATGACAGTTTAGCTCTGCATAAAACAGTGCTTAAAATTAGCTGTTTGATGTGGAGCATTTAGTGCAATTTCTCATCAAGACAAATAATTCATGTTCCTGGTCCTAACTCCTTGCTAACTTGCAGCAATGGCCAGGTAGCATTTTTTATGGCGACCATGGAGGCACGTACCTTTGGTGTCCTTAGCTTAGATAGAAGTACCTTAGATGTCCACTCTAAGGTCCTTTGAGGTTTTCTGATGATGTGATGCTGCTTGTGCACCAGATTTGTAAAAGAAAAGGCTGCTTTTTATGCAAGAAACAGCAAGTACAGAGGTTCCTGCTGGGATTTTAGTATATTTATAAGAAAATACAATTGATGGAAAATGTTCTAATCCAAATTATTGTGTTAAAGTCCTGGCTCTAGTTTCTACACATTTCCAAAGTTCATCAAAGTATTTACTTATCTTCAACCCTGTGGCTCTAAAGCTACATCATTCCAAAATCACTCTTCATCACTTTGTTTTTTACTGCAGTCATTTTGAAATGATTGCACAGAATTCCTTAAAAGAGAATAATACTAAAAGTATCAAGATCCCATTGAAGAAAATCTGTCTTTCTTCTTGAAAATGCTATCTTTTTTCTAGTAGATCAGTTTTATTTTCTTTTTATGGAAAGGAAAACATCTCAGTCGTTCACTAACACTAACTGTGCCTGATACGACACTTTTCAGGGTCTGTTCTTCTTTTTTATGATCTTAAAGGAATAGTACACCCAAAACATGATTAGCCTTCATTTTCTACTCACCCCCATGCTGAACAACACTCTGGAGTACTTTTTTGATATCTCAAATGCATCTGGAGATCTGGGAGGCTTCTTGCTGTCTGCTGACATTCAAATAATGGAGGTCTATTGTGCCCGAGACAGAAAGGTCCATAAAAGTCCACAAAAAACGTGTCAATATTCCTCCATACTGCTCGTCCAATGTATTCCAAGTGTCCTGAGTGGGTAGCATCCAGAATTTACTCGAAACAAAGTCATTTAGAATGTTTTTAGAGCATAAACAGTAGTGTGTAGGATTTCCTGAAAGCGCACGCCTGCGAGTTCACGACGCTACGGAAGCCGTCAGACCAAACCAGCGCATTCAGCTCGGCAAAGAACTCATGCTCTTCCTCAACACTGAAGTCCTCAGACATTTTTCTTTCGTTGTTTCTTTCTTTGCTCAGGTAAACATCACATTTCTTCTTCTACGCTTGCATTATCGGCAGAGCAGATGCTGAATGCGCACTTTCATCTGGTTTGGTCTGACGGCTTCCGTAGCGTCGTGATCGCGCAGGCGCGCGCTTTCAGGAAATCCTATACACTACTGTTTATGCTCTAAAAACATTCTAAATGACTTCGTTTCGAGTAAATTCTGGATGCTACCCACTCAGGACACTTGGAATACATTGGGCGAGCAGTATGGAGGAATATTGACAAGTTTTTTGTGGACTTTTATGGACCTTTCTGCCTGGGGCACCATAGACCTCCATTATTTGAATGTCAGCAGACAGCAAGAAGCCTCCCAGATCTCCAGATGCATTTGAGATTTTGAGATATCAAAAAAGTACTCCAGAGTGTTGTTCAGCATGGGGGTGAGTAGAAAAGGAAGGCTAATCATGTTTTGGGTGTACTATTCCTTTAAATGTGAAAATGTTGAGTTTGCTTAAATATGTTTCAGACTCTTGGCTGTGTTTGGGGTTTATGAGGGGAAATAAACACTCCAAGGGGATCTAGTGTAAAATCAAAGTTAAACAAGAACCCAGTGTTAGTTATAGTGGTGGCTCTGTGATGCTGTGGGCCATCTACACCTGATTTCACGTAAAACATTAAGAAATAAGTAAAGGATTCACTCACAGATTAATACCAGATTAATTATGCAAAGGCATCTTAACTTCCAGTAAAGGAGGAGCTCATAAGCATTAGATCAACCGTCTGGATCTGTTCCTCTTCACCCTGATGTAATGCGTCTCTGCAGGACCTGAACAAGCGTCAGGGTCTGGCCCTGCTGACCAAAGTGGGAGAATCGGTGAAGCATGTCGCCGGAGGCTACAAGCTGCGGGCGCGGCCGGCCGAGTTCTGCGCCATGGGAGAGTATCTGGACACCTTCAGCCAGAAACTGGGAACCATTGATCGCATCGCTCAGAGAATCCTCAAAGAGCAGTCAGGTAGGTGCCTGTCTGGTGCCCACACAGCGCTGTTAACTCTCACTGCAGATTGGTTCATATTAAACTTCCCCTTTAAAATACCTTGGAATAAATCTGTAAATGTAAAATGTTCGTTTGTTGAAAAAAGAAAAGATCCAAAAGTTATTTAAAGTTCAGTTTTTTGTAATTACGAGCTACGAAACATGATGGCAGCATCATAACGTTGACATGAGTCCTTAGCAGCTTCACAGGTTAGATTGACTTTAATTTATAGATTTTAAGAACATAAGTTCATGTTCCTGCCATGAAAACAGAACCAGAGCCGACTGCTAATCTGAACCACCTTTTAAATCCTGAAAAACAAGCAAACCCACATTTAAAACAACCTTTTTAACTGAAAGAGAAACTTCCTTCACTCAGCAATGAGGGAAGAGTAAAAGTTTACCTGCAGAGAGCTGCTGATCCAGTTGACCTGACTCATGCATGGCCAGCGATGCCGTAAATAAATACCTGCCATGTGAAATGTTCCCTTTCACCATCTGTCAGGGCCGCTGGTTTGCAGAGTTGGACGCCTACTAAGAACACACTAGATGGAAGCTCAGGAAGCCACTTAATCGCTTGCAGTCTTTTTGTAGGGATCCCATTTTGCTCACGTTTCACTGTTTTCCTTCTTTTTACTACCAGAGTACCTAACAGAGCTGCGTGAGTACGGTGCTGTGTATTCCAGCTGGGCCGGGTCAGAGGAGCAGCTGCAGCGCCCCCTGGAGGGCGTGGCCGGCTGCGTGACCACAAGCTGTGGTGCCTTGGAGGATCTGAGCGACAACATGAGCCAGGACTTCCTGCCCGTTCTCAGAGAATACGTTCTTTACATCGAATCTATGAAGGTGAGTTTGAAACCTACATCAGTTCCTAAACTGCTTCCTCTGCCTGGAGCAGCAAATCAAATCCACATCCTGACTCTTTCATCTCCCTGATTTACTCCCGCAGCCTCTATCTGTATCACTTATGACCAAAACACTCACTTTCACCCTGTCTTTCTTGTTGTTTAATGCCTGTAATGTTAAAAAAAAAAAACCCATGTGATCTGCACGGCCGTGGTTATGAGCCAGCTCTGCAGATCCACAGACCAAGATCAGGTCCACTCAGCTACACAGGCGCCCTGGCTAATATCTGCACCTTAATAAACTTCATAATTTATTAAAAATGTAACATTTTTATAGGTTATAGCAACAGATTCAGAGGCTCTTCTACCAGAAATGATGCAAAAAATTAAGCAATAAGGGGAAATTTGATGTTTATCTCTTCTTTTATTAACTTTTCTGCTGACCCTTTCTTTAATTCTTTAAAGTATATATTTTGTGAAATATGTTGATAGAAAAAAAAGCCCTTTGCTTTCTTCTCCAGCCTTTCCAGCCTCATAGCTTAATCACTTTTGCTCCTAGAAAAAAAGCGCCATCAGGGCTTTTTTTTATTTTCTTTTTTGCATGCACTGCAAAAACGATCTAGAAATAAGTAAAAAATTTCTTAAATTAAGTGTATTCACCCTTAATTTGAGCAGGTAAATGAGATAGTTTGCCAATGGAATGAGTAATTTTACTCTTGAAATAAGATAATTAGATAAAATGCACTTGAAATAAGACAATGCAATTGTGTTTTCTTATTTTAAGTGTAAATTCTCTTGTTCCATTGGCAAAATGTCTCTTTTACCTCCTCAATTCAAGAACAAATGCACTTATTTTAATAAAAAATGACTTAGCTAGATTAAAATTTTTTGCAGTGTGCATCATGTCCTGTCCAGCTCATAACTCAGCAGAATTGTCTGCATGTTAAATTGGTCACATGCTGTTTCTTCGAGGGCGCAGTGTGTTCATATTAACTTTGAGGCCTTCTGTCTGATAATAGAACGTTTTGAGGAAACGAGACCAAGTTCAAGCGGAGTACGAGGGCCGCCTCGAAGCAGCTGTGTTACGCAAACAAGAAGATCGAACCCCTGTAAGCGACATGCTTCCTCTCATTTGAGTTTCACAAGACTGTCAGATTTCATCTGATTACAATTTATATCTACAGAGTAAAAATGTGTTTTAATCTTTCCCTCCTGAAATTCCTCCTTCCACGCCGCAACTTAGATCTCGCTAACAAGTAGCGTTGAGCCCAGTCCCCTGTAGCTTTAGTTTTCTCTGCTCCGCTGCAGATTCCTGTGGAAGTGGAGAAATGCCAGGACAAAGTGGAGTGTTTCAACGCTGACCTGAAAGCAGACTGGGAACGCTGGCAGAGAAACAAGAGGCAAGACTTCAAACAGCTCCTCACGGGGATGGCCGACAAAAACATCAACTATTATGAAAAGGTACGTGAATAGAGAAGGACAAAGAAGGACTCAGATCTCCACTTTTCTCAGCCCTGGTATGGTATCACAGATCATAGATTAGTTTTCATTCATGGCCACAGACCCTAATGCATTCGGTTTAAATGGCTGTGAATCGGATATGGCCCTTAAAACATCATAAAAAAAAAAAACAAATGCATGCACTTTTATGCAGCCCCATTTACCCTGAAACCCCTTTAATAAAACCAGTGAAACAAATTTCAGAACTCAACTCTGTCCACATGACCGCTGTTAAGCCCTTCAAACAGGACTTTATGGGGGATTGGCACAGAGAAAAACTTTGCTGAAAGGAAATCCGTTTGCTGTTTTTCCCCATACAGAAGATATTTGTGAGGCAAGAATGCTTTTATATCGTTCTGAGCACCTTTATCTCCCAAAACATCTGCTAAAAGATACGCCTTCCTGTTTTAATTTCTGAAGGGATTCTTTAGAGCACATGCATTTCCTCCTTGATTTGTAAGAATGATACAATGTGGACCGTACTTACTGTGTTGCGATGGGAAACTGTGTCTCAGACCAAATGGCATTGACATGTGGGGTTCTGCAGGGGTCGATTCCGGGCCCCCTCTTGTTCAATCTGTACATGCTTCCATTCATTTCCACTAGCAATGTATCCTATCACACTCCACAGACGATACTCAGATCTACGTTTCACTGACGGCGGGTGAACATGGACCTGTAGATACCCTGTACCATTCTATCAAATAGCTCTCCAAAAAAGTTTAAAAACAATCTACTGGACTTTGTTTCCAAGTTTGAAGATGTTTTGAAGAAGTTTTTTCAATTCAAAATGTTAGAAATAGCATTGAGTTCAAGGCCTTATAGAGTGTTGTGCAAAATAATATTCTGCAGATAATGAATAAATGATTAAAGCTATAGTTAATTATTTAACCTATTCAAAATCGGAGGTGAAATCAAGAGAATCTTTTGTTCTGTTTGTGAAAAAGGAAAGGGGGATGATTTTAAATGGTTCATCCGTTTGATTTGGGCTCCATTGTGGCAATATATCCCAACAGTGTACTTAGAAGACATGTAAATGGCTCCTGACATACGAGTCCACCCATTTGGAATTGACATAGACAAAACCTGTCTATGTCTCTGAAAGGTGGATAATTAAAGGGAATTGTTGGCTTGGCTGCAGAGGCGTGGTGCTCTGGTTCCCCTGTTATGGGGTGGGGGTTGTGATGATAGCGGGAAGGAATCAACTTAATGGCTGAATTGTAGGTTTTTGAAAACTGAAATCTGAGTCCACCCGCTCTGTTTAAGGTTGTTTTTTCTTTATTAACATAGATGGCTTTCTTCTCGCCCTCTCAAACCACCTATCCTCTCTGTCCAAAATGTGAACATTCTGGTCCTCAAAAGAATGTCCTCTGTCCATAATGTGTAGACGTACCGCAGAGTTGTCCCAAGGAGGCCGCTCTTCTGTGTTGGGCCGTGCGTCTGTGGAGAGGTTGTTTGGTTCCTCCAATATAAAGATCAGAGCATTCCTCACTGCATTGAACTGCACTCCGCTCATATTTGGTCTGGGGGTTTTGTCTTTAGGATGCACTAGTCTCTGTTTAAATATCAAATAGATCAGTGTGTGGATGCAAAACAACTTTGTCCTGTTAACTAGAGATAAAACTGAGATAATTGTCTTTGGACCACAAAAACCAAGAGAAGTTGTCATTGATCATCTTAAAACTCTTTTGTTGGAACTAAAAAATTCAAGGTAGAAATCTCAGGGTAATCATGGACTCTGACCTGAATTTCAAAAGTGATATTACTGTAAGTCCATTACATCAGCGGCCTATTACCGGTTAGACTATTGTAACAGCCTGTTCACTGGCCTTTCCAAACAAGCTGTTAGATAACTGCAGTTTATCCAAAATGCTGCTGCTCGTGTCCTCACAAGAACCAGGAAATACGACCATATTAGTCTAGTGCTCTGGTCTCTGCACTGGCTTCCTGTGACTCAGAGAATAGACTTTAAAACATCTCTACTTCTGTACAAGTCTTTTCATTGTTTAGCACCAAAGCAAATCTCTGATATGTTAGAGCTGTATGAACCACCTCAGAGAGGGGTCTCCTGCTGCTTCCTAGAAAACATGTCTATTCACTGTTGCCTATGGCAATTTGTTGTATTTTAACTACTTTTAATATATAATATGTATTTGTAGATATTTGTATTACCGTAATTTTCGGATTATAAGCCGCGACTTTTTCCCCATTTTTCAACCTTGCTGCTTATATAACAATGCGGCTTATCTATGGACTTTTACAGCTAACGGCCACTAGGGTAATACCTAAATCTATGGATTTTACCATCCACCATGTTGTTGTCACATTTGCTTCAACACACAAGTACGGTAGCCTTGCGCGCGAGAATGTGGAGCAGAAGCAGACTTCTACTGCGAGTGGTACGAGACGGAACGACAGCAAGAAAGATGGACATTGCGAGCGCAAGACAGTTTATGTATGCGGCTTGTATATGTACAAATCATGCAGTCTATCTTCTGTGGCTTATATTCAGGTGCGGCTAATAGTCCGAAAATTACTGTAATTAGTTTGTTTTATTGTGTTTGTAATGTTGGTGTTGCTGTGAGGCACATTGAGTTGCCTTGTGTATGAAATGTGTTGTATAAATAAATTTCCCTTGCCTTGCATACAATAACAGAGTTAACAAACTTCTCAGTAAAAAAAAAAGTTATTAACAAATATAAAAAACAAAACATTAACAGCGGATAGTAAATGGAGGGAGCAGCAATGCATGCACTTTATGTTATCTCACATGGTTGCTGGAGGCTTTAATGGATCGGTGACATATTGGCTGAAGCCAATTAAAAAAAAAAGAGAGAAAAAAAAGCTAATATTGGGCCAAAACCCCAGCCAACACCTCCCATAGATTTTGCAAACATTTCTCTAGTCTCTAAATGTGTATAGCTGGTAGAGCCCCCTGTGTTTCCTAAATACGTGATTTAAGCTGAAGGACAAAAGGTATGAATACTTCCTCATTCTCCCCTCTCTGCAGTGCCAGGATGCTTGGGAGTCCCTCATAACTCTCCTCCAGGAAAAACAGACTGAGGACAAAACGAGTGAGACGAACTGAACCTAATGTGTTCTTTCACCTCTCGCTCACCCACGCCATGGAAAACCCCCCCAAAACAAAACAAAAAAACAGCTGCTGGGGCTGCAGGTTCTAACTGCTGATGTCTGCCTCCGGTTCTACCGAGAGACGATCGCACAGGAAGCAGCTGCCTTCGATTCGACCTGCGAGGAAAGACGGTGTTGAGCGGTGCGTTTGAGGTCAGCTGGGAGAGTAGAGAACCTCCTGTACAGATCTTTATTTTCTTTTCTATGGACATTTTCTACCTAACACTTCAATCTTTTTTTTTGTTGCCAATGCTGCTTGTGTTTATTTAACTACCTTTGTGGAGAGATGGGGCCCTCTCCATTTTCACACTGAGCCAAAGGACTATCGAGGAGCACAAATGCCACAGTTCAATAAACCGTTCATTTGGTAAATAAATATTTATCTGCTTCCAATTGAATTAAATTGTAGAGGAATTAATTGATTGGTTATTATTTGATTGAAATTATTCAGAAGCATTTTTTATTTTAGTTTAATTAATAAAATCAGGAGACTGCTCCACAGCTGAGTTTCATTGCTGTTTAAATCATCTTGATCAAATGCAGCACAAAGCCTGGTAAAAGTGAGTAAATATGGAAGTGGTTGCATCTAATATGTGATGCAGTTTATTTAAAACTAAACCAAGTCCGTTATAATGGATATAGAAAATTGTTTTATTAACCAAATAATTCGACTTATTGGATTGTGGCATTTATTTTGCTCTTGATTAATAAGAATAACTGTTGCAAAAAAAGTGGATTTTTATTTGGACTTTTTTTGTGTTTGTTTTATTTGCTCCTACTAGGAATTAAAAAAAAAAACTTGCTGAAAATGTTTTGTTATAAATCATTTTTCAGTTAACACATATTTTATTTGGTGCTTGTTACATCCAACAGTAATGGTCCGATTTTTTTTATTTTTATTTTAAGCTCTTTGGTGCTTTTCCACGGGTTTGTTTTGTTTTTTTCATACATTTGATCCCATACTCTTTTCCAACATCTGTTAATAATTCAGGAATGTGATGACAAATGTCTCCATAAAACAGTTTTACCTCCTGAGCTTTATTGAAATGTGTCAAACAGCACCATCTAGTGGCAAAGCTCTTAACTTCCATTTCTCCTCCAGTTCTGTTGGTAGAAAGGTTCCATTGATAATTTAAAGCCACAGTATCCTGATATTCCAGCTTTTTCCTACAAACTGAAGTTGGTAATGTTAGGCAGTGTGGGATTTGTCCTGGAATAGCTTAGAGTGGGAATTGTGGAATCATTCCAACCTGCATAAAAAGGGCCTGAAATGACCCTATAACCAGCAGGTGTTTTAGATCAATACTTGTTTGCAGAGCCCACATACAGGCTGGTGCCATCTTTACTTTGTTCAGTAACTTATTAAAGAGAATGGAGCTGAATGACTCAGTCCTGTGGAAACCTTTCCAGTGTACATTGGTTCATCCTGTTCACAGTATTGACGTTGTGCAGGGGTGCGTAGATCTGTGACTCAGCTGCAGATTCAGCTTACCAAAATGTTCTGTTTCAATTTTTTATTACATTCTTGATTGGGTCTTGCATAAAAGGTGCAAAAAACCAAATGCAGAGTTCATATGATGGCTCTCAGCCTCAGCAGGAAGATCAAACCTTCATAAAATGTCCGTATTTAATGCCTCATATTCCCCCCATACTGAACAGTGTGTTCCACACTCACTGCAACTTGCCATTTAGTAGCAAAATGTGACCAATGATTTCAGGGCAGGCTTAGCTATGTGACACGATCCTAAAACCACTGAAACATTTAGCTTTTGTTCATTTTTGCACAGATGTAGCCTCAGATAGTGTTATCTCTCCAGTGAAAGAGATTTTCAGAATAAAGGTACAATTTCCATATCGAAGTGATGAAACTGATGCCACACCGTTGGGCCTGCCCTCTTAGCAACCAAACATAACAGAGGAATTAATGTCTCCAGCTCCTAGATGTTCTCAGCTGCCCTGTTCTTTTTGTCGCTCATTATTATGTCTTGGGTGATCTTTAAGCTTTAAAGCAGCTACTTCTTTTATCGCACTGCCAGATGTGACCAAGGACAAAAAATGAAGGAAAACAAATTTTTTTCAGCCATGTAAGGGGTCAGAGTGGAGCTGTTCCAGGTAGCTATGATGCTAGGATGACCTGAGGCAGCTACAGCAGAGGAGGAGCTCACACTAAAAGCCTGAATGACTGTATCTGACTGAAATAATGGCAAAATATGATGATGCACTTTGAAGAAGGGAGCAGAGATCCAAACAGTATCTCAGTTACATTATTTTACCCCCCAACACATTACTATGATACTGTTGTATTAATATAAAGCTTTATTATCAATGTTTTGATGCAAACAACACATCCCCCTCTGCAGTGATCAGCAACCCTGGTAAAGATGTAGAAAAGCCTTAAAACAAGCTAATCTTTGTTAGCAGTCACACCTCACTCTGAAACTGCAGCTGCGCTTCTGGAACATTTTATTTTAAATTGTTGCTCAGTTGTTGGCAACTCAGGATTTCCAAAAATTTGCTCTATAACAAGAATAAACTTTAAACCATTAAACGCTTTAAGATTCAGTCAGTTTAAAGAGCGTAGCTTTCGTCTCATTAAACATCTTTCACATCGTTAAAGATTTTTTTTTTCTTTACCAGGAGTGCAGTTAAATAGGGGGGATATTAATGGGCAGAAGGGAATAATTAGGCTAAAACCTTTTTATTAGTACTCAGGTGTTGAATTCAGATAAGGGTAAGAGAGTAAAAGGTTATTAGAGTTTAAAAGTCCAGCTTCAGCACAACTAAACATCTGGTCTCTGTGCTCATTCATTGTAGTAACTGTTAGCTTTATGTTTACTTTGTTTTAAATCTCCCACTTTCTCAGTGAAAAGTGTTATTTGAATAAAAATTCGAAAGAAAAACAGGTACTAATCCATCCATATACTGTTTTTTATCTGGTGTAAATGAAGTAAGTGTTCAGACATGAGCCAGCCAAGTCTATTTCAATATTACCTGTCAACATGGAAGAAGTGACTGTACATGTGACCCGGTTCTGTAAATTTGACCAATTTGGGTTGTTCTACAGAACCAGACCGGTTCTATCATTTTACATCTGCTGTTTTTTTTTTCTTCTTCTTCTTTTGGCACTAAACATGTAGCTCTTGGTTGCTAAAAGTGAGACGGATGTTGTGTTTTTGTTTAGAGCATCCAGGTAGATCCAGAGAGGCGGCGTTGGTGAAACTGGTCCATTTAAAGTCTCTCTAAAGGGACGTCTGAATGCTTGTTCAGGTCGGGGAACAGTTTTCCTTTATGTTTCTAAGCCAAATGAAACATGGAGATAAAAAAAAAAATCCCATTATCAGGAATCCAACCTGTTTGGAGGTCTGATGTTTTACAGACATCCATTTTTCTTCTTTCTCTGTTCCTCCCCAGTGTGCTTTGTTTACGTCCCCGATTGTACATTTGAATGTTAATAACAGTTTGTTGTAATTCTAAATAAGCTTGTATACTGATGTTTTGATGCAATTTATCTTTACCACGTTTTTTGAAAATATACTGGACCAATAATAAAGAGAATAAATGATTCCTATGTTTCTGCAGAAGTGATGCTTCCTTTTACTCAAATGTTTTACAGAATCCTAATCATCTCATAAAAGAAGAAGCAAAACAAGACAGCTGATTCAGTTTATATTTAATTCCTTAAAACTTTTATTTACATAGAAATGTGTAAAAATACAGCAGTTGCATGAACAGTAAAAACATTCTGTAGTGTATCAGTAAACTTACGCAATTACAAATACTTGATATGAACAAAATAATAATTAAAAAATCTTTAAACACTTCAACAACGTCCATATGATTATAGAAAAAAATATGTTTGTAAAGAGGTAATAATCCCTTTCACCTAACTTAAGTGCAAACTGATCAAGTATAAAAAGTCGAACCTAAAAAGCACAAGTATGTCAGAATAAAAGCATGTCATTAATGTAAACTATTAAAAAACCAAGTGTTGCAGAAAAGCAAAGTATATTTTTTGATAACTTTGTTAAAAAAAAAATTCCATTAAAAGATGCAGTCATAATACCTTGTTTGAAAAGGTCCATAAATGTTTCAATTAACACAAACATAGAATATAATGTCTTAACTAGTACAGATTCACAAACTGAAATAACCTTTGGGTAGAGCTTCATATGCCAGCATATGATGTCATTATTGTCCCTTATTATTAATTCTGTCTCTAGATCCATACATCAAATCTTTAGTTTTTGTGAAGCAGAGGTTTTCCTGTAATTTGAATTTCCTAATAGCTAAAATCGATCCTGCAAAGAGAAACTGTCCTGAGATCAGAAATGATTCATTGATGACCTGCCTTCTGAAAATAACCAAAAAAAGAAAATAAGGCTCCAGTCAGAGAACGCATCGTACCTAAATGAACAGATCACCTTAGCAGCCCTTATCTGGCTGGGGGTTGTTAATGGGATTTGTTCAATAAAAAACAGACGAATCACAAAGCTGCTGTTTTCCCAAATAAAGCCCAACGAATAGCAGGAAGGCTGAAAGTACAAATAAAATTGTTTATTTTTTCCCTTTGGAGTTTATAAATCTCAGTCTTTAAAATTTGCAATTTAGAACAATTCAATTTATTCAATTCAGTTTATTTCTATAGCACCAATTCACAAAACATTTCATCTGAAGGCACTTTACAGTTCACCAGATCATACAGTCAAATTGATTCAAAGTTTTCTATCTAAGGAAAACCAGTTGATCGCATCGACTTCTTGACTCTAAGGCAATCCCTCACACTAAGCTTGTAGCGAGAGTGGAGAGGAAAAACTCCCTTTTAACAGGAAGAAACCTCAAGCAGAACCAGGCTCAGTGTGAGCGGCCAATTTCGAACATAATTGGCTACATTCTGGAAAGGTAAAGCTTTAAAATTCTCTCAGGATTATATATATAAAAAAAAAGAATTTTGTGATGATCAGTGCTGCTTAATCTATCATGTGCCAATATGAGAAGACAGCTTGAATTATCAGCTTTGTAATAACTTTGACTTTTCAACGTCCTCACATAAATAGTGTGACAGGAGGATAAAAAAAAAAAGTCAGTTTAAGGAAAACAGAGATCAGAAACTGGCCTCAGTTTTCCGCATGTTTTGTTTATATTAATCTATACCTAAGAATACGATCCCCAAGATGCTGATTCCACCAAGTCATCATGTACTAAACATGTAACAACATGGACCTCTATAGGTAGATTAGGTAGATTAAGGTTTAAAGGGGTGGTTTTGTTTTCCCACGTTTCTTCCGAATAAAAGGGAATTTAATTGTTGCTGTGCCCAGACCAGAATTCCAGCTTAGGGAACCCAAGGAAGTTTATGTGTTTAAATAAAACACAGCATCACCTTAGCTTTTCCCAACTCCTGCCTATCTGTAATGCATGTTTCCAATGAAGACATCTAAAAAGGGAAACAAAGCAAAAAGCTGCTGAAATCTGGTTTACGACATAAAACTAATGGCGAAAGGAGAGTGTAATGAAGGCAAACATTAGGTGACCTCATGCAATACTCTGAGTGGTGATCTCCAAAGTGTTGAAAATAGCAGACACAAGGCATTTTTCAAAACGCACTTCTGTTTTTTAACGAGAAGTCATCGTCTGATTAAACCACCTTTGCCCGAACCTTTGACATATTTTCAACAATTTTCGACTCTTTATTTGGCATATACAGGTGCTGGTCATAAAATTAGAATATCATGAAAAAGTAGATTGATTTCAGTAATTCCATTTAAAAAGTGAAACTTGTATATTATATTCATACATTACATACAAACTCATATATTTCAGATGTTTATTTTGTTTAATTTTGATGATTACAAATGACAACAAATGAAAATCTCAAATTCATCATATCAGAAAATTTGAATATTACTGAAGACCAATAAAAACAAAGGATTTATAGAAATGTTGGCCAACTGAAAAGTATGAACATGAAAAGTATGAGCATGTACAGCACTCAGTATTTAGTTGGGCCTCCTTTGGCCTGTATTACTGCAGCAATGCGGCGTGGCATGGAGTCGATCAGTCTGTGGCACTGCTCAGGTGTTATGATAGCCCAGGTTGCTCTAATAGTGGCTTTTAGCTCTTCTGAATTGTTGGGTCTGGTGTATTGCATCTTCTTCTTCACAATACCCCATAGATTTTCTATGGGGTTAAGGTCAGGAGAGTTTGCTGGCCAATTAAGAACAGGGATACCATGGTCCTTCAACCAGGTACTGGTAGCTTTGGCACTGTGTGCAGGTGCCAAGTCCTGTTGGAAAATGAAATCTGCATCTCCAAAAAGTTGGTCAGCTGCAGGAAGCATGAAGTGCTCTAAAACTTCCTGGTATGTGGCTGCGTTGACCCTGGACCTCAGAAAACACAATGGACCAACACCAGCAGATGACATGGCACCCCAAACCATCACTGACTGTGGAAACTTTACACTGGACTTCAAGCAACGTGGATGAAGTGCCTCTCTTCTTTTCCTCCAGACTCTGGGACCTTGATTTCCAAAGGAAATGCAAAATTTACTTTCATCAGAGAACATGACTTTGGACCACTCACCAGCAGTCCAGTCCTGTTTCTCTTTAGCCCAGGCAAGACGCTTCTGACGCTGTCTGTGGTTCAAGAGTGGCTTGACACAAGGAATGCGACAGCAGAAACCCATGTCTTTCATACGTCTGTGTGTGGTGGTTCTTGAAGCACTCACTCCAGCTGCAGTCCACTCTTTGTGAATCTCCCCCACATTTTTGAATGGGTTTTGTTTCACAATCCTCTCCAGGGTGCGGTTATCTCTCTTGCTTGTACACTTTTTTCGACCACATCTTTTCCTTCCCTTCGCCTCTCTATTAATGTGCTTGGACACTGAGCTCTGTGAACAGCCAGCCTCTTTAGCGATGACCTTTTGTGTCTTGCCCTCCTTGTGCAAGGTGTCGATGGTCGTCTTTTCGACAACTGTCAAGTCAGCAGTCTTCCCCATGATTGTGTAGCCTATAGAACTAGACTGAAAGACCATTTAAAGGCTTTTGCAGGTGGTTTGAGTTAATTAGCTGATTAGAGTGTGGCACCAGGGGCCATCAATTTTGAACCTTTTCACAATATTCTAATTTTCTGATATGATGAATTTGAGATTTTCATTTGTTGTCATTTGTAATCATCAAAATTAAACAAAATAAACATCTGAAATATATGAGTTTGTATGTAATGTATAAATATAATATACAAGTTTCACTTTTTAAATGGAATTACTGAAATCAATCTACTTTTTCATGATATTCTAATTTTATGACCAGCACCTGTAGGTTTGGCTTACTCATGTTAAGTGTCCATGCAGGCCTTTTTACACCACATTGAATGTTACTTAAGGCCGTTTAGGCAAGTATAAAAAACACAGTTTTAGCTCCAACATTTGAGGAAGTGGCATGTTAACATTTCCCTTAAAGTCTCATTTCCCAGTTGGCTTGTTTTAGAAAAGAACTCACTGCTTGTATGTGTGCTGCTTCTTCAGTCTCCCTGAATCCTCACGTACTGCTTGTTCTGAGCCGAAATGTAGCCGACGATGCTTCAGGAAACGGCACAGAGAGAATCGTTGAGAATGAGACACAAAGGGTTCATCGGATACAGTTTACTCAGTAGCTTTAGGTGGGGCGTACCTGATGGGTATCATCGCAAGTACAGTGATGATGCTGGAGATCAAAAACACCAAGCCTGGGAGCCAGTTGAGAGAGCTTTGATAGATCTTGGTGAAGGTGGGAATGTAGGCGACGCCAGCCACTTTAAGGGTCATCTCCAGCAGCGTGAGAGCCATACCTAATGGATGCCAAAAAAAAAAGTTAATTTCTCAACTGTGTTATCAATAAAGTCAATCAATAAAAAAAAAAAGAGATATCAGGCAGCAAATGTGCAGGGGATCACATCAAAGAATGAAATCCTAAAATAAATTCACAGGAGGGTGTGTTCAATGACCATTTACAGTCTTTATCACATGGTGAAAGAGATTTTAACGCAGATGGATGAACAAAGGCTGTGTCATGGTGTGTCTCAGTGTTTGCTGTACGATGAAGACATGAACTGGACAGACCAGCATTACAGGACCGGTCAGTCTTACAGGAAATGAAAGTATTTTCTGCAGAGATTTTCCCAAAGTCTGTGTACACAAGTTAACTGAAACTGTAACTGAAATGGCAGGTGGGCGGCATACAAAAAGCCTGACCCCCTGTTATTTAACCCTATAAAGGTTTGCTTACTTTTGTAGTGGGAGTTAGGTGCATATAAACCAGCTTTTAGATGCCTCATATAAGACCTTATAAGATACTGTAGCTGTTTTCATATATAAATATAAATTGGTGACGCACTGTATATATGTATATACCCAATGGCACCTTGTTTTGACTATTGAGCTGATGTGACAAGTGAATTTCTCCACTGTGAGATCAATAAAGTCTATCTTATCCTACCTTGCTGGTGAAGATTTTCAGTCATCCAGGTCATTGTCATACCAAAAAAGTAAAAAAACAAAACAATCCACTGGACTTGGTTTCCAAGTTTGAAGATGTTTTGCTTAAAAATGTCAGAATTAGCTTTGAGTTCGAAGCATTATAACATAGCCAAAAACTTGTTTGGCTTAGAAACCATGCAGATTGAATCGGAAGAACGGCCCTTAGGAATGGGGAGCTGTTTTGGGTTCTCTGTTAGCCTGCAATACCCAATAGGTTATTGCCTCTGAAAGGGGGGTCGTTAGGGGCAAGATGTTTTGTCCCCTGCATTGGACTCTGGGGTTGAAATGATTGCAGGAAGGATTCTACTCCATCGCTGCATTGAAGGTTTTTGAGAGCTGAAAACTGAGTCCACCCCCTCTGTTAAAGGTTGTTTTTTTCTTTCTTAACATAAATGGCTTCCTTCACACCCCTTTCAAAACACCTGTCTTCTTTGTCCAAAATGTGAACATTCTGGTCCTCAAATGAGTGTCCCTTGTCCTTAAGGTGTCCTTAAGCTCTTATCTTATATCTTAGATATATTTTAGATATTGTGCTATACAGTGAATACTTTAAAACTGATGGATATTTCTGATTTTCTACAAGTGAATTAATGTGAAATGTGTTTTTTGGGGAGTTGCTACCGTCACACGTATCAGCACAGATTGGAAACTTACCACAATAGGACATAGGGACCAGCTGCGAGACCACAGACCTGATCGTTGGCATGGGGATGAGTGCAAAGAGGTTTAATGAACGCGCTGTGGAGAGAAACAAGGACTGATTAGTAAAGGTTCCTCTTCCCTGAAATGTCATCCCCACTGCTACAAAGCTGGCTTCTTTCACCCCTTATTGGAGACACAATAACTAAACCAGCATAACTTTATGTTTCTTTAGATACGTATTGAACAATGTTTAATTAAGATTCTTAAAATTGTCGATAAATTGAGCCACAGCAAGCTACACTAAGCAACCTAGCTAGCATATCCCTATAGATGCTATCAGATTAAAAATGTTGACCTAAAAACACAAAAAGTGAAAAATATTTTTTAAAACATGACCTGCAAGCTTAATTGAGATAAGACTGTAATAAGGAAGAAAAAAGCTAATGCCAGATTTGTTCTTGTTCTAGTTTGCACACACACAACTGTTAGCATTGCAGCACAGCTTGCTAATACAGGTAGCAGTTTCAAACTAAGCACTATAACAGCCATGTAGCTACACTAATACAGTTTCATCTCAAATATTAGAAAATAACAGGAAAGGTAAAATAATAGCAGTGCAGTTCATATGTGTTCCCATTTACCAGGGTATCATATTTTTGCCTTCTGAGTTTCCTTAAACTTTAAGTTTATCATTGTTGCTTGTTCACTTCTTTTTTTACCCACTTAACTTTCCAATAACGGGCTTGGCTACAGTAGACTAAGTACTTATGTTCTTTTAAATTTGTCCTTTGTAATTTAAGTATTTGAGTCCAAAATTCAACATTTCTGAATAAAAAAAATCATTATTATTATTTTTTTATATTCTTTTTCTCATCATTAGTTGTAAAACAGCAGAAATCAATGCTTGGAGTGTATGAATCCAAGCATTGGTTAATGGTTTTTTTAGCTTTTGAAATGTTTTCGACTGAAATAAATCGACTTTAATATTCTGATTTACCGATTCATTGGTTATATTAAACATATTTTTTAGGGTGTGAGAATGATCATGAAAAGCAGCGCTACAGTCTTTTACTTCTACACCAGTGAAATCCCCTCATGTGAGGGTCAAAACATCATCCTTAAGGGATGATCTTCAATTTCATTTTACTGCATTTTCTAAACTTGAACATCATGTCTAATCTTTCATTTTTGGTGTTAAAAACATTTTTATGAGCTGTTTAGTTATACAGCATATCGATACTACTATTATATTAACATTACAAAGAGAAATAAAAAAAGTAGTTATGGTTAATGCTGGCTGTAAGGAGAAAGGACAGTGCAATCTTTAAAACTTATCTTTAGTAATTAACATGAGAACCAATTCAGAATTTAAAATCCAAAAATAAACCTTAAAGGAATAGTACACCCAAAACATGATTAGCCTTCATTTTCTACTCACCCCCATGCTGAACAACACTCTGGAGTACTTTTTTGATATCTCAAATGCATCTGGAGATCTGGGAGGCTTCTTGCTGTCTGCTGACATTCAAATAATGGAGGTCTATGGTGCCCCAGACAGAAAGGTCCATAAAAGTCCACAAAAAACGTGTCAATATTCCTCCATACTGCTTGTCCAATGTATTCCAAGTGTCCTGAGTGGGTAGCATCCAGAATTTACTCGAAACGAAGTCATTTAGAATGTTTTTAGAGCATAAACAGTAGTGTATAGGATTTCCTGAAAGCACGCGCCTGCGCGATCACGACGCTACGGAAGCCGGCAGACCAAACCAGATGAAAGTGCGCATTCAGCGTCTGCTCTGCCGATAATGCAAGCGTAGAAGAAGAAATGTGATGTTTACCTGAGCAAAGAAAGAAACAACGAAAGAAAAATGTCTGAGGACTTCAGTGTTGAGGAAGAGCATGAGTTCTTTGCCGAGCTGAATGCGCTGGTTTGGTCTGACGGCTTCCGTAGCGTCGTGAACGCGCATGTGCGCGCTTTCAGGAAATCCTATACACTACTGTTTATGCTCTAAAAACATTCTAAATGACTTCGTTTCGAGTAAATTCTGGATGCTACCCACTCAGGACGCTTGGAATACATTGGACGAGCAGTATGGAGGAATATTGAAACGTTTTTTGTGGACTTTTATTGACCTTTCTGCCTCGGGCGCTGGGCACCTCCATTATTTGAATGTCAGCAGACAGCAAGAAGCCTCCCAGATCTCCAGATGCATTTGAGATATCAAAAAAGTACTCCAGAGTGTTGTTCAGCATGGGGGTGAGTAGAAAATGAAGGCTAATCATGTTTTGGGTGTACTATTCCTTTAACAATTGAGTTTTAGAACACAGATATGCTGATTGTTTACCAACAAAAGTTTCCCACCCAAAAGCTCAGTCTTGTTTAATTTTTTTCTTTATTCAAAACAAATCATTTTCTTTTATCACATAATTAATCCCTGCAGAGAGTAGGTCAATAATCTATATTTTAGTGCGTCAAAATGAAAGCACCATGAAGAACAGACATCAGATATAAAGGCTTTGTGACTGAATGGCTGCAAGCTTTTGAAACTGCCTAGAAATATGAGCGGGGAGACTTTACGGTTTCAGATTAATCCCACTTCTCCTTTTTGTCGCTGTAATTGAAATGTGCAAATAACCAAATTAGAAATGAGGTAGAATGCTGTTCAGACTGCCTCCTAAAGTCACTTCTAAAGCCAAGAAGCAGCGTAATGTTGACATCCCAGCAGCTTTCCCTGCTATGGATGTCAATTTAAATCTATAGTATAGGATTTTTTTTTCCCGGGTGGCTCATGAAAACGTTGTTCTCCTAATCATCAATTGTTCTGGTGATATGTTTCATGATATGTTCCCGTTTTTACTTACTGGTGGTGAGTCTGACATAGTGGAAAAATTGCAAATCTTCTTTTGGAAAGTAAGCTTGTATGAGTGATGCAAACAGCAACTTTCAAACAGAGCATGGATGAGGAGAAATGGGCTACTGCATGCTCTCGCATGCGTTTAATAGGTGTTCCCTCTCGGAAGCGGGTACAGGGTTGTCCATGTGCAATTTTTTTAAAGTGGAGAGGGCGGGTCTTTCTAAGTCGTGAAAATTCTTCACTATACCTTTAAGCTGCAGTTTGCAGGTCAGAGATCTCACCTATGTAAAACACGGAGGTCGTGGTGGCGAAGGACATGACGTAGATTCCTAAAGCAAACGACAGCATGCCAATCAGGATCATCGTTTCATCGCCGACACATTTTCGGAACACAATGACGCCGATGAAACTGGTGAGGAAAATCAAGCATCCTGCAGCATTTCCGTACCCTACCTGTAGGGAACGTGAAAAAAGAAACTAAAACAGGCTGACAGATGAACCAAGAAAAAAAATATTGAGTTAGGAGCAAATCATTAAAAAACAAAGAATGATGTGAAAATCAAAAAAAGCAGCTAATGTTACTTGTGTGGCATTCCAGCTGAGGGGTGATTTCAATACAAAGGAGCCCAGGATCTCAATGGCTCCGCCCACAGCGAAGTCATAGAGGAAGGCCGCCACGAACAGAAGAACAACACTCAGCACGTTTATCCGACTGGAAGTGCTGATGAGATGGGCGTTACGGGAGGCGTGAGAGAGGAGGTGGTAGCTTTCCTCGGAGTCCACGCTGCTCCTCTGTTTCACCTTGAAATGCGATGAAAAGGCAAAGTATCTAATCATTAAGAGGTTGGAAGAAAGTCGGAATCCAGCACTTTCCACACAAGGGTTGGGTATTTTAAAAAACAAACTTGGTGTGGAAACATGGTCACAGATGATGTGGAGAAGAATTAAAGCCAGATTAGAACCTCAGACCTTCAATATCACTGCATATAAAACATTAATCATAGATCAAAGTTCTCATCAGCATCAAACATCCAATTTGGGTTGAAACATAACTAAACATGGTGACAGGACACATAAAAAAGCCTATGAGCAGCTCACATATGAGGAAACTTACTATTTTTGTCCAACTCAAGTTAATAAGTTACGTTAACAAGTTAGAAATGTAAGTGAAAAAGTTAAACAATTAAATCAGTATGTATATCAGTTAAAAAGCGAGTTAGAGCTTCCATCAGAATTAATGCTGTATAATTATGCTGAAACAAAACATGTTTCTACTAATGTTTTTCATAAATTTGTTACAGAAGAACTTTTTTTTTTTTTTACATATATATATATATATATATATATATATATATATATATATATATATATATATGTTCTCTTTTTTTGTAACAAACGTACTGATTGATGATCAGTACGTTTGATGATTTTGTTCCGTTATTCTTTCAGTTGAAGAATATTAATATGAGATTTAATATTAAATCTCATAGTTAGTTTGAAGGGCAGCTTATCCAAATATTCATCATTATTATTTGATTCATTAATTACAGCTTCTGACCACTGCAGGTCTAATTAATATTTAATTTACTCTCAGCCCAAAGCAACCTTTAGAAACAAGATAATCCTGTGAATTTATCCATAAAAATAAAATATAAGAGTCAATGTGAGGCGTAACTCTGCCTGCCACCTGGGATATCAGTGTTAGAATCAGTCCAGCCATCAGGATCTGTTTCCATTCATAATACTTCCTTTAAATTGTAACGACATCACTGTGGCTACCTACTAAACATATGTATCTGACTCCCCACCTCAGTCACCAAAGAATCATTCTGCTTTGGTTTAACAGCACTTTTTTCCATGGTTGCTATAGGTAACCATGGAATAACACAGATCAGCTGGCTCATTTTAATACACATGCAATACTTGCGGTTGAATGTGGGGAGGTGGATGGCTGAGTGTGAGGAGGAGCCTTGGAAACACACTAGTTCTATCAGGTGGGATGTATCGAGGAAATTGCTTTTTTTTGTTTTTGCACACTAGGTTTGTTTGTTAAATCTAAAATATTTTTTTTGTCTGTCATTTTGTGGGATTTTAGTATAAATCCCATGCAATCTTTGATAAATGACACCCCTGAAGACTTTCCTCAGACTATTGTAACATCTTGCAATAGTTCAGTTTTATTTTTCTTGACCAACACTAAGTGGCACATAATTGGGAGAATATGTTGGAGGAGAGCTGAAAACCAATCCAGCCAGCTCTCAACATTTCGCAAAGCTTTGTTGAATCCGAGAGATGATGGCGTTTCACTGACCTTCAGCAGGACAACAGAGAATATGAGGCAGAGCAGATGCAGCAGCGTGCTCACAGAGAGCAGGATGGTTCCATTTCCCAAACTGGAGCTGTAGAGTGGGAAGAGATGACCTGACACCAAGCTGCCCACCAGTCCAGCTAACCCATACAGCAACTCCACTCTCATCATCACCTGCATGGCACATGAGAAACAGGCAATGATTGCTCTAAGAATAGCTGAAAGAAGAGAACAACTTTCATCTGGAGGAACAACTTAATATACCCCACAATCCTTTATTACACTGTAATAAACAGTTATTAGAAAACAGTCTCATGATTTGCTTCAACCCATATGTGAAAGTGAAAATCCCAAAATTTCCCAAATGGTACAACAAAAACAAAGACTTGAGAAAAGTTTGACTCAACAACCCAACTTCTGCATGACATTTAGTTGCACAAAATCACTCAAAAAAGTGAGATTTCATCTCAGCTCCTTCTAGAATGAGCTTTTTCATCTCTGTTTTTTGTAAATCAGCTGTAGCCGGGGACGTCCGCAAACCCTATTTGCTGACAGTCTCTGACAGCTGCCTTTCTTTCCCAAGGTTGTTTTTGCCAACGTCTGGCCCTAAAGGAGACTTTTTCTGCTCACTTCCCTTTTTGTGTTTTTTTTTTTTTTTGTTCTTCCATTTTGGTCTCTTAAAAATCAGTCCAATAACTAAAAAAACTACCAAAACTAAAACATATATTTTTTTATATAATGGGATCTATGCATAACTGCACTACTTCCTGAGCCTAAGGCAGCTCACTTGTTTCCTGTATTTTTCTACTGGATGAACTGATTAATCCAGGTGTGCCTGACCTCAGTAACCATGGCTAGACACACCTGGATTAATCAGTTCATCCAGTAATGAAAGATAGGAAACAAAGGAGCTGCCTTAAGTTCAGGAAGTAGAGTTGTGCATAGAGCCCATTTTGTCAAGAAGTGAGGAGCTCTTCAAAATAGCATTTATTTCATAGAATCAGCACCCCCAGCCCTTATCTGCTTGCTGTCTAGGCTCAACATCTTCAGCTCCTACGTCTAAGATGGGGTCGAAGATGCACGGATGTACCATTGTATTTATAGTCATTTTCATGTAGCGTAAACACTGAGTTATCCACAAAAGTTCAGTGCTGAAAATGCTGACACTTAATGGATTGTTGTCCCCAAGCAGAAAGTGAAAGCAAAAATGGTGGAAGGAAAACAAAAACTGGGATAACTTCAGTTTTGGAGGAAAGGGTTGTGTGACCATTAAAGAGTTTGGGAGGGATTCACATGTTGTGGATCTCCATGATAATACGCTGTTCCTGAAAAATCTGAACTGAAGATTATAGTTGATTAGCTTAACAACCTCTCCTCTAATCTTGGTGCCGCTTTAATCATGAATTAAAAGGATTTACCATCAATCTTCTACATAAAATACTTCAGAGTTTGATCAATGTAAAATAATTTCAAACAGATGGTATGGATATGGAATTGGTATCAGGATTAAGCTACACTGTTCCAACAGGAAAATGATTGAGCACAACATCCATATTTTCTAAATGAAGACAAACTATCCTTTCCTGCAGCCTTTGCTAACAAATAGACGCATATATAGTGGATACAAATCCTTTAGGATTAAGTTCTGGGGCAAACATCTTTTCCATTGTCATTACTTATTTTTATCAGTAATCCTTATGCAAAAAACATATATTTACAAGTAAAAATATCTACATAAGTTGATTATTTAATACATTTGTATTAAAATAGTTATTTATCTATCATTTCACCGAAGACTCCTAGATGACTTGCAGAGACACATAATTTTCTCTTTACCCCATATAAGCCACAATCTGGTTCTGAAAAGAGCATGAATTCTGTAATTTAGTGTATTTATGTGCATAATTAACCACAGTGTCTTTGTTGTCAAGTAACTGTTAATATATGAAAAATGAAAATGTTTTCAATATTCCACTTAAGAGTACTACTGTTACCACCAGGGCCGTCACTAGGTTTGAGAGGCATGGGTGGCTTAGCCCCTAGGTAAGATATTGCGCGCACGTAGCGCGCGCCGAAATTTTTTCAGTGCACTTTCTAAGGCGCTGTCTATAAATTCATTATTTTAAGAGCAACATACCTGGGAAACACTTCCCTCACTAATGCTACTTCACCAACTAAACTACACCAGTTAAAATGTGCTAAATTACAAAGAGTAAATGGTAGGTGCCATGCATTACTGCATAAATGGAAGAAGGCAAGTGGTTCGCCACTCATCATAATGGAAACCTTCTACAGAAGACAGTTGTCTAACCAACAGACTCCCAACATCTTCATAAACCCTTAACCTGGCCATTCATCTTTCCCCATCTCCCCTGCACCCACAACCTGTCAGGAACCCCTGTCTGCTTTGCAATAACCCTGTTTCTGTGTGTGTGCTTGGTGTGTGTGTGTGACCTGGACTTTGGCATGTCTTTCTCTACACCTGGCACAGAGAGAAACACATATATGTGAGGAACTTAACAATAAATGCAGCATTATCTTTGATAGATTTCTGCTTAATCTAAAGTTTAACCACAAAATACAAGTTGCATAAATGGACAGTAGGCAATAGGCAATAGCATCATTGCAAAGAAGGATATCCTTGAGACTTTTTCACATCAGTCTGACAAAGTTTTAATGCAAATAAAGGAAGTATTTTTAAGTACAATGTATTAATGAAAACACAAAATCAACAGTATATGAAACGTACAACTTAGAACTATAGTCAACCCAAGGAAGCACTACCATATCACACAGTGTCGCCCTATCAGACTGGTGGCACATAGATATGGGAGAATTATCCTGCCATAATGCAAGAGCACATAACTTCAATTAGAGAAAAGAATTTCATCTTCTTGCACTCAAAACTTATAATGCTCACACTCAAAACATGCGCTCTCTCTCAAATATTTTCTCTTCTCTCAAAAATCTTTGTTTCTTCTCTCAGATTTAAACAGATATTTTCTATATTATCACAGATATTTTTTCCTCTCGCTTGCCTCCATCTCCGCTCTGCACGGGTCTCAGTTACGCTCTGCTTGCGGATTTGTTTTGCTCTCTCAGACTGCAGTTGGATCGTTGCCTAGCAACCTTTCCAGCCAATAGAACGACAGCCTCGGAAAAGGTGCGCTTGTTTAACCCTACGGAGTGTGCCTGTGCTACTACACCACTTATAAAGCGTCAGCTGAAACTGCTATTTACAGTAGTTTTGTGGCTGATTGTTGTTTAGAAATAGAAAACCTGGTTTCATTTCTTAGTTTTGCCCTGGATTTTGTAGCGTTTGTGGACGCTACGTCGCTACTTGATCAAAACAATAACGTCGCTACAGGAAAGTTACTTGATAAATAAAGCAGCGACGCTACGCTCAAGCTACTTGAAAATGTAGTTAAACTAATAGCTTCGCTACATGTAGCGGCGCTACTGCCCATCACTGCTCCTGTGACAAAACTATTATAATGATGCTAGTAGGCTACAACAACATCGTGTTTTCCCACACCACTGACTTTGTTCACCATGGTAACGTAATTCCTACTGAATCAGACAAGCTATTAGGCCTATATTGTCTCTTTCCTCACTCCAGGTAAAGTGAAGAAAATGTAAACCGCTGACATCAAATGGCAAACTCACCGTATGTATCTGCACGCAACCATAACTTTCCTAATCAAGCTCGATGACTGTGTGGAGATTCAAAGGGCGCGCTGTTGCTGCACTGCACAGCTGCTATGGTCCAGTTGATGGCCGTGTACCACGTGACGTGACGCTGGACGCGGAGCCAATGAAGGAAATGAATATCCTAACGATATTAATAATTGTATAAATAATTGTGTTTGTAAATAAACTAACAGGAACTTATCTTCAGATTAACTTGCCTTCTTGGTGGCTCGTTTTCAGTGCTTTACTGCAATTGTTTGGGGTTATATGGAAAAAAAATCAATAAATAAAAAAATAACAATAAAAATCGCAAAATAATTATGGGGTGGCTAATACCAACGAAGGGGTGACTTCAGCCACCCTAAAATAGGTCTAGCCACGTCCCTGGTTACCACTGTCTGTATTAGACGGAAATAAAGGTTAGGGGTGGCCCTAGGGGTGGCCTGGCCCCCCCATCTAGCTCCACCCCTGCTGCACAGCCAGGTATAGGGGCCAAAAAATGGAATGACGCAACAGTAGTTCAAACACAGGGCAGACAAATGTCTGTAAACTGTAGCATAACATTGTTTTTGGACAGTAAAACGTGCAGGGGACAAAAATGGACGTTAGAAAAAGTAGATACCAAGAATTTTTTTTATTTTATTATTTTTTTTTTTCATTTTTTTTTTATTGTACCAACGGTTTAATTACTAAAATACAGGTTGCACTAATTCTTTCAAAAAGGCTTTGATGTTGTCTCTAAAAGTGCCCATAGTTTCATACTGTATATTTTTCTCTTAAACAATCTTTTCCATTCTGTGTTTTTTTCATTTTACTTGATTTATCTTTCCACTTCATTTCCCATTAATATATCTCTGCAAACAGCATCATTGTTTATCACTGGCATTGTGGAAGGAGTAAATGAAGAACAAACAGTCTTTCCAGTGTTATATCTGGATTTAATTCTTTTGATTTATCCAGATTTAGGCCTTAAAATCAAAGTTTGAATAAAATTACTTGTAGAAGAATTTCCTATGTATTGAAAAGCTCCTGTAACATCGTTAAAATAGACGTTTACCTACATGTTCCATACATGTTTACCAACTTTATTTGTGTATAAAATGCGTTAAAGCACCAACCTTGGAGCGATCAGCCGCCTTGGAGCCCAGAGATGCCAGAGTCATGACCCCGGGCCAGTAGGCGCTGAACCCCCCAGAGAGGCCGTAGATCACCGCGGCTGCAAACATCACCCTGAGCGGGAGATCGAAAATGAGCACCAGGAGCAGAGTGAGCCTGGAGAGCAGGTAACCGCTCAGGGGCCCAACGATGGGGGCCCTCCTCCAGCCGCGGTCGCTGAGTGCGGCCAGGGCCAGCGCAGGCATGATGGGGCAGAGCTTGATGATGAGGTTGTAGATCATATAGAAGTCAGTGATGGCTTTCTGCTGGCTCTCCTCCGTCATGTTGGCGCATCGCTCCTTCACCACCATCTGTAAGGCGGTGTCAAACAGAGCGCTGCCCAGCTGCTCCAGCACGACGATCGGCTCGATCTGCCGAAACAAGCCGCAGGATAAACTCGGTGTCACCATCCCTGAAACTCTGAAGAGGCACCGGCAGCTTCCTGTTGGTTCTCTTCTCTGAAAAACAAAAAGTATGAGAAGCAAAAGCAACCTGTTGTGACTGGGAGGGGCCCTCTACGCCCATTTCCTCATCTGGACTCAGCGATCTGCCTGTTCCCCAAAAACTTCACATTTTAATTTGTTTTTACACTCAACGTAAATATCATTTTAAATGTATTTAATATTGGTTGAATTAATATGTAATTATTTAATTCTGTATTATAGAAATCACAAAGTCTATTTAGTATTTTTAGTCATGCATTAAATAAATGATTGATAAATGATCTCGAGTCATGGTGTTTCATTCTCATCTATCATGTTTTAGACCTCAAATAATTGTGAAAAATACCTAGGTCCTGTCTCCTATAAGGCCGATGCTTGCTAACTAACTAACTAACTAACTAACTAACTAACTAACTAACTAACTAACTAACTAACTAACTAACTAACTAACTAACTAACTACTTACAGAACTATTTAACCATATAACTACTTAACCAAAAACGTAGCTACTCAACTAGCTACCCAACAAACTAACTAACCACTCAGCTAGCTAACTAACTACCTAACTACTCAACTAACTAATTAACTACGTAGCTACTCAACTAACGAACTACTTAACAAATTACTGAATTTAGGTAACTAACTAAGCAACTAACTAACTACTTAACTACCCAACTATCTAACCAACTAACTAAGTAATTACTTAACTACTCAACTAGCAAATTAACTACCTAACTACTCAACTAACAAACTTATTCACTACATTACTACTCAACTAACTAACTAACTAACTACTTAATCAGCTACGTAACTGCTCAACTAACTAACTAACTAACTACCTACCTAACTACTTAACTGCTCAACTAACTAACAAATTAACTAACTAACTGCTCAACTAACTAACTAACCAACTAACTAACAAACCAATTAACTACTCAACGACCTAACTATTAACCACTTAACTACTCAAGCAACTAACAAACTAACTAACTACTTAACCAACTAACTAACGACCTAACTACTCAACTAACTACTACACTAACTGTCTCCTGGTAAACCTTTTCCTTGTGTATTTCCATCAACATTAACAGGCTATCCATGATTCTTTAAAAACCTGCTTTATAGAAAAGTTGAACAAAACTTGTTTATTATAGAAATATAATTCAAAGTAGAAAATGCAGTTAATAAAGGTCAATATAATTAGCTTTGCATTTTTCTTCTTTTTTGTGTAACATTCTGCTGTTTTCAGGGGAAGTGGTGGCCCAGTGGTTACAGCAGAGAGCTCGTGTTCTGAGAATGCTGCAGCACTCAGTTCCACCCACAGCCTCCTGCTGCTGCTGCTGCTCTGGCTCCTTCAGCTGCTTCCTTATCAGCTATAGAGCAGACTGCTCCCAGGCTGCTGCTGCAAGCTGCTCCCAGGCTGCTGCTGTGTTTCCCTACCTTTTTTGACTTGTGTTTCCCTTTGGGCATGTTGTCTTTAAGTTCCCCTCTAAGTCTTAAGTATTGACGATTGTCCAAAAGTGGATCATACAATAACTGCTTATAAAATAAAAACTATTTGAGCATTTCATTCTTAGGCATACATTCCTTCCATCTTTAATAAAAAACAACATATGTTGCCTGGAAGTTAGTAAGGAATAAAAATAAATACAAAATAAAATCATATTATAAACCTGTTTATAAAAGAGTAACTCCCCTATAATCACATTTAAACTTGATGGATTAGTTTTACTCTGTTTCCATCCAGACACCTGAGCTGCTCTGATGAAAAACAGCTGATCCCAGACTGTTCTCTACATCCAGTCTGTTCTCTGCTTTGTTAGCCAGACCCCTCTCGCTTTGTTTGGATCTGGGTCACAGCTGAAGGTGAACTCAAACAGGCTGCCCTAAGGGATGGCTTCAGTGTGGAGGACAAATCTGGTTGATCCACATCTGCAATGACTAATGAAGTTAATTATCTATCCTATCTATACTATACTGGAGTTAGTGAATATTCAACCCTATATTTTAAAAACAACACTGCTACAACTGCCTGGATGGATAAACTACATTTAAGGCCAATCTGGAATAGTGATCCAGGTGCTGCAACAGGGACCACAATTCCTAGATAAGCCCCAGGAACTTTCTCTAAAGGGTCACTGTTCCTGCTGTTATTAAGACTGAATTCTTCTTAAAAGCTCTCTGGGGGCTAAATTTTTTAAAGTAAGTAGTTGCAATTTTCATACTCAAACCATACGTTTATTATCCTACTCTGGAATAACTTGCCCTGGCATATTCAATCTGAGGTTTTTAAATCCTCTCTAAAAGCACACTTCTTCTCCCTGGCTTATAAGTATAAGTGGAGATATTGCAAAATATTATTTTATTCTAAAATATATTTGATTTAAATTGAAATATTTATCCTATTATATTTTATCTCCGTTCAATATTTTTTTTGTATTGTGTTTATTTATTTAGATTACAGTTTTTATCTTATGCTCTGCAACTGTGATTTTTGTGCAGCACTTTGGTTGTTTTAAATGTGCTTTATAAATAAAGTTTGAGTTGAGTTGAGTTTAAGAAACACAATCCTAATTCTCTAAAAGTTGCAACCAATCATGATAGAATATTTAGATGTTTATTTACTTCCTGGATGAGTATAAGAAATGTTATCTAAATAGGAATATACAGAAAATCTTTATTTTTAATAAAAAAAAGGAGAACTGTCTTTATTGATCATTAACAATGAGTTCCCTATAATTATCTACAAGCATAAAATAAAAATGATCTCCATTACTTCCCATTTAGGCTGTTTTAGTGTTTTAAAACCAGTTTACACTGGTTTTAATTAATTCATGTTATATTTACAGAAACAACTTCACTGCTTCATGATAGCCTCCATATCACAAATAACTTTAAAGTTAAATAAATGTATCATATCTATAATACTTGCTTAAACTTTGACTGATATTGCTTAACCTATTTCTTCAAACCTATTTTTTTTTTTTTGTCATTTTTTATTTACTGGAGAAGCTGGACGCAGAAATGTGCTGCTGGTTAAATTTAGAAGGAAATTATTTTGACCTACAGTTGCTAAAATGCTCTCTGTTAAGATATGAAAGGTTCTAAAAGGCATTTAGGTCATAATTGCTTTAACCACATGGTACTTTCCAAACTGGGTGCAACCAACTGACAAAAGGTTTCCATGTTAACAGACTGAGCAAACACCTGACAGCCAAACATCAGCTTCTCTTTCAGCTTTTCATTAGAGGCAGTTTACTGAAAGAAAACCAACTTTCACCCTGTAAAGAAAAAAATAAATAAACCACTCCAACACATGTCCAGGTTTTATGTTTAATGAGAAAATATCCATAACCTGTGAGTATATTGAGTCTTACATGTGCTATAAAATAACCAAGCAGATTATGAGCATACAAGTGGTTAACATAGGAACAGAGGTTATGCCGTATATTTTGTAAAAACATTACTGGTTTGATCAAACACAAAGAGACGGCGACACACCGCTCGAGCTTCTAAAGGGAGAAAAAGGATCCTTTAAAATGATAAAATCATATTTGCACCTTCTGTTTAAACATAAAAAGCATTATATGATTAGTATATAAATCGCACAGTGCTACAACTGTGGGTGTGATACGGAGGATGGTGAATAAAAGCAAATTTATGCATTTCAGGAACCGGATTTAGGCGGAGTAACTCTTGTTTATGATTCTCATTGATTACAATGTTATTTAACCTCATAAAAAAGATGCTCTGCAGTGATTTTATTTTATAGCTACTAAACGTTTGTATAAAAGACGGAAAAGCAGACGGCGAGGAAAGAAACTACTGTAACAGCAGCTGAAATTAGGAGTGGAAAACAGGTTTGACCACGTTTGTTTTCTTACTCGTCTTTCAGTTTCTTTTTAACGCTGCACTGATGTCACCTCCAACTAAATGGGAAAAAAGACATTATTCCTTCACAGATGTAAAATGAAATCTTGATATAGTGGCAGATCCTTTGTTTCACCCTCCAATGGAGCTAAAACAATAAACTGCTAGTATAAATCCTACAGTAGCTCTTGCAGGAGTGTATTAAGGTTTAGATGCCGATTTTGTTTGGCGGCCTTTGGTTTAAAGAAATCGTTTTATCTTCATCTCTTCTACGGCGGACAAAATAATCTCAAAGGCTTTTAATGCAAAACCTACTAAATAGAAATGATTTTCCTGGAGCCATTTTGACATTTTATAAAGCTTCTCAAAGTTCTTTTCATCACTCTTTCCAACACATCAAGTCGTATCACAGCACTAAACTCTACTGCTTTAAATCAAAACAGGTTGGATTGTCCTCCTGCTGTATGGATCATTAAGTACGAGAACACTCCCTCCCCCACCTATTGCTGCTAATGTCCAATCATCCAGCTAAAAAAAAGTCTGTTGTCTTTTCCGTAACATCACTTCCTGCTGCCACGCTTGCAAATTCATGCACGCCATCAGTACTTCTTAAATAGATTTAAAACCTTTTTTTCTTGAAAAAAAAAAATCGTCTTTAACAACCTTTTTATACAAAACCTTTTTTAGTATTCTGAGAAATTTTACCCTCAGCCTCATTTTCACTCATCAAATACACCTTGTTATAATACATGAAACAACTGCTTACATCTGAAAGCACAGGTCAACAAAGCAGACAAAAAAAGTGATTTTTAGAGTATAAAACAAACACCTTAAATCTTTAAAGCCGATGAAATTAAGATTTTATAGACAAACTTTGAGTCTGATGTGGCTAAATCGTCTTTCTACATCCTACTGAAGGTGTAGCAATACAGTTAGAAGAGCATAAAATACACCATATGCTGCAGCAACTACTGACAGTCTAAGGCAAAGTTAGTTTTTCTATTTTTTGCAGATTTACTTAACAATCCAGGGATGCTGTCGATCCGGCACTTACAATTTAAAAGTGATGCTTAAACAAGTGTAGAAGCTCCAAGCAACATTTCACATGTTTGTGCATCATAAAATAATATGGGTTTTGAGCTTTATTGGCGCCCTTTGGTTCAGTTCCTTAAAGACACTGCGGTCCTTCTGCAGCTTTACAAAAAAGATCAAATATGTTGCAAACTTTGAAAGCTATGTTGGTGCTTTCACTTGGCTTCATCTTTCTACTTCCTGCTGAGACCTCGGTGTCTCTAGTACAACTTTAGGTCCTTTCAGAAACTCAGAAAAAAAACAACATTCTTTACATCTTGTAGTTTAATAATAGAACTGCGGATAGATAAAAAAAACCTTATCATCAAACCAACATTAAAATCCTTCAAAAATGTCTTCAAATATCAACTTCACAGTTCCACCTTCAATCCTCAGGTCTCCAAACTGATGCACATTAATTAGCATCATGTGATCATCAGGATACTGTTAGCACAATAAATACTGGTTAGTTCTCCACTCTTTTTCCCATCATCCTCGTCTCTCCACCATCTCTCTGACTTCATTGTCTCTGAAATAAGTTCTTCACTCCTCCTCCTCCTCTTCTTCCTCTTCTTCTTCCTCCTCTCCATCCTCGTTGGCATAGATGCCTGCCTCCCACTTGAGCGCCATGTTGCTTTTTCTCCGGGTGACTCTGGTGGCCTCCAGAACCTGCAATGCATATACCGTCCAATCAGATTAAAGCTCGGTAAGCGCAGTGATGAACACAAAACATCCATCATGCATCAACAATCCTCCAAAAACCTGTTTTCACCTGTTCAAATAAGCTACAAAAAGGGCATTTCTTAAGACGTTACTGCACCAAAAGCAGTATTAATCTTATTAAAATTAAAGTTTTCCAAAATAATTAGAGGTTTCTCACCACAAAAAAACACAAACACGCATTTCCCAGACACATAGCCACACTTTTACACTAGAGGAACGCTTTATTCAAGCCAGGGTAACTTTAGAACGAGCGCATCCCGTTTAAAGAGAATGTTCCTATAAAGCGAACCTCGTTAGGTGGTCTGGTTTAACCTGTGGCCATCAGCTGATGACATGCACACAGCCATCACTAACAGCAGTGCATAAAAATGGCACATGCAAACCAAGCAATCAAATTAAAGTAGACTTTATCAGTCTTCTAATTGGGATCTTTTATCGACTAAACCTGAGGAGGAAAGGCAAAGCTAGCATGCTTCTCTGTTTTGATGTCACTCGATTATAAAGGAGCTTGTGACAATAATAATAAATCTACAGTTAATGTAGATAATCGTACACAGCATTGCTTTGTCATAAAACTGAACATCTAGTGTTTCAGCTGCTCTCTGAGGGAATAACTGACATTTTGCACAAAGAGGAAACCAAAAAAGATGCAGAGTCTCTTGTTTACCAAGATAATCACTATAAAAAGTTAAAAAGCACTGAAATTGCCAAAGAAAAAGTTGATTTTATTGAAAAAAAAATAGCACACATGGCAAATGTTTGGATTCATGAGCTGTGCTCAAGATGCCGGGCCGGTTTTATTGAAACCTGGCAAGCTACGAGTTAAGTTGTAACTTAACTCACAATAAGAGAAAACAAAAAGACGAAGAGTAGAGTTTAGTGAGGGACTCTACATGATATGGCTGCAACTAATGATTATTTAGCAAATTGTTTAATCTGCTGATTATTTTTTTGATTAATAGATTAATAATCGGATAGCAAAAGGTTCCTTAAAGAAGTTTTTTTTTTAATGAAATTAAACCATGTGAAACTAAAACGTATCCACTTGAGGAGTTCTGGATAGGGCGCATTGACAGACGAAATTTTTTTTTTAATCATAAATGCATAATCTTTGCATATTTTTTTTTTTTACAATTTTGGTACAATTACTGCTCCAATTTGATCCCTCTGTCAGCTAAAGGCATGTTTTAGAGTCTCTATGCTCCAGTTAACGATTAATCGATTACTAAATTAGCTGACGAATATTTAAATAATCAATTAATCACAATTAATCTGATTAATTGCTTCCGCCCTACTACAGGACTATCTGAAATGCCTTCATTTGGAAATTGATTGGATGTTTTAGAATTAAAACTTTTCAATAAACCCTTTATTTAAAGCCCAGTGATGCTTTTTTCTTAGAAACATCTTAGAAAGGAGCCTGTTTGGTTTACAAAAGCAGACAAAGACTCATGCAGAACCAGCACAACATATCTGAACAGACCTGGGATCAGATTTAAGTCCATTTTTGTTTCCGTACAGGTTTAAAAAAATAAAAAATAAAGAACTTTTAGTAAAATATGAGTAATAATCAAGTTGCCTAATAATATAAATGTAAAGAAGAATGATGAACTTTTCTGACCCACGTCTGGCTGTTAGGGCAGTTCAGGGAGCAACGAGGTTTCAGGGCGTATTGAATACCTCAGTGGTTACCTCATTAGCCCGCAACAAATGTGCATACTGAGTGAGCAGCGGGAGAGAAGCAACAGTGAGGAAAAGTCAGCATATGATGTCATCATGAATGAAGAAAAACCACATACATTTCAAAGTCAACAGAAGAAATAAATTCACTTTAAAAGTGCAAAAGGTTCTGCAGGAAGTAAACTATATTCCTATTTTGTTCCCATTGTAAATTTCAGACCCATAATTAAAGTGGCTATCTAGCTATTGATCTGAACTCATACTGAAAGTGGGGAAATAAAGCTCCAGCTTTGCTTTTTAATTTCATTTTCATTATTAAGGGAGGGAATTTTCCCCTTTGCCTTGCATCAGTCTGAGCTGGTCCCAATAGTGGCTCTCAGCTATGCTCCCAGCTAAATCCCAGCTGCATGTCATAATCTCAACTCATTCCTGTAAATGTCTTGATGTTCCACATAAGAATTACAAAACCATATATCCAAGGAAATAAAATCAAACTGGGATGGTTGAATGGGAAATTTGTTGGGAAATCTGAAAATACTTACACTGTTGTCCTCCATCTTTTCTTTTCTTTTCACCTTGTGCGTTTCATAATCTTCCAGAAGCGTCTGCATCAGGTTTTTGGGTCGTGAGCCACAGGAATCTTCGCTGCCAGCGTCGGACAGAGCGCCTTCCGAGGGGGAGGGGGAGACAGGTGGTGCTGGCCGAACCTTCTCAATTTTTCCTGCAAAGCACCAAATAAAATGACCTTAATTGAAGGAGGCTTTTTAACACCATGAAAAGAGAAAGATAAATAGCTATAAAGTAAATCTGAAAAGTGTGGACGTTCGTTTCCAGCTGGAAATCTCTTATAAAGTGTCACATTTTAATTCCAAAGGTTGAAGGTAGGTGAATATTTGTGAGTGATTGAAGGAACTAACCTGGTGCTGTCCTCGCTGTCAGCGTCAGTCTGGCAGGCAGGCTGTTGCTCTTCATCTTGTCTGCGGGTGAAACGGTGCAATGCCTCACTCCTGCCCTCACAGATCCCTGACTGTTGCTGGAATTGCTGCTGGGCCGCTTGGTGACAGCGGGCTGCGCCTCCCGCTGCTTCTTCAGCTCTTCCTCTCTCTGCTGAGCAGCTCGGATCTCCTCTTCAATCATGGACAGAGTTTTCTGCTTTTTGGAGCGCAGGCGGAACGGGCCTTGGGCCGCTTCCACCTCGGGGCCTCGACTTGCTGCTGCTGTGCTGCGCAGTTCCGCCGCCTCCGAGTATTTACTGAAATAGCTGAACTCTGGCTTCTCTAGGCTCGGAGGAGAAGGGGGACGGTAGACGGGGGGCGGCCTCGGAACGGCGGCGGCGGCTGCAGCGGGGACAGGAGCAGGAGCTGGAGCTGAGGAGGCAAGAGCTCGTGTGTAGGACGACTGGATTTTAATCCTCGGGCCTCCGTTTCTAGGCCTCTGAGGAGGAGAAACAGGCTGTGAGGGAGGAGGAGAGGGAGTCTGGAGGTGTGAAATGGGAGATGGACCGGACAACTGCTCAGCCTGGTCTGTTTTCGATTCGACTCGATCGCCTGACTGCGTGTCAGGCTGAGGGGACGGGTTGGATGGCGCAGGACTGGAGGAAACAGGCGACTGGAAGCTGGGAGCTCCAGTAGAAGACACAGGTGAGGATGAGACGGGCACTGGGCTGCCGGTAGAGGCAGAGGTCGGCGACACCGGGGCGCTCAGCTGGGAGCCGCTCAGCTTAGGCGTTTCTCCTAAGTTCTGAGAGGCGAGGGCGCTCTGGATGGCGTTTTGGACGAGTACCCCGGCATGGTACTCCAGCTCCTCTTCATTGGGGCTTCCGCTGCTCCGGCCATTTACTGGAGTTGTGGGCTGAGGGGTGGGGGGCGACACCGGGGTAAGTGGTAACGGAGTGGGGGGTAGAGAAGCCCCGCTGTCTGAAACATTATCCAAACTGAAGAGAGTCGTATCCTGGGAGCGGACAGACAGCTCGTCCAACCCCGAGTCAAACTCTTCTGGATGAAACGGTTGGTGAAAATGATCTTTTCCTTCTTCCTGATCTGGAAGGATCGTCATCACGGCTCGAGCGCAGGTGAATTCTCCAACAACGCCCTCATCAGACCACGTCACACGAGTCTCTCCAGCTTCTGCAACAACGTCGCCGCTCCCCGGGCTGTTCCCTGTTCCGGATTTAGAAAAGGGTTTGGCAGAGTACAGCTGAGGAGTTCGGTTCTTCTTGGCAGCCTCTTCCTGCAGAAACTGCTTCCTGGCAGATGAGAAATCAATCTGCTCCTCCACAATGTCCTCCTTCCTGGTTACATCAGGGTCAAAGGTCATCATGGTCGGTGGTCCTGACAACTGGGGCTGCAAAGACAGATTGGAACAAATTAGTGAAGGAGGCACATACTCATAACCCATCAACCTTTTCACATTTTTTCTTCTTACAAAGAAAAATTGCTATTTATGGAGATTCTGTGGAAAATAAATGTTTTTTCTTCCAAACATAAATGTGGGGCATTTTTTAAAATTCTGCTGCCTTTACAGCGATACCCTGAAATAAAATATGATTTATTTTTAATAGGGCTGCTCTAGGATTGTTAGAGGATATAACTGAACGAACAGGGCACAGAGCAGATCACTGGAGAGAAGTTTAAAGCGGATTATTTCCTAAAATATCGATACAACTATCAGAGAGATGGCTCAGTTATTCTGTTAGAGATCCACAGCTCAGGTGGAAGAAGCTATCAGCAACGAGCTGTGGAGAAGTTTTATTATTCAGCAGGGTCAGGAGGCTGTTTAGAGTTAAGGGTAGGAACCAAGAAGCTAAATAGTCTTTGATCTAAGAGAAAAACTTAGAGGTAGAGTTTTTCCTTTAAAGACTCCCAACATGCAGTTATAGCTTCATGTTAAAGCCCTGACCTTAATCTAAGTAGGGATGCAACTAATGACTATTTCATAAACTAATCAAATTAATCTTTTGATTACTTTGTCGATTAATCTATTAATAATAGGATAGCAAAAGAAGATTTTTTACAAAATTAAACCAGGTGAAACTAAAACTTTTCCACTTGAGGAGTTCTTGATAGAGCAGACGACAATATATATATTTTTTATCTTAATTGCAATTTTTTTTAATATTTCTTTTACAATTTTGGTATAATTAATGCTACAAGTTGGTCCCTCAGTCATTTACAGTCTCTATACTCAATGTAATGATTAATAGATTACAAAATTAGTAGACTATCATTTTAATAACAATCACAATTACTCCAATTAATTAACCCTAAAGCTATATAAAACAAGACTAGACTAGTAAATGGTTCATCACAAATAATAGTGGTTCAAACTAGCTCAAGAGAAATCATTTTGCAAGCAGAATTAGCAAAACTCTTAATCTCTAGATGGATGAAAACATATCTAAAAAAGATTGTAGCTGAAATTGCAGTAAAAAGGGTGTTGCAATGCAAAAGAATGGCTTCATGCTTCCCACAGTTGCACAGCAACTATATACCGATTTATTTAACCCCCTGTACTGTTTATTGTAGCTAAATGTTAAAGAGGTATTACACCTTTCCAAACTTCTGCAGAGAAAGAGTGACTCTGCATCTGATCCCCTGAGGAAATACATTATGAGAACAAGGCTAAGTGTTTAACTGTGTTTAAGCTCCAACATCCTCCTTCCCAGGTCAGTTTAGATCTCTCTTTCAGAGCCTGACTGAGCAAAGCGGTAAACATCTGAACAGCAGCATATGGTGCGGTGTGTGTTTGTTACCTGAGCGTATGCATAGGGAGGATTGTGTTTCCGCTGTTTTCTCTCCTGGTATTTCTTTAGAGATTCCAGCTTCTCTCCATCCAGCTGTTCTTCCAAGGGGACCTTCAATGAATAAACAGTCCAACAGCTGATAAATCAACCTGTCAGGGGGTTTGCAGAAAAAAAACGACTGAGCTCTGCTGTTTACCTCCTGAGGAGGGTTCCACCAGCGCTGTGCGATGCCGGGGTTCTTCCTAACTGCCTGGTCCTTGATCAGCTCCTGTCGCTCGCGCTCCAACTCCTGAACCTGGAGAAAGTGTGTGGAAACAGAAAAGTGGGAGTTTGTATTGGCCCTCTGAATAGAAGTAAATATATGGCGCAGTTAAACTAGAGGTTTTCCATGAAGTGTTCAGGTAAATATAACGTTTTCAACCCTTTTTGAAGCTTTTCCAGTTGTTATCAGGGTAAATGATCAAACCGATTACCTCCTCTGAGGGTCGTCTCCTCGTCACCCTGACTTGCTGCTCCTCTCCAGGCGTGAAAAGTTTTGCCGGCCGTCTCTCCTCCTGAAACGCTCGCAGCTCAAACTTCGCCGCACTGCATCCCGACTCATCTCCCTGCGCGTGACCGTTGGTTCTTATGGCAGACTCCTGACGGGGGAACGTGCTCGCCGTTTGGTCTTCCCCAAAAAACGATTGGTGATGGTCAGACACACGGACAGAAGGAGAGGTTCCATTCATGCTGATGGGTTTTGTGCGCTCTGATGGTGATGGGTTTCCATTGGTGGATGTGTCTGAAGCTGCGTCCAGCACCTGGTCCAGGTAGCAGATCTCCTGCAAACACGGAGGGTTTGAAACCAAGGTAATTAAAATCACATTTTTACTGCCTTCAATTAGAAAGTGAGAACTGGACCTGCAACATTAATAAGTTAAAACCAGCATACCTGCACCACTTCGCTCTCTGGGGTCTCTGCTTTTACACCTTGGTTACTGGGGCCTCTCAGGCAGCAGTGTTGGATCTGCTGGCTCTCCAGCTCCATGTTTGCAGGCCTGTCAGTGATAAAGCTGACTGATTCTTGGAAACTGACGCTCTTCACAGCTCGATCTCTTGGTAAAGCGTCAGTGGAATCCTCTGCTGCCCGCCATGGGTTCTGTGTCTGCAAACAAACAGAATGTGCATCAGAATCTCTACATGATTAGCTGGTTACAGCAATCCAGGCGCACAGAGGGCAGTCAAATCCACTTAACAAGCAGATTAACTTCTGACTTCTTTTCCCCTATAAGAAAACACACACCTCATCCAGACACAGACCATCGATCTGCATTGCAGCAGCCAAGAGTTTAAGCCTCTCCTATAGTGTGTTGATTGAAACCTACCACTAGGGGGCACCAGAATACACACTGCTACTTTACTTTTGCATATGAAGCATTCATGGTAAAAAGAAAAAAAAAACTAAAAACAATAGTGGACATTTTTGATTTTTCTTTCTTTTGGCAGCTGGTGGGTATAACTTCCTGTTGTTTTTCTACTTTCTGCTCAGTCTGTTTAGATTTTGTTCAACACATTCAGTCAAGATATATCTTCCAAACATATGTTTTTTGTTTTTTTGAACAAAGAAGAGATTTGGATTAACACTGGTTCTGTACTAAATAAAAAAAACCTGAACACCACACCCTTGTTTTCCCCTCAGTCTTGCTTAATGTGATGCAGACACTTGAAGAACAGCTGGACAAACATTTCAATTTTTAAATGATTTACAAATGAGTCAAACTTTGACAAATACAAGACGGTTTTTAAAGAAATAAGCCATTTTTTGCCTGGGGTTTGTAAAGCTGCAAAAAACAAAGGTGATTGGATTAAAATTCATGTTTTTTTAATATTATCTTTTCAGTTGGTCTAATAAATGGGGCATATATTTGTATGCAGTAACATATTTGTCTCTGAAACGAGCACAATTAGAACCTGATAGTTCTGCCATTTCTTCTTTGCAAAATAAGTTTATTGTTGCTAACCATATTAGGGCAAACAATCCTGCCCTAAAATGACGATCATGGAACTGCAAGATATTGTGTGTGTATCTCTGCAAAAGCAAACCCTGTCCTAAACCATGGATGGTAAAACAATTTTGCTGCCTCTCCGTCCTTAAGGAAACAAATCTCTACATGGTGAACTAACAACACCCCATCTGGAAGATGGTGTTTAGCGGTGATGTCCTATTAGGCCAGAAAGTTGAACTTTGCTGCCGTGTTATGAATCAATTCAGAAGGGATTTTACTATAGCTAACATTTTTTTTTTCACTAAGGGAGGGAATCCACCATGGAATCAGACCGACGGCCTCCTGGTTCACTGACCCATCCATTCCACACATTCCTGCCCTGCCGTTCAACAGCAGCTACGTTTACATGCTGCTGTGTTTACGACCTGTCCCGTTGTTCACATGCGGGTCTCTGACAAATAATCTATCGGCCTCTCTTTTTAAGGTCCTTGCACAAATTGCTTCTCCTGTAAGCGTGCGTTCATATCAAAGAGTAGCTGTTAACCTTTTGTCTTTTCAGCTTTTGAGTGTGTGTGTGCGGAGATTAATGAGGGTCACTTCAGTAAATTGGTTCGCCCTTCAGTTAGCACACACACTGGCAGAGAAAAGAGGTCTCTGCAGCTTTATGAGCCCCTAACAGAATCAGTGGCAGATTTTAGCTGGATTTATCAACTAGATGGGTAATTCAAGGTCGTTTTCATTATGTGGCCTTCCTCTTTCCCCCTCAATCCACTAAATCCTCTCTTGCATCTTCTCCTCTCCCTGCTTGTTTGCTCTCTCCACAAATGCAGAAAAAGCTGCCAAGAAGAGTCACATGATTCATTATAACAGCATTCTTAGTGAAAAGGACTTCTTGTCTGTCTCACAATCAGGCAGATTTTCTCTACACTTCAGTGTGGTCTCCTCAGACCTCCTCTGAGAAAAAAAACAACAAAAAAAACAGTTTGAGGGTTTGTAGCTGGTTTATTTTGCTGAGTTACATAAAAAATATTTTCTTATCGTCCTTTTAAGACAAATGCAACAGAACATTTGGTCTAAATTATAATTAAACTAAAATGTATTAGCAAAGCTGTCCTATAGGTCCTTATCTATTTTACATTTTGCAGGATGACTTCAATTCCAGTACAGAAGTAAGTTAGGATGCTTCATTGCATTCTTTATGCTAGCATTTGAAAATTAGCACCTAAGATTGCAATAAACCCATTAAGTTTATAGAGCAATAGCAGCTTCAGCAGTTTTTCAGGAGGTGAAGATTGGGATATTTTGAAGGAAGGGTAGCACTTATTGGTAAACAATATTAAGGATATGGTAACATAAGGCTGGGGCTTTGAATATTTAAGATTAAAAAAGCTTTTCCCACCTTAAACAGACTGTTAGCTATTTTAAAGCTGAAGAGCCTTTTTTTTACTGCAACTACAACCCAAAAGAAAATGAACATCAGTGCATTTAATATTGTCTTAGAAAGAGAGGCTTTGTAGATGTCCCACTGTCCCCAAGGCGCTCCCATGTAAACCCAGGGTTATTTATTCAGCCGGTTATGATGAAAATAGGCTTAAAGCTTGTTACTTATGAACCCCCCCCCCCCCCAAAAAAAAAAATAAAATTAAGGGCTATTTTTATTACATTTTAAAGCTGATAGTGGATGTAATCAAAGCTAGAAATGGTAATATTAGAAAACTAAACCAGCAGCAAAAGATCATCATCACCAGTTTCAATAATATTGTCTCAGAAAGTATGAACTGGAATTGAAATAGGTTTTAAAAATATTCTTAAGTCACAAAAGACATAGTTTTTTTGTTTATTTGTTTATGGAAAGCATTCATCAATGCTCTTTTTGCAATTCATTCTGTACCAATCCCATGGTCCTGGTTCTGATAGATACATTTTTTAAATGATCGATAAAAGATTTCCTGGTTATACTTTGAAATAAAATAATCTACTGTCTAATCTTTGAAAACTTTATTTACTAAATGAAACAAATCTGCATTTTAAGCATTTTTTCATACCTTTGCAATCACATTACAGTGAAACTGAATGTTTCCTCCTGTCTGCACCATGTGAGCAGAGATATCAAAGAGTTATATCAGAGCATTAATCTGGGACATCATCGCTAGGCTAATCTTAGCTTGTTTTATGCTGTGCACATCAACAGTACAGTGTAAAATCATTACTTGGAATAGAAGACCATAGCTGTGTTTGGAGTAGGATATCTTCAGAAAACACTGATCAAGCTTTGGCTGCTTTGTATCCTCAGAACATTATTATAGCTTTCTTAACTGAGTTGTTGGAGCTTTTTAAAGCTGTCTGGGAAAAGAACTGGAATCAAAGTAGAGAGAAATAAAACTGAATAGCAGAAATATTAGAATCCCTTTAAAAAAAAAAAAAAAAAAAACAAGAAACAAAAAACTAGCAATTGTTGAACATCTTGTTTTAGAAATAAAAATACATAGAGGAAGATAATACAAATATAGCCAAACACTAACCTAAAGCCTGTGAAATATCAGTTTGTTTGGCACTGAGCAAAGAAACGTTGCAATGATTTTATAATGTTGTGGACTAAAATAGATATAGTGCCAGGAATCCTAACGTAAACAAACAGGATGGAATATCCTGGATGAGGATTTACTGTTTGCTCCTAAACTCTATCCTATATGGGAACAAATCCCACATGAACATCAGGAGACGAGTTAATGCCCAAACACTGAATTTAGAGACAATAACAATACAACAATAACAAAGCACATAATGATTTTCTAGAAAACATAACAAGACTGCAAACATTGTAATCTAAATAAGTGATTTTTTTCGTAAAACAAGTGCATTTCCTTCTTGAATTGAGGAGGTAAGTAAGTGACTTTGCCTATAGAACAAGACAATTTACATTTAAAATAAGAAAAAAAAATTGCATTCTTATTTCAAGTGAATATTTATCTAATTATCTTATCTTAAGAGTAAATATACTCATTCCAATGGAAGATCATCTTATTTACCCACTTAAATTAAGAGTAAATGCACCTAATTAAGGAAATGTTGACAGATTTTTTCTAGATTGTTTTTGCAGTGCATTAGCCAAGTGCAGCTACTAGCATAGAACATCAAAAGGCTTTAACCTAATATTTCTTCACAGATGACAGGATGGATTATTTACACCTCCAAGTATGTTTCTCTCTGTATAAAATTCGTTTATGTCAAATCTGAGCAAAAACACGGTCTGCACTGATATGATGTAGCCTACTGGATGGCTTGTTTATATTCCCCCAAATACTCTGGTATTTACTTAAACCTCTGCAGCACAATGCTGAGGCATATTATAAAACACATCCAGGAAGCAAAGAAAAAAAATCCTGCTTCTGATGGTTTTAATGAAAAAAGTCAGAACCTCTTCACGCAACTAAGGTATTTTACCCTCTCATATTGTCGTTTTTAAAATTAAACTAAAATGCTATAATTGTCCCAGTTCATCAAAATGTCACATATGTTTATTTTAAGTTTATGTTATATACGGAGGACAGAGGAATCCTAAATTTTTTTAGGACAATAAAAGTTATTCATTCTTCAAATGTAGACGTGGTGCTACTTTAAGTTATTAGTGATATTCATACCTACTTTTGTATCCAGTTTCTTTGTGCCTTTAAAACAGTCAAATTACTTTTCACTTTGGTCATTATGTCAGCGATCATGTGAGGACCAGATGGAACCTCTAATTTCACGCTCCTATTGGACCCATTGTGTATGCGACACATGCATGTTTGTCCAGAAGGAATGTGTGAGTGTGCGCGTGTGGGAGTGTGTGTCCAGCGGACAGTACAGAGGGGGAGGATATCCTTTTACTGCCTCAGGAAAACAGAACCAAAGTACAGGAATGTCTCCTTTGCAAAACTACTCTGCTTCAAAGACACATTTAAAAGGCTGTGGATGTGCGGTGGGGTACCCACGGCAAAAGTGTGTACTTTAACATGAGGTGTGTGTTGGTGCGGCTTTGACTCACACTAAGGTAAATTGACATTCCAGGCATAGCTTTCTGTCCTCAAGTCACAGACTTTAATTCTAGTGATGAGGGACAATATTAACCCTTCTTTGTCTGAAGAAAGCTACTGAGGACCATTTTTGAGTGTGAGAAGGAATTAGACTTCTTAGACTTCTTAGACTTCTTTATTTGTCATTTTGTATGCACAGGGTGCTTTACAAGAAACCACGAAAGCAAAAGTAAAACTGATCCTCTAGTATTTCCCCAGGAGGTCTGGTTACCAGTGAGGGTTGTTGCTGATATTAAAAGATGGGCAACTAGGTGGATTGTGTGGAAACATAAGCAAGCTATAATAAATCATAGACCTTTCTGACTCATCTGGGCTCTAAATCTAAATGTTGTCTAATTCTCAGCCTGTCTGTATCCAGAACATCTGGAAATGCTTACACTCTGACCGTTTTGCACGAAAAAGCTGCAAACACACAGGCACATAAACATGTCAAAACATACACACTAAGCCGCATGCTGAGAATTTCACAATGAAACTAATCCTGCCCCATGAGAAGACCTCCACAATTCATCCTCGCCGGAAATAAAAAGTCACAGATTTATCCCTTAATATCTTGATTCGGCTTCTCAGTAAACCTTTTCAGCATTTAAATAGCTTAAATTGATACTTTATGTCTCAAAACATATGATTTTAGGATAATCCCACCTATGTAAGCAAACACAGTCCTGGCTCTTGGATAAATACAGTCCAGTGGAGTAACTGGACCTGTCCGCATGTTAACCCTCTCCTGCTCATAAAACAGAACTGAGCCATCACATTCATAACATCTCAACTAGAGGATCAATTCAATTTGTATTATAATATGTAGGCTCAGTAATTACCTTTTACCCATGAAATGTGACCAATATGTAATCAATGCTCCTGTAAAAAGAAAAACTTCCTCCTCACCTGTTGCTCTCAGATTCAGCAGCTGATTCCTCTATTTCAGCGTCAGCTTTGGATCCATGCTGCAGCAGTGCACTAATTTCTACTATTTGTGTCTTCTTCTCATAAGTGTTATCCGTTTCCCTATTCAGTTCAGTCCCCTTGGGTCAGGCCCTGATCCGTCCTGTCCCAGATAGCAGGACTACTGCTGGACTTTTCCCTGGCCAAGCCTTTTCCTCTCCTTCTTCCCCTCCTTTTCCTCCCCTCCCATCTCTTTCCTCCCCTCCACAAAGCCTCTCCTTTCTGAGCCGTATTCCTAGCGACTGCGTGGAGAGTTGTGATGTCATGGGCTAAATGTGTGCAAGCGTCTGTAAGTGTGTGTGTGTTTCTCCAGATGCCGACATGCACAAAGATACCTACTGTGCAAGCTCTTACACACACATTCCCCGCCGACCTCAAAAAGCATCCACCCTGTGCTTCCTTTTCAATTCTCTCTAACCTACAGCTGCTGTCAGAAGTTGGTAGATAAGCAGAAAGAGGCAGGTGAGGTGGAAATGATGAAGAGCTGATGACTGAGGAGGGAGTATTTCCCTACGTCATCATCAGTATGAAGCTTTTGACTGAGTCTCTTATCATCATTAGACAGACTTACTGGCTGCATTAACATTGAATCAAAAATAATAAAACCTGCTGCTATATGAAGATTGCTGATAAACGAAGTACATTGAAAGACTCATAATAAGATCATTTATGGGAATAACTACAATCTGATCTGAGCTGTTTGAAATTATATATGAGCGGAAAATACAAATCCATCTATAAACTACTGCAGTGGTTTAGGAAAATAAAATATCTACATTTTGTATGTTATAAAAATTAACATTATATGTTAAACTAGGTACTTAGTACATAGTTGGAAAGTAGAATGAAAATAAAGAGTTTTTTTTTCACTTTTCTTACAAATAAATGCTTTAAATACTTCAATGAAAATAGCCAAAGCTCAGTCTGATTAAATGGAGAATATCTGGGAAGAGCAACGTCGATGCAAAGTCATCACAAAACATTTCGATATAAAACATACTATCTTTACTAGAAGTGTTCGGACCGCCCAGATGGTGAAAATGTCATACACCAAAAAAAGCCACCAATCTGGATTAGCAACACTCCATGGTATCTAAAAGACTGAATATGGGCAAAGAAACAAACAAAAAAGAGGTTTTGGCTACATCAAGTTCTTTTAAATCCTTTGTTATCATGCATAAGCTTTGATTTCAATCCATATCCCATTTCTTTAAGTGTATAAATGTGAAAGGCTTTTCTAGCCTTGTGTTTTAGACCAGCGGTTCCCAAACAAGGGTACTAGTATCCCTAGTGGTCCGCCAATGCATTGCAGGGGGTAGGTGAAAACATTTAATATTTTACTTTACAGATAAAGAAATAAAGTAAAATAGGGCTGAGGTTGGTTTAGCTTTGTAAGGACCCAAATGCAAAATAAGCCAAGATTTTATCAACCGAAAAGACGGAAAAAAAAAATCCTAATCGACATTTACAAGAGAAGATCACAAGGGAGGAACACACCAAAGCAGCTGCAGTCAAGGATAAATGGCTAAAAAACAATTTCTGGGGATTCGGGAGAAGGTCAGGTGTTCACTTAACACAGTGAATGATGAAAACAGAGTAAAAATGACATAGTGAATCTGAATATTATTTAGTTATTTTTTTTCCTTATATGTCAAGTTTAGATGTGTGTATAGGGGACTTATTCAGAAGAGCACTGATTGTAACTTAATTTTGATTTTGTATTTGTTTTAGCACAGATTCACTTTCCAGGCAACATATAAATGTTAGTTGTTATTCTAATTAAAAAGAATGAAAGGTCTGAGCATTACATGATCAAGCTAAGGAAATTAAATAAATACCTTGCATTTTATAATCAGCTGTACTTTCTATTTTTGGAAAATAATCAACACTAATCATACCATGAGTACCAAGGGGGTGCTCATGGTTTGATAAAATGGCCAAGGGGGTAAACAAGTTAAAATAGGTTGGGAACCACTGTTTTAGACTTCAGTCCCATAACAAATCTCCAAAGAGAGTGATATTACAGATAAGGCTGACCACGGATGCCTTGTACTTTTAGGATAGTTTAGAATAACAACAAAATCCCTCAGTTATACTATAACTAAAGCATAAAAAGAATGGTGCTTATTTGTAAAAAAATATATATATATAAATATTTACCTAAAAAATATTTCCCAGCTTATTGTAACACAACAGAACATATGGATACTTTGCCAGGCTCTGCATACCTGATCAACTTTCTCTAAGATGGGTTTTTAAACCCCCCAGGCTCTGAGTGTGGTTGGCAGTGTTTTGTGTGAGCAGCTAGATGTTGGGACATAGGATCTGTGAAACCAGAGCTGACTTAGGTCATGGTTCACTTTCTCTGCTCACAAACACCATAGCAAGACGTAAAGGAGCTGGAAACACTTTCTTTAAATTTACAACAGCCATTATAGACAAGGAACACCGGTCAGGATGTCTAACGATACCTCAGAAGGCAAATATGTGGTTCTGAGCTGATGTACGACATTTATTCCTCTAAACAGTTTTAAGAAAACTAAACCAGACCAGAGGGCAAAACCATTTTTCATCTTTTCCCTAATTATTGTTCTTTCAAACCTATTTGTTTAAACTATCCCCAAAAAGGAGCCATTTTTTAAATGAAACGTACCTTAAAGCGTGCGCCCTTTTTGTGGCTCTTGTCTTTCATCATTCCAGACCACAAAACAGCTGCAATTAAACTTTCAGTTTAATGGGCATGATCATTTTGATCTGCTCAGAGAAGCATGTAGAGAGCAGCAGGGTGGTCCACATGTCAAGAGGGTTTACTAATTCGAGGGAGTCGAAGTCCAGAAAAAAAACATGAATGTTCCCTGTTAGCAATGTAAATCCCATTCAAGTGAAAACACTAGCAAAGATGCAAGAGGAAAATAAACCTAAGCAAAAATATAAAGTATATTTGTTTGCAATGACAGTATGTATGCTTCTGCTATGTTCTCCAGCTAAAGGAAATATGATGAAACCTAATCAGACACAGAAAACTGGGGCGCTAACCCAATTATGGCCCTATGCACCAGGGAGCGCACATCCATGATTATTTCCATGCAGCAACAAGCAACATGGTCATCACTGCATGGCAGTGCTGATGATTTATAAAGAGATTAGCTAATTACAGAGACTCCAGTGATGAACAACCTGGAAACTAATAGAACAAAAAAAAAAAAGCTAATGAAGGAAGCAAGCAAGAGGGTCGTTTATTCATGCGTGTTAGTATATGTGTGATTGAAAGCATCTGGGTCAGCTTTATTAAACCAATAAACAGCAGCGCCCAGAGCAATCGGAGGCAAAGGAAGTTGGCTGGGATTGATCAGAAAGGCAATAACAACAAACTACTGCAGCAGATCAGGGACACCAAAATGATCTTCGGTCTCTCTGTGGGGGAAAGCTTGAAAACATCAGCGATTTAAATAATGAAGGAGCTTTGCTAGAATCACTAACCTGCCAAGGTTTTCTTAAGTAGGGCTGAAACAATAAATCTGATTAATCTAATTAATTGATCATTAAAATGTTTGACAACTTATTAAGTAATCGATTAAAGGTTATGTGACGTTTGCAGACTCTAAAACCTGCTGCCCGCTAGAAAAAGAAATAAAACTTAAGCTGTATTTGTCAGAGTTCTGGTTCTGTTATGTTTTCTTTTGAGTATTCAGTTTTACTTTGCTCCTTGTTTTCTAGTTTTAGTGGTTTAATTCTCATTTTGTTGTGTTCTCTGGTTATTTTTTATTTACGGTCACAGTTCTGGTTCTGTTATGTTTTCTTTGGAGTATTCAGTTTTACTTTGCTCCTTGTTTTTTAGTCTTAGTGGTCTAATTCTTAGTTTGTTGTGTTTTCTGGTTATTTTCAGTCTTCAGGTTTTTGTTTGTTGCTCTCTGCTGCCCTCTTGTGTTCTCCTTTTTCCCTAGCTCCTTTCATGATTCTGCCCTGTTCACGCCTGCTCCCAATCTGCTCATTAGTCCTCTCTTTGTTTCAGTCTCCCTTAAATACTCTCTCTGTTCAGTTCTTCAGTGCTGGTTCCTGGTCTAATTTCCTCCAACTCCGTCTCTCTGAGCCTTCCACCTCGTGATAGTATCCCACCTGATGTCTCCATGGTTTCTGGTTTGTTTGAACTTTGTTTTCATGTTTTGATTTTTGGATTTCCTGCCTCTGTGTTCAGTTAACATTTCATTAAACCCACAAGAAAATCACCTCTGCCTCCCTGCCTCTGCATTTGGGTCAACAAAGCACAACCAAATCCTGACAGTATTAACTTAGCATAAAAGGAGGAAATCCTTCCTTTCTTCTCTCTAAAGCACATTTTTCCATCAATTATTAATTGAATAATTAAGAAAATAATCAACAGATTAAGCAATTAGGAAAATAATCTACCTGTAGTTACAAATCTGGGTTTCCAGATTCAAGTAAGAAAAAGTAAACAATTATTATAATACTTCATGTTATACTGGTGATATTAGCTACAGCTAATCCACATTCTTTTTTTTTATTCCATTCATTAAGGTTGGGCTTTAATACTATATCTAAATAGAAATCAGCTATATGTGCTGTGAAATTTCTCTTTTAATGTGGCCAATTAAAACATTAGTGTGCGGCTTATGAACACAGGAAATATCAAACAGCATATCGCAGTCAAAGCAGCCTTTTGCACTACCGATAAAGGGTGTATTTAAATTGTAATGAGGATTGCTATTAAATATTTGCAACCCTAATTATTACCTTATACAGGGTTTATACAGGAATGAATAACTCAGATTTAATGCTTTTTAATGCTCTTTTAATGCTCTTAGAAATCATTTTAATGCCACCAACAGGTATCCATCGACAGGCTGCAGCCATGTCCTGAATTCCTCGTTTTCCAACCACTTTTGTTGAAATTTGCTTCCCCCCTCTCATTCTCTAGCCTTTTCTCCGACTCAAGCTTCTTTTCTGAACATAAAGGTTTGTGATCAACTGGAAGCAGTTCCACACAAATATAACGTGATATAATATGTCTGATGAAATTGTTTTTATAAACATTTTTTTTTAAATAAAGCATTTTAAATGCCACAATAAACACATTTAATGAATTTTAATGCCAATTAAGGCCTAATAATTTCATGACTTTTAATGATCTTTAATGACCCGCAGAAACCCTGTTATATAACTTTATAACTTTAGTAAACAAAACTTATAAGAATTATTTGAGCTTTGGATAATGACAGCAAATTCTGCTTTATGGTTTTCCATTAGAAATCAGAGCTTATAGCTCCATGGTTCACAATAAGTAGACCAGGTTTTAAAGAACCTATTGTCTAAATTGATCGCATAAACACCACTGTTAATGAGTAAGAGACTATATTTCTTTTCTTTGTTTGTTTTGTACCATCTTGGATAATTAAAGGCAGTAAAGTCTAAGTCCCACTGCAGACTCGGAATATAATTTTCATCAGAGAATACAGATTAAAATGAACGTCACTATAAATGTCTGAATAATTAATCAGTCATTTAATGTGTTGGGGAAAGTGGCTTTAAGAATTCCCTCTTAGAAACTACTGACAAAACAGAGAGAAAGAAAAATAGTTGTCTTAGTAATTGATTAGTTGTTACGTTTTTAAATCTTAGTCAAATATACGGCTCCCCATCAGCCTCACAATAAATCATTTGTTTTCCAACACATTAAAACAGAAGGTATTTACGTTATTATCAGCTTCCCCCCCGGATACTGTAACTTATCAGCTGTTTTTTTTCTTCTTTTAAATAAGTTCAGCTTGAAGAATTTGGTGGAGAGATGGGAGGAATTTTTAGAGCAGTAAGGGATGTTTTATATTTATGTCCAGGAGATAGAGAAACATTTATTGCACCTGACAGCATTTATCTCAACAAAAGGAGAATAGAGTGAGTTTTTCCAGGCTTTAACTTCCTCCCAAGACCAATTCCTTCCACAGGGGGAGCTGCCTGATTTCACATCCTGTAGACCAAATTTATTTTAAAAACTGCATAACAGACTCATGAGATAATAAATCCAGAATTTAAGGTTGAGCATTATTTATTTGTTTATTTATTTTAAAGTAAAAGTAAAAGAAGAAGCAGGTTGGGTAAAACCGTAGAACAACTCATGGGTCGTTTCTACAGGAAATCAGGACATTGTGCACACTTGTAACTGTGGAAATGGCAATCAACACAGGAAATAAAACAAAAATCAGAGACCGTCTGCACATAAACAAACAGACGCAGACATCAAGCAGCATATGTGGCTGAAAATCGAACAACTTGGCTCTGATGACTGATATCTATTAGCAACCCCGAAACATCTCTGAGCCTAAATAAATAGTTAAAGTAAACAGCTTGTGTCCAGTATAATGGAGGTGAAACAAAAGCAGAGGTAGTATCATAGACAAACAGCTGAAAGTGAATCTGCATATAGTTACAGACCCCTCCAAATTGGCAGGGTGAGGGTAAATTGCAGCCCTGTAATGAATATTAATAAAGGCAGTTCTCACCTACCCATCGCCACAGAGCGTGAAACAACAAGCAGACTGAAATCATATCAAGGTCCCTCTGAGGTTTGAGAGCTAAAAAGGAATGTGCAACATGTCTGGACCAATAGCAAACTAGTTGTGTCCCTTTCGAAACGTCTCTTGCCACCACTCACTCACAACTCCGACCCCCTCAGACCCCCTTCCTAGAGAAACAACAGAGGACCCTGCAGGAGCTGCAGCACCATTCTCCAAACAGAATACTAATGCTTCACTGCCCAGGAGCACCTCCCCTCACAGAACAGGGATGCAGACTTTTCATGCTCACTGATGAGGGCCCTTCAACAGAAAGGTCTGCAGTTAATGACAGCTCTCCAAAAACAACAGATGTACTGGACAAAGGGGGATAAACATGATCTGAGGGTGACACTGAGCAGTTGTACTGTATTATTTTCTCCTTAGACTAAAGCTAATGAATATATATCGTGTGGTGTAATTACGTGTTAATAATAATAATAACAGTCCAAACTTTGTAATAAAAACAATACTTATTTAGGCTGGCTGTTCACTGACTGGTTCACTGGGTCGGATAATGTATAGTCACAGAGAAATATAAACAGTATTTTAGACCTTGGTTTAGAGTACAGGTTAATATGATCTTTCTAAACAACACTGTCCAATTGTTTCTGCTTCTTCCATCCAGCTATGATGACTATAGACATTGATTGGTCTCAATTGGTATACTTGTGGGATAGAAAATAAATAAAAACTATAATTTTCCTTTTCCATCATACTGTTTCTGCTGTTTACGGTATTGAGTAATGTCTTTTTTAATGTCAGATTAAAAAAGATGGAAAGTTTTCTCTTTGGCTGTAAGGAGAGGTTGTGCTCATGGCTCGTCCATCTCCTCCTGGATCAGCACTACCACACATAGAAAAATTAGCTGTGTGGAAAACAATGCAGTGGAGAATAAAAGAAAGTTGGCTACTACTATATGAAGGTATTGTTTTTAAATCGCAGTTTGTGTATCTGTTTAGCAACTGAGTGCAGGCTAACTAGTTGAGCTAATGGGCTGCAAAATAAATAGCATCATTGTTCTATTAAGAACAGAATAGCTAAAATTCTGTTAAATAAGCATATTTATGGGTGGCTGTTTTTCTTTTGTCTTTCTTTTTTATTTCTTATTTTATCTGCATTTGCAGATTATTTTTTATAACTGCAGTGTTTTCTTTGCTTTCAATGTCTACTTGCATGCCACTGACACACCTACATGTTTCACCTTGGGGATTAAAGGGTAATTCTAATATATTCTATTCTATTCTATTCTATTCTCTAGCTCTAGCTTCCACCCACAGTCAAAAATGACTGTCAGGTTAATTGCCATCTTTAAATGGTCCTTAACGCCTTATGTCTCTGTGTTGCTCTGAGACACAATGGTGACCTGTCAAGAGTTAACCCCGCCTCTGACCCATATACTGTCGCATATAGGCACCTCCCCAACACGACCCTCATAGAATAAGTAGGAGAAGATGGATGGATTCCAGTATTTTACGAGTATTGTTTTAGCTGATGCTAACTTTAAATTAATCTCCCAACTTTTGACTGAAGTGAAATGTGGTTCTTGATTTTTCTAAATAACTAAAATATTTATTTATAAAGAACATGAAACCTCTGTCTGATTGTAAACAGTTGTTTTTCTTTGAACTTTCTTCCTATCATACATGCGTGTCAAAATCAAAATATAATTTTGTACTGAATTTAATATTTAAATGACAAGAGAGATGTTATTACACAATATTTAAAAAGTATTGAAAACCATTTGATCACTGAAGATGTAGAAAATATTAAAATATAACCGCAAGTGTACCACACTTGTAAACAAACCCAGTTTTTAAAGGCTGTTCACCATAGCTGATCTCACAGGATGTAAGATGAAAAGTAGCAGAAGGTATTGTTAATCAGCAAGACAGTCTAATTCCTTCAGAAGCAGTTCAAGGATACAGATGTGTGTTAACAGCAAGACATCAGCAGTGACCCTACAGGAAGCCATGTTGCTGCCCATCAGCCTGGGATCATTAAAAGATACTTCCAAAACATCAAAAGGCCAACATTTTCCCCTCACACAGATCATACATCCTTAAAAAACAATATATGGACTCAGCAAACTTCTCAAGGATGAACATCACGGTAGATTGAACCCCAGGTGTAGTGTCGATGCTACATCTTGGTAAATACTTAGGTGGCCGACAGGAGAATTCAACAAAGAAACAAGTTGCAAAAACATGTGTGATGCAAACAACAAATCATGTGAACACAAAAAAATAAAAACAAAACAGCTGCAAACAAACAAAAAAAGAGCCGCAAACAGGTGAAAATGTGCAGCAAACAGCAAAATGAACAGCAAGCCCATGAATGATGCAAAGTCTTAGACATAAACAAAACAAAATGTAAGCAAAAACAACTGCAGCAAATACAAACAAGCTGCAACCAAAAACAAGTTTCTGCAATCAAAGTCGCTCTAAAAAAGGTAGTGCTCCAGAACACTAGATGGAGTCGAACAAAATACAGACAAAATCAGTCCAGAGCATGTTACTGAAAGATAACAAACCTCTCCTTTCTTCTTCCAACTTTCTTTTTTTAATCCTGCACTAAACCCGGAGCACTTCTGTTTTAGAGCAAGTTAGCAGCTGCTTTTATTTGTTTGCATCATTTTCTTTCTGTGACTACAGCACTTTGTTTTTGCTTCTGTTTTTGTTTGAATTTGTTTTGTTTATTGTTGGTTTATGCTTCTATTTGTACTGATTAGAGAATTTTTTTTGCAGCATTTCTATTTTGCCTTTGTTTTTTTGTGTTTGCACGTTTTGTTTGCATCACAAGTTTTTGCAGCTTGTCTCTTCGTTAACTGCGCATTTGCACCTCTCAGCAACCATACTATAGGTTAGGTCTTAGCGATGTGACCACAAATCAATATACCGGTAATGATAAAATGGGCAGTTTACCTTGATAATGATTAATGCACGATAAATGCTCCAGATCCTCTATCAGAAATAAAGGCATGTGCAGGAAATGCAACTGATCACATTACATATTACTTTCAATTAAATATTAAAGTCTTGTACTCATTCATGTTTAAACATTCAACAATGTTTCATTGAATAGAAGAAAAATGTTATCTCTCTAGCAAACATTTTTACGCATCTTTGCACACCTTTGAACTTAACAGCATGGTTGTTCTGTAGGTGATGGAGGCTGGATGTGTTACTTTGGGTAGTCCCGATAGTTTTCAGAAAAACTTTGCATGTCGTGTTCTTTTGCTCAACATCTATGGCGTAATTTTGGTGCCACAGAACTGAGCATGCAGTGTGAACATTGTGCATCGTTTAAACTCGCACAACCTCTCTCAAAACCGGTCTGCCACGCGCTCAACTCTCACAACCCGCTTCCCGGCTTCTTCTCTGCGTGCTCAGCTTCATCTCTGCTCTCGCTCAGCTACACAGGATAAACTGATATAATTTCGTTTACAGCTGCTTCTTCACCAGGGTCATCCGCCATTCTCTTTGTTTACACTTCTGAGTGGCTCGGACACCTGATTAGACACACGTTGCTGTGTCTTAAATGTAAAGGAAATAAAAGCAACCAGTACACACAGGAAAAAAGTGAAAAAAATATGTTTATTTCTTTTACCGACATGAGCAAATTGCCGCCGGTTATCGTAGTGAATGACAGTAACGGTAAAAATTACGTCTATCGGCCAGCCCTACTATAAAATAAATTGGCTTTTTGAGTTTTTAAAGAAGAATTATCTTTTCTCTAAAAAAAAATAAATGGAAGCTGCTCTCAGCTTAGAGAAGCTGCTTCTGAAAGCACCACAGAACCTCTTACACAATGTCTGTTGTGAATCGTCTGACGATATCAAAGTAGAGATGTTCATAATGTGTATAATGTGTAAAACGAAACCCAGACACAAGCAAAAGCACCTCACATAAATAGCCAGGCATGGAGCTGAAGAGGTGATAATTTAGGCCTTGTTTGCAGCCACAGGACCTCAGCACCTTGCTGCAGCTGAGTGACCTTCTAGTATTCATGAGTCAAATTCAGCTCATCTGTTTAAAAGCAAAAGCTTTACAGCTTTTAAACATTTAGGAAATGAAACAACTCTTTAAAATAAGAGAATGGATAATATTCAGTCATTAAAAAGTAGCTGCACAAGCAATCAAATAACAGGGAGTGGTTTGTTTCTTTCAGTTAGCATTCACTTTTATTATGTCTAAATAAGTTAATGCCAGTACCTGTAAAAGTATTTCCTTACATTTTACCATTACTGTAAAAGCAGTACCTTTACCCATGACATTAATATAAGCCGTAGTTTATGACTTTTAATATAAGTAATCCTGCAGCTGCTCTCAGCAGGTACCAAGCTTTCTCAGCTGAACTTTCTAGCAGCTGCTCCAGCAGTAAATTTCTGTCATTGAGATTATATTTGACCACATTAGTGAGGCCATACTAAGAACTTGAAACCTTGAAATACAGAATAATTGGCTAAGCACGCCTCCCTGACATTTTGGATTATTCAACAGTTCAGTTCTCCCCTGCAGTTCATCCAACAGCCCACAGACTGTATCATTTTGTTTTATTTCAGACTTTTACATCACAAACGCAGAAGAGAACACAAAGTATTGCAATGAACTTGTTCTCCTTCGTTTATTGATGAGCTACTTTAGATTCTTAGCCATAAAATGAATCTGAGGTAACAAAGCTGCTAAGGAAGTTCATTTTCTTTAAAATCAGATCAAATGAAAAACTGCTGAAAATAAAGCAAGCAGCAGTGAAAAATAGTTAATATGTGAGATCCATGTGGATAACAATGGACTTTATTTGGAAAGAGACCACAAAGAAAACCAATCAGATCTTCTCTCCGTATGAATTCAAATACTCTAGTGTATAGACCAGAGGTCACGGATTAGGTCGGAGAGGTCAGGATCCGGACCCACCTCCTGGGTAATCCAAACCCAACCTGAATAAAAACATTTATAAATTACTGCATCTTGTCCGACGACAGTGTCTAACTTCAGTTGTGCCGCTTCTGCTGTGAACATGTTAAAGCCCTCCGGATCGTCCAGGACCAGGCTGCACGTGATACATACCGGTATTAGCCAATGAGCTGTGTCCATCAGGGTTGCTGCTGCGAGCTACTTTTAGACACAGCAGGCAAACCTGTGGCAATCCGGGTGATGGGAAAGAAGACAATGAGAAAAAGAGAGCAGATAAAGTGTTGACTGCTGGAAGAAGCGTGGTGAACTAGAGAAAGAAAAGTGAAATGGCGTGCTCAAAGATGACCCTGCACATTGTGAGTATGTTTGGCTCAACCTGCTGCTCTGAAGCAGGATTCTCCACCATGAACATAATCAAAAAATGAAAATGGATCCAGGCTCAAAATGAGCACTTTGACAATCAGAACCAGGTTTAAAGCCTTGCAGGGCAGCCTAAAGCCCACTGCTTGCATTAAGCCAGAAAAAAGAAAGAAAAATAAAAAAAATGGTCAGTTCAGGTTGTATAAAATATCTGAATCAGGAAATTGTCTTTATAGCAAACTGAACGATTGTTGTTCTCTACTTAAAAAAAAAACTTTAGGTTTTAAAATGGATTTTTTTTTTTTTATTCAATGTATAACATGGATGCATAAAAACCTAATTTATTTCAGTGTTAAATTCTGTTTAAAGTAACTTTGTAGTATATAGTAATTATAATAAAAATGTCTCCGGACCGTTACTGGTTGATGATTTGCTTTATTAGGACCCCAAAGATTTTTAATTGGTTACCCCTGGTAAAGACCATAGAGTAAGGTTAAAAGTCAACAGACCTTTTTTAATTTTTTGGACGAAACATGTAAATATGCAAGCTTTCTTGTGGATTATAAGTAAAGTCAAGTTTAATTACTTCTGCCTCAGATCTAGGTCTACCTTAATTAGTTAATTTGGCTTTGTGCCAACACAGTAACAACAAGATAATGCAATATATATAAACTTGATTTTATTGCATGTATAGATATAAAAATAAGCCTTTAATTATCAGACAAATGTATTAAACAGCATAGATGTTACTGAATCTCTCTGAGCAAGGGGCTATTAAGACTGTCTTTTCCAAACCATGACAGAGAGTGTGTTACGTGTGTTGTAAGGACAGAGTGAATCTTCTCACTGTGATAGCTTATAGTATTAACAAGCTCTGCAGTGTGTTGGCCTAAGAAAAGCACCAGGCTCATCAGCAAACTATTTCTGAAAACTAGCTCATTAGCCTGAAGTATTTAAGGAAAGAAAAGCAGCTTCACTTGGACTAAAACAGCCTGCTATCCACAAGTCTGTGCTTGACTTTCACAGTATTGTCCAAAATATTCGAATAATATTACATACATACGTTATGTCAGACAAAAACAACAATTCAAAATGATTATTTTCTTAACATAATAGTCTGAAAGCAAATCTGCTATTATCTAGGTTTGGGATATTGAGTTCCAGAGCTATATTGGCAAAACAGGACACACACCAAAAAAAAAAAAAGTTTCAACTGTGGCACGTGTTGAGAAAAACCAAATTATTTGTTTTTATTTGTTAAAACTACTGCCCAGTATAAATGATACATAATAAACAGACAAACTCCTTGTCCTAAGAATGGCCATAAATTGTTATTAAATGGCCATTGGGCTTGCCATACAGCTGCCTCAAAGTGTTTATCATTAACAGCCATCGTTAGATTACAATTGTTTAGATAATAGCTTATTTCTCCTTTTTTGGAATGCAACATTATGTTTAAATTGAGAGTGGGTAGAATTTGTGAGTGATGTAATCTTCATCTTTACATGCACCCTAAAGATACATCTTCATCCAATGATGTCATTTTCACATGTCAAATGATTTTTTTTCATAGAAACAATATATATATATATATATATATATATATATATATATATATATATATATATATATATATATATATATATATATATATAATATATATAATATATATATATATATTGTTTCTATGAAAAAAAATCATATATCATTAAAAACATCATAAATCATATATATATATATATATATATATATGTATATATATATATATATATATATATGTATATATATATATATATATATATATATATATATATATATATATATATATATATATATATATATTTAAGTCATTCAACATCAAATTAGCATCTTTCTGTCCCACTGCAAATAAAATAATACCAAAGGCATATATTGCTAAATATCTAACATGAAATTGGTATCTAGAAAATGGTGCCGTGAAATGTCCTTCTGTTATTTAGGTCTTAAACTGAATTCTGATGAAAAGCCCTTTTCAGAATTAGATAAACTACTCTGCCTGAATTCCCAAAACAAAGATACAATTATTTTTATTGCATTTCAATATAGCTAAAAGAGGTGGAAGTGCAGTTTTTTCTCAAATACTGGATTGTTTCCTGAGCGGTAATCTTCCTATCTGTGTGTTTCAGTCTGCTTGTTATAAACAGAATGTTTGTGCTAGCAGGTATTTTGTGCTCTGCTTTGTGTTTAGTGAATGGTTTGTGCTGCATAGTGCAACAACAATAATCGGTGGATGTTGTGGACAATAGTGGGCAACTGAGGTTGTGTAACTGAAGCCATTATATGGCTGAGTCGTATTGTTGTGTTTCCTGAATCTTTCAAATTCTCTTCCTCTCCAGGACACAAATATAATCATGGTGGACGAAACACATTTCTAATCTGGGATGTGGCAAAATGATATTAGTTAGATTTCTGTAAAAAAAAAAAGTTCAAACTGGGATTCTGAATGCATGCCTGGGAGAAAATGATTTTGGATACAGAATGCAGCGTTAAATGATTCTCTCTGAATTAATAAGTTTTTGACTCCAATTACCAGAATGTCATAAGGAACTAAAAAGGCAATAAGCGAGCAAACCCAGAGTCGGTCCTTGAGGGCCGCTGTCCTGCAGTTTTTAAAGGTTTTTGTGCTTCAGCACAGCTGATTTTCATTGATAGCTGATTAACAGACTTTTGCTGAGCTGCAATTCATTGGAACCAGCTGTGCTAAAGCAGACAAACCTCTAAAACCTGAAGGACAGCTGACCCCGAGGACCGACTTTGGGCATGCCTGTACTTAAAGCCAATAGCCAATGATGAAAGTAGGGCTGAAACAATGAATTGGAATAATCAATTATTTACATAATTCAGTAATCAATTGTTAACTGGAATATAGAGACTCTAAAAACATGCCTTTAGCTGAAAGAGCGACGCACTCAAAACAGGAATTATACCAAAATTGTAAAACATATATAAATATTTTGATTCAAGGAGAAAAAAACATTTTTGTCCATCTATATGCTCTATCCTTAAGTCCTCAAATGATGCAGTTTTAGCTTCACTTAGTTTAAATTCTCTGTGGAATCTTTTTAAAATAACCTTTGATCATTTGATTATCAATCATTTAATCAGAAAAAAGAATATAGAGATTAATCAATTGTTCTTTTTCCGTGTAGATCAGGGGTCTGCAACCTACGGCTCCGGAGCCACATATGGCTCCTTGGACCCTCTCTAGCGGCTCTTAATAGTGGCTAAAATGTATATAAGGAGCTAAATAATTTACTATAATATATACCTGTATCAATAGCTTTAGCATTTTTTATAAGATGGAAAAGAATGAGATTAAAAGAACCAGAAACCTGTTTTAAGAGACATTTTTCTATTAATTAGCTTGAAAATTATAGGTTTTAACATTAAGAATATATGAATTGATTGTTTGAGATGGCAACAACTAATTTCCTATACAAGATTTTTAAAAATAATATGTATTTTGCGGCTCTAAACAACTTTTATTTGGTCGTACTCTGGGCAAAACGGCTCTTAGGATATGAAAGGTTGCAGACCCCTGGTGTAGATCATTAAAAGTGGTCCTCCTAATTGTCAATCATTCTAGTGATATTTTTACATAAGGCCGTCCTACGTGCTCGTCCCCATTTTCACTTACTGGTGGTGAGTCTGACATAGTGGAAAAATTGCAAATCTTCTGTTGGAAAGTGCAGTTGTATGAGCGATGCAAACAACAACCTTTAAACAGAGCATGCAGGATGAGAAATGGGCTCGTGCACGCTCTCGAATTAATAGGTGTTCCCTCTCAGGAGAGGGTACAGGGTTGTGCATGCACATGCTTTTTAAAAGTGGAGAGGGCGGGTCTTATCAAAAATTCGCGAAAATCCTCCACTATACCTTTAAGTAAACAGTTATTAGTTGTAGCCCTAGATCAAAGATCCCCCTCCCTTTAAAAGCTCCCACAATGTTAGGTGTTTTTTACTGGAATGAGAGGGATTTCAGAAGAATTGATATGTAAGTTATGAGAACATGGCCAGAATCACACACAGAATCTTCTGTGCTATGCTTTCATACTTAGTCGCCATTTATTCCCAGAGAGCTATTAGAAATAGTCCCAAAATGTTATTAACAGCCTAAAGACAAGTTAGGGAACATAATCTTTACTGTGCAGTCTGAGAGTTGCACAAAAGACATTCACATGATTTGCTTTTCATGACAAACATCCAAGATACATATTAGTTGCTCTTTTCACATTATCCACTCACTGTCAGCTGATGCATGGAACGGGAACAAAAGAATGACAGTTAATATACCATCTAGTTCAGTTCAAAAACACTTTCTTAACCCTAAGGGGAAAGTAAAGTCATATTTTTCCTCTGCCTGCCTTCCTTATCCATGTTTTGTCTGTGTGATGCCTGGTTCTTATTTCTACCTCGTCTGTTCTTCTGGCTCAGCGAACTCCAGCCACATCAAAAACTGTTATACAACCTGTGATTGTGTTTGTCTGTCGGAGATATGCTTTCTGGGAATAGGGAGAGGTCTGAGGGAAGAAGACATCAGTGATAACTTTATTGTTCCTGCCGGTGTTATCAGAAAATGCACAGTGCTAAAACGGGTGGGGGGAGGAAAAATCGCTTCCCTCTAACACACACAAAAAAAACTGGGTGATACACTAACAGACATTGACTCCCTCAGTGGAACATGGAGCATGCTGAAGGTCCCTCTGGACAAATTCTAGAGTCGACTGAGAAATGTTCTGTCACGGGACCAAGCAGAGGTATTGGCAAACACTCTGAATTGGCAGTTTGCCCTTTGGCTTCATTATTCCTAGAATCAGCTACTGACTTTGAATGATGACCACACAAAAAATAATGAGGTCAGACAAAGAGATGAGCTACATGAAGAAAGAACCAATACAAAATCAATCAAACACCAAAGCAACGATCATAAGCGACAAAATGTCACTGTAATGGATTAAGTTGAATTGAATCAGCATTGCCTTCAAAATGACATATTTCCCCTGAACTCTTCTTGATTTTCTTACATTAACCACAAATTTTTTAAGGATTTTACATGCAAACCAAACAGCAAACAAAGAAATCACATATGGTTCTTCAAATCTTCCCCATTCCAAATCCAAACAACATAATTTATTTGTTATTCGGTTCCTTGAATCTGATCATCCAAAATAAATTTTCGCCCTGAGAGGAAGGATGGCGATGAAGGTCAGAGTATATGGGAAGATGGTCGATGCTGAATACAGAGATTTCCCAAAAGAAAACTTGCTGTAGAGTGCAACAGACTCCATCCTCGGGGACGGACACTAACCCTAACTTCCAGCGGGACAATAACTAAACATTTACCCACAGCCGTCACAGAATGGTTTAGATCAATCCATATTCGAATATAGAAATGGCCCAGTATGAGTTCACCACTAAAGACCTGGAAGTACCACAGGTCTCTAGACATGGGAAACCTTTAAATTAAACTTTAATCCCAACTAACTACTGCTCTGGGTTTTTGGTTCTGTTCAAGTTTTCACTTTGGGTTTCCAGTTAGGCTTTGATTGATGTTATTCTGTGCTTGCTTGGTTATATAACTTGAATTACTTCTTACTTTAACTGTTCCTTTTTGATGGTTTTTCAGTTATATCCTATTCAGCATTATAAGTCTTTGCTCTAGTTTTATTTTGCTATTCGTTGTTTATGGCTATTTTTAGGATATGTTTCCCATGATATCATAGTTATTGTTCCTCTATGGTCATTCTGCATTTTCTATTCATCAGTTTAATTCCCCTATACCTTCATTTAAATTATTTCCTAGTTATATTTAAGCCCAGTTGTTTCTTTGATGACTCTCTGTATGCGCATAGTGCCTCTACCCTATCTCCTAAGCACCTTCTAGCTACTTCTTTCCACAACTGCTCCCAATTAGTCGATTACTCCATTCATTGTTCTGTTTGGCACATATATATTCCTCCTCTGCAGTTACTCATTGCTGGATTCTCTTCATTCCCACCTTAAGTTTTGTGTTAAACTCTGTTCTGGTTCTTGTGATCCCTGTATTTTAAATTCTGAATTTATGCTTCTGGTGCCAACACTGTCATCGTTAAATCTGCAAGAAACCATCTCTGTCTCAGTCTCTGCGTTTGGATTCTCTACAAACCTCCACTCACCTTACATTTGGTGAAACATCAGCAGAAACTGGGGTTCTTATACCAACAGTTAAAACAAAAAAAAAATCCAATCATTGTCATGTGACCAAATCTGAAAAGGTTCAGTAGGGAGAATGTTTTTGCAATATACTATTTCTAGAGCTCTGTATTGTCGCCACCCCCTGCTTATGTTAACCAGGTGGTCATGTTTGCAGGGTTTTGCAATGTAAGCTGCATCATAAAAACTAGCTGAAGCTGTAAAATACAGGAAAGCCCTGTGGACTGTGAAAATATTTAGGAAGACAAGCCTCTGAAATATCCATCATCCCTTTGTCAATAAAGAGGTCTGCTGGTAAGAAGTCATTAACTCCATTAAGTCCACCGTAAAATCAATCAGTCAAGTAAAACTAATCAGCAAGACTAAAGGCAATGAGACAGCAAGGTCAAACTATTCAAGCTTTAAGATGAAACAGTAAAACTGTTTGTTCTTATTTAAAACAGACAATGGTCGGTTTTAATGGAGAGACGTTATGAATGCATACTTAAAATAATCTCTTAACCATCCATCATCAATTCTCTATGACTCAGTGAAGGAATAAAGAGCAATAAAACCGAATATAAAAAAGTTCACCATGAAAATATGAAGAAAATCAGCTGCAACAATCAAAGTCAGACTTTCTTTTAGAAAACTAGCGATAGATTTCCCTGATTGCATCCTTTTCAACACAAAACAGACACAAAATTGGCAACTTCTGTGTGTGCGTTCAGTGCCAGCTTTTTGATACTAGAAATACGGCTCTCCACTCAGAGTGGTATCTTAATGGGAAGACAAGTAAGTCGAGGAAAAATAATAGTTTTAAAGCAAAACTCATAAGCACCAAGACAGTATGAGGTTGTTGCAGTTTAACCATTAGAAAATTAAAATAGAAATACAAAATCAGCACAAAGACAAAAAAAAAATCATAATGTAAAATATTCCCTCTTAACAGCTTGCCAAGAACTTACCGGCTTGGAAACAATTTTTAACTTAAACTACCTTCTACGCTAATAAAAAGATAACCAGAACAATTTGGGGTGTCACTCACAACATTACACTTGCCCTACCAACCAGGCTTGTTTGTTTATATATTTTAAATGCTTTAATACACTACTAACAGAGATACAAGCAGTGACATGGTTAGAATTAGGGGTGTTTTAAAAAACAACGATTTGACGATATATATCGAACTTTCAGTACCATCCATCCATTTTCCATCACCCTTATCCCTGCTTGGATCGCGAGGGGTGCTGGTGCCTATCTCCAGGTGTTATTAGACAAGAGGCAGGGTACACTCTGGACAGGTTGGAAGTCTATCGCAGGGTAAGTTCCTAATATCGATTTTAAAAAATGTAATTTTTAATCTAAAACAGTGAGGGGGAATGGGCTACCTCTGCACCGCGACTCTGGTAAATGGCACCCTAGAGCCCCTTTGCTGTGCGCCGCAGCACCATTTCTGTAGTTCAGGCAGTCACAGTAGAAGGCATGGACCGAGTCAAACCCCAAATAACATTGATTCTGATGAATGTATGCAACACTTGCTTTTTTATTTTTAGATTTAATTTTGATAGCTGGGTAAAATATCACAATATATAGAGATATTGCAATATCCTGATAATATTGTATTGTGACCCAAGTATCGTGACACGCATCGTATCGCAACACACCTGCCAATACTCGCTATTAGTCAGAAGCACAATGGCAACAACTAACAGTCAACACATAGGAAGTCATATGTCAGGTTTTTTTTTCTTTCCATCACCCGAAATCCTGAGAACAACTGCCTGTTCAATACCTGTTGGCACTAACTTCTTTAAATCCTGAAGAATAAAACATGTGGAGCTCACTTGTTTACCTGGTGAGCAATCAGAATGCACCATGACTGAACGGAGCTCATTAACGTGAACCCAACCACAGCTGGATGAGGCTACGTTGACACCGCAGCCTGAAGTGCCCAAATCCGATTTTTTTTGGCCCACTTGCGACATAAATCTGATCTTTTCATAACAGTCTGAACAACACAAATCAGATTTTCTCCAATGCGAAACAGTCCGCCTGGCTATGTGATCCTGAATCCGATACGTGTCTGAACGGCCAGGTCGCATTCATCCGACCTGAAAGTCATTGATACCCCACAGTGGTTCAGCTACGCAGTGGCAAGAAAAAACAACAGCAATGGTTGACGATAATTCGGAGAGTAGTATTTATGTTTAACCATCTTGGAAAGATTGTGTTTTTAAGATTGGGAAAGATCGCTATATGTTCTCCAGCACTACCATCTATGTTTACCTCCGAGATCGCACTTGCTTTTGATGTCATTGCGTCCTCTACTGCCTATGCGGGACACTTAGGTTGTATGACGGCAATTCACACTGGAGATAACATACAAGTCCCATATATTTGGAAAAAATCGAAAAAACGTAAACGTAGCCTGAGTCAGTGCTAGCTAGCATTGCTGTGAGCGTCATATAAGCAACGGATCTAAAAATTAACCTAGTGTATTTAACCCAAACTGGTTAATGACCATGCCCATGTTTTGTAATATATGAAAAAAAAAATACTACATGCTTGAATTTAATCTTGGCTTAAAAGTAAAACGTTTCTTTTAAATCCAATAGATAATCTTTTTTTTAAAGTTGTAGTTTTTTTTTTCTCTCTTGGCAGGTTTAGAGCATCCAATGCAAGAAAATAAAAATGCTTCCGACCTTTTAAAAATGAGAGTGATTTTGTGAACCCATTAGACGAGCTGCTGGTTTGCACATTTTCTAGCGGGCTCCTTTGATGGTGGAGTATTTGGTTTTATTATCTATTTGTATTTTGTTTGAAACAGCGGGTCACACTTATGTGACCATTCAGATATGTTTCAGTTGCATTACTGAAAAAACTAGGTCTAGAGACCTGGACTAATGTAAAAATATAATTGAATTCATGTTAAAAAAAATTTACAAGCTGCACCCTTTTCTCAAGCATGTTCAAAAGAGACCTAACTGCTGTTCAAAAGAGACCTATAATGTCAGAGAATAAAAACAACAAGTTTGAGTCAGGTTTAAACTGATGCAATTTGGTCTGTGTTCTACTCACCCAATTTATATGATCAAAAACTAGAGGTTGTTGGCTTTTAAATAATGTATACCACATGTAATTTGGGCTTACAGTTCCAAAATTATTTGGTTTTCCATTTGGTATGCAAAATAGGTGAGAATTTCCCAAAATGAGGTGGATATTAAGAGGTTAAAAATGCTGATCCCATCTTTCCATCATGCCAGTCAGTCTGTGGGGGATGAAAAGCAGGTTAAGGTCATTCCAATATGTAGGTTAAAGTGATGCAGAGGAGGAGGAGGTGGAGGAGGACAGGGTGACTGCTGCAGCAAACAGTCTGGTCCACTGACCTCCTTTGGTCGTCTCTGTTTCTGCAGTATCCTGTGTCCTCCACACTTTAAATCTAATCAAACTGATTGTTTCTGTTACCCTCCCAACAAACACACACACAGTGAATGACCCCCAGCTGTCACACGCCGACCTTTCACTAAAGCTAATCTTACACTTTCACTGCTTAGAAATGTCTGAAGCGTTTTCAAAGCTACTTTCAAGTCATTTTATTTTCATATTCTTTACCTGAATGAGGGCTGGTGAATCAGCGCTGGATTTCCTCGTCCCCTGCAGTCGATTAATTAATGGATAATAACTGGGATTAGTTTTTCCTCCTTTCTTTTTTATCAAAATGAAAACTGCAAACGTTGAAAGGGTCGGTTTGTAAAGCAGCAGTTTCTTTTTGTCTTCAAAGCCCTGGTCTCTGCAGCAGAGGAAGATTTTAGACGCAGCGGAGAGGCTCCTCACGCGCTGACTGACCGGGATGGCATTGAGCTCCCGCTTTTCCACCTTCTCCTTCTTGTCCTCCTCTTTTTCTTTTTCTACAAGGCACGCGCGATGAATAATGAAAGGCTCGTGAGGTCCCAGGCGTGTTTTCAGTCCCGTTTTTTTTTTTTTTTCTTTCCAGCGCGCGAGCTGAACACAATGAGGCAGACCCGCGTGGATCAGGTTACCGCCGTCCTTCCTTTCATTCATTCATTCATTTATTCAGCCGCCAAACAACCTGACTGCAGCCCAACCATCCTCCCCCCTGTCCTTCCCCACTTCTCCTCCCCCATCCTCTCCTCTCCTGGCAAATGCGCTTAGGTAGCTTTTTCCTAGAACCAAATTAAACAAAATCATCCTGTAAGTAGTTATAGGTGCTCTCTTATGGAAGAGGAATAAGGATACTGAAATAATTAAAAAAAGTTGACTATTTCAGTTTAATATGGGAAAAAAACTCAGAATTCTGACTTTAATCTCAAAATTCTGACTTTTTTGCTCAGAATTCTGACTTTAATCTCAGAATTCAGATGTTTTTTTCTCAAAATTCTGACTTTTTCTCAGAATTCTGATTTTAATCTAAGACTTCTGACTTTATTCTCAGAATTCTGACTTTTTTTCTCAAAATTCTGACTTTAATCTCAGAATTCTGACTTTTTTGCTCAGAATTCTGACTTTAATCTCAGAATTCTGACTTTATTCTCAGAATTCTGACTTTTTTTCTCAAAATTCTGATTTTTTCTCAGAATTCTGATTTTAATCTAAGACTTCTGACTTTATTCTCAGAATTCTGACTTTTTTCTCAGAATTCTGACTTTAATCTCAGAATTCTGACTTTTTTGCTCAGAATTCTGACTTTAATCTCAGAATTCTGACTTTATTCTCAGAATTCTGACTTTTTTTCTCAAAATTCTGACTTTAATCTCAGAATTCTGTCTTTTTTCTCGGAATTCTGACTTTAATCTCAGAATTCTGACTAGTTTAAATCTAAAGTGAGAATTCTGAGTTTAAATTCAAAATTCTGAGATCAAAGTCAGAATTTTGATTTTTTTCTCATACTATACTGAAATAAAATGTAAAAATCTCTTTTTATTTTCAGTGGCCCTAATCCTCTTCCGTACTCTCAAGTAGACCTTCCTAATCAACTGTTTTTTTCCCACTTCACCTTCTCAAGTTTTCCTTAAAAAAGGTCAACCTTTCCAATTTTTGCTCTTATGCATTTGTTTTTTTTTTTACTTCACAATAAAAAGTAGTGAATAGGCTACTGCCAGCGGAAATTAAACATGGTTTCCACATTTTACCAATAAAACTGTGAATTGTGACTGAAATGTCTTCTCCTGTCCACCACATCAAGAGTAAAATGTTGGCCCATACTTCTATGAATATCAGCTATTCTAATATTGAATGAAGTTCTTAGTTTATGCATTTGTTCTGAATGATTGCAGAGAAGCTGGAAACACTATTTTTCACATAATAGTAGTATTTATTAATGGGATTTAGGTCTGGGCTTCGAAAGGGACATTTTAATACATGAGACTGAGATTTAACAGTGCTTTGGAGTGTTTTTTACCACGCCAGAGTCTGGTTGGAGGAGATTATGTGAACACAAACCCATACCAGCACCCTGATATGGATTACCATAATGTGGAGAGCAGGGGCAGTTCTGAATGAAATATACCAAGGTATTGTTTTAAGGTTGCAGACTCCCTAATGTTGCTGATAAAAACCATGATCCTATCTAAATAGAGCTGAAAGCTGATGGTAGACTACATTCAAATTAACTGTTAAACTGAATTTTAAAGGGAAAATATTAAATTGGTCCAAGGGACAAATCAAGGGACCAATCAGTTTCTTTTCAATAAAACTGAGCGAAAAAAGTTAATAAAAAAAAAAAAAGTGTATTTGTCCTTAATTTGAGCTGATAAATAGTTTAAAATCTAGCAAAGGTATGAATATTTTTGGCCTTATGATAAGATAGTTGGAAATTATGCTCTTGAAACTATATAACGGAGTTCTTGTTTCTTATTTTGATCATAAATAATCTTATTTTATTAGAAATGTACCTTACTTACCTGCTCAAATGAAGGGAATACACACCAAGTCTGCAGAACAATGTACTTAGATTAAATTTTTTGCCATTTATGTTTTCAGTACAGGGGCCATAACAGGGGCCAGGACCAAATATTTAAGAATACTGGTGCGTCCTGGCTCCTGTTTAGAACTGCCCATGCTGGAAAGGTTCAGTTTACCCAATCCTTCAAGTGGTTTGCTTACAGTGTGAACATCTGCCAGGTCCTAGAGTACCAAAGCAGGAAGGGAGGATGTGATGTTAGAGCTGCATATTTGAGAAGAAAAGATAAGAAATAAATAATTAAATTGTTTCAAAATGTGGAACTACGTGGAGTAGTGAAGAAGTGCGGTATCAGAAACCCTATGAGACCGTCTTTCTGTTTTATTTTTTTCTTCCTGATCAGCTCAATATAACGGATCCCTGATATAATCAGCTGCAAATGCATGACGTATACCCAGTCTAAAAACGTCTGTGAGACATTCTAAACATTCTATATAAGAGTTGACTTTCTCTTACTTTATATGTTCCCTCAACACTCCAGCAGGGTGAAAACGACCTAATTAGTCCCGTTGCAGCTCAGGACCCACTTTTATGGAGCTGGTGAAGGAAAGCATCCTCTCAGCAAGATTTTTTCCACAACCATGTTTTAAAGAGGGTATGTTATGTTGATAGGGACAATATTTCTTTTCCAAATTCAGAAGGACAGGGCTGCTCAGTGGCACAGTGGATAGCACTTCTGCCTTGCAGCAAGAAGGTTCTGGGTTTGATTCTGGGCCCTTTCCTGCATGGAGTTTGCATGTTCTCCCTGAGCATGCATGGGTTCTCTCTGGGTACTCCAGCTTCCTGCCACAGTCCAAAAACATGACTGTTAGGATGATTGGCTTCTCTAAATTCTCATTAAGTGTGAGTGTGTGTGAATGGCTGTTTTTCCTGTTTGTCTCTGTGTTGCCCTGTGATAGACTGGCGACCTGGTCCAGGGTGTACCTCGATTCTTGCCCATAGACACCTGGAGATAGGCACCAGCATCCCTCACGACCCCGCTTGGGATAAGCGTGAGGGGGAAAAAAATGAATAATTCAGAAGGTTATCTATTTGCAAACCAGAAAGTACCATCTTAGTCACATCTGAACAGAGCCCCTTTATTCCCCTTTTTTGAAGTGCCCCCTCCATGGTACATGTAAAACTAAAGTAGTTTGGTAAAACTAAAAGTAAAACTAAAGTAGTTTTTTAAGAAGGGATTTAAAAAGGACTGATTTTTATGTTCTGGGGAGCGATACAGTCTGCAGGCTGGCTTGTTTTGCTGCTCGTCTATTATACTGCAAAGCAAAGCTGCAGTTGTATGTGCATTGCTCTCCATTATGTTTCTAAAACAATGCAGAGCTTTATTTGATAAAATATGCTCTTTGACTTGTTGCATTTGTTGTTCTTATATCCCCAGCTTAACTATAATTGGAGCATCTATGTAACAAGATGCAAAAGCCTGTTTCTCAAAGATAAATGACCACATTTAATCTATTTCCTAATTTTGTATATGCCTCTATGTTTAATGTACAGAGGTAAGCACATTTTGTTCACTCTGCCTGTTTTTCAGTGTAGTCCTGTTTCTCTGACTGTGACTGGCTGGATGTGCTCTCTCCGTCCTCTTACGTTGAGGCTGGCTCGGAGCTTGTCTGCCTGGCTGTGTGTTTCCTGGAAGGGGCCTCCTGTGAAGCTGGTTGACCGTTGCCTTTTGTATTTCTGCTTCTTTTTCTATATCTGCTTCTGTCTCCTTGAACACCAGTCGGCCTAGTCAGATGGCCGCTCACAACAAACCTGGTTCTGCTGGAGGTTTCTTCCTGTAAAAAGGGAGTTTTCCTCTCCACTGTCGCTACAAGCATATTTGGAGTGAGGGATTGCCATCGAGTCAATGACTCGATGCAATCAACTGGTTTTCCTTAAATAGAAAACTTTAAATCAATTTGACTCTATGACAGTGGTCTCCAACCCTGGTCCTCAAGATCTACTGTCCTACAGATTTTAGATGCATCCCTGCTTCAACACAGCTGAATTAAATGAATGGCTTGAAAAGGTAATCAATCATTTGATTCAGCTGTGTTGAAGCAGGGATGCATCTAAAATCTGTAGGACAGTAGATCTTGAGGACCAGGGTTGGAGACCACTGCTCTATGATCTGGTTGAATTGTCTCTGTAAAGTCCCTTAAATGGAAGTGTTGTGAATCAGCGCTACATAAATAAACAGAATTTAATTGAATTGTTCTGTTTATGCTCCCATAACTAAAGTATGTGTAGCTTACATCATGTGGGTTTAAGCTGTTTTTCCAACAAAGTCAACATAAACGAAGCACACAGAGTTCATTCATCCATAACATGCAATCTTTGTTACACACCGAAATGTGATAATGTAAAAAGAGATATTTTCCTGTTAGGGGTCTGGGTGTTCTCAGCTCAGTCAACCCTCAACAGGAGAAGCAGAAAACTCATCGTGTCACACGTTTTCCTAACTGAACAGCACCCAGAGTCACGTCATTTTCACAGCACTATGGTAGTCAAGTCTTTTACGTCTTTGCTAAAGTCTTATGGGGTAAGGAAAAAATACAAATTTTTGTCCTTTCATTTTGCATGAAATCAGATTCTCTTTAACAAAATTTATAAGCATGTCATATATTTAAAGTGTCAGTTTAACAATAAAAATGTTGAATGTGAATTAATGAACATGCATTACTCACCATGGCAGCTTGATGGTCTATCCTTGGAAATGGGCCTTCAAAGCCATTTGCTCTCATAATGGTAACCTCTTTGTTGAAGCCTGCGATCACAGTGAAACTTATTGTTAGCCTTTTGATTTCCCAGTTTAAAACCTACTGGCAAGTTTCCAGAATCATAGTGTTTCACTGTGTTGTAAACAGTAAACACAAATTTCTTTTGAACACAGAAAAAAATATATGTTTTTAGCCCTATTTGTATCAGATTTTTTAATATATTACCTTGAAGCGGCATTTCTACTACTTGACCTTTCCATATTTTGTCACATTACAACCACATAAATAGACAGACCAATAGATTAAGAGAAAGTTGAGTATAACTGTGTAAGAGAAGGAAAATATTGCATGCTTTTTTAGATTAAAAAAATGTTTTTTTTTTAATCAAACATTTTTGAAAACTCTTCAAAATTTTTTAAAATGTGAAAAATTTAATTTTATTCCACACCTTTTACTATGCTGATCTGGAATAAAATAAAGTGCAAGTTATTTTTAGAATTAACTGATTTAGAGAATATCTATGGTTGAATTAATCCCAGCATAAAACATTAAAAACAGCTTTGGAGATAAGCTCAATCTACATAACACCTGAACACACCATTCCCAAACTACGCACATGATGGCAGCAGCTAAATAATGTACGGATGATAAATGTCTGCAGGACAGCGAAGGGGAATAAATGTAGGGGCTAATAATCAATACAAAGCATGTATAATTACTTGTAATTCACAACTATGCGCTATTTTGTGCTGGTCTTTCACATATAATTAAGAAAAGATAAAAAAAGTCTGTGGTCGTAAAATCCTGTGGATTGATACTTTTTCAAAGGACTGTATCCAAAATAAACAGGTGCTAAGAAAAAAAAAAGTCATCAAGAAAAAAAGTCAAAATGAAACTTTTTTCGGTAAATTATAAAGGTTTCTTTAATAATCACATTATTAAAGAAACCTTTATAATTTACCAAAAAGTTTCCTTTTGAAGGTTTAGGTGTCCTAATGGACTTAAGGTGCCCATTAAATATGTACCCACCTCAGTTCTATTCTGTATTAATGCAATTTAAAAAAAAAATGTGTACGGTATCTATTTGTTCTTTAACTCAACCAGAATATATATATATATATATATATATATATATATATATATATATATATATATATATATATATAAGGCCTTCAGATGCTAACAGTCACAGCACTGTTAATGTAATAATTTATAAAGTGTGCTACAAACTCTGCCCTGCCAGTGTTGGTGACACAGGGTTTGATTATATGTCCAACTCACGGATATTTGGGGTAAAAAATTTGTGTCACACAGAGATGTCTCTATTCAAAATAGAAAAGATAGGACAATATACATACATATAAGGTAAATGTGTTTGTTGATTATCCTCACTCCATAGCTGGTAAATGTGTGGCATCTATGTGTTTCTGTAAAGTTTCTATATTACGTTTGTTTATAGATGCATAAAATAAGAAGTTTTTACTGTACTTTTATAGCTTTACATACCAATGAATAGAGAATTATGGCCATCCGTTGATCCCTTATTTAATCTGAGGTAAGTATTAACCTTTGGATGATATCAGTACCATATTTTTAATATTTTCCCAATTTTAACAAATGTTCTGTCTGTTTACTTGCTGCATATTGGTTTATATAGCGTTTCTTTTTAAATTAAAGTCTAAATAAAGTAGTTATTGAACTTCAGTATGGAAAAATAACACAAATGAGTTAAAAGAATAGAAAAGAAACTTAAAGTCTGATTCAAATCTGCAACGGCCCACTTGGAGTTTTCCACTATCAGATGGGAGAACCATTAAACTTTTTATCCAAAATGAAGAAAGATGTTTGGAGGTAGAGGAAGTGTGGCTTTAAAGTTCATTTTCTGACCTGTAAAGCATGGTGGTTGCAGCATCATGCTCTGGGGCAGATTCACTGCCATTGGTACTACTGATTTATTGCAAAAAGTAAGTGGAATAAGGTAGGAAGGGGTACACCTTCAAATTCTTCTATTTTGCCCTCAAACCAACAGTTAGATGGTTGAAATTTGGCTGCAAGTGCTCTAGGAGGAAAAATCTCCCACAACACAGATCAAAAGATGGGCCATGCTATAAGCCTGATCCATTTTAAAAAATAGTACATTTAGTCAATTCTTATAATAAATCATGATCAACATCCAGCCGGATTCTTAGCTATGAAACATTTATGGTAAAAGTCTAACCAAACATAAATGGTGGAGAATCTTGGCTTCTCTGTATAATTTCAATAGATGCTAAAGATGGTCATATAAATTAAATTTTTTTAACTGTACTTTTATAGCTTTACATACCAATGAATAGAGAATTATGGCCATCCGTTGATCCCTTATTTAATCTGAGGTAAGTATTAACCTTTGGATGATATCAGTACCATATTTTTAATATTTTCCCAATTTTAACAAATGTTCTGTCTGTTTACTTGCTGCATATTGGTTTATATAGCGTTTCTTTTTAAATTAAAGTCTAAATAAAGTAGTTATTGAACTTCAGTATGGAAAAATAACACAAATGAGTTAAAAGAATAGAAAAGAAACTTAAAGTCTGATTCAAATCTGCAACGGCCCACTTGGAGTTTTCCACTATCAGATGGGAGAACCATTAAACTTTTTATCCAAAATGAAGAAAGATGTTTGGAGGTAGAGGAAGTGTGGCTTTAAAGTTCATTTTCTGACCTGTAAAGCATGGTGGTTGCAGCATCATGCTCTGGGGCAGATTCACTGCCATTGGTACTACTGATTTATTGCAAAAAGTAAGTGGAATAAGGTAGGAAGGGGTACACCTTCAAATTCTTCTATTTTGCCCTCAAACCAACAGTTAGATGGTTGAAATTTGGCTGCAAAGTGCTCTAGGAGGAAAATCTCCCACAACACAGATCAAAAGATGGGCCATGCTATAAGCCTGATCCATTTTAAAAAATAAGTACATTTAGGTCAATTCTTATAATAAATCATGATCAGACATCCAGCCGGATTTCTTAGCTATGAAACATTTATGGTAAAAGTCTAACCAAACATAAATGGTGGAAGATATCTGGGCTTCTCTGTATAATTTCAATAGAGCTAAAGCAGGGTCATACTAACAAGATTAAATTATTTGTTAATCTGCTTCAGATATAATTTACTGTACAATATTTATCAATGTGTGGACATTTTCCAAAAAAGTTGACTATCACACCGTGTAACGATGTGGGTCAAATATAAACCCTAACGAAGTGTGCGTGCTTTGTTAGTGGCAGTGGATATTATGATAGCTGGGTGCAGTAAGGACAACTTGTGATCTCTTGTCAGCAGCCAATGAAAATAAAAAGTGAATGTTAGAGACAGATGGAAAGAACAACAAGCAGGAGACAGCAGAGGGGTTTACTGGAGAAAATCAGCTTTATTGACAGAAGATAGAGAGAGGTTACAGATGTCAAAGCAGAGAGAGAGAGAGAGAGAGAGAGGGAGGAGGAGAGGATGTGACAGAAAAAGGAAGTACAGAGAAAGGTGTGCACAATAGAAAATGGCTCTTTATTTTTGTGTTTCAACAGTCCAAATAAAATTGAGCGCAGACAGATAGGGAAACAGAGACCCCTACAGATTCAAAGCGGTACTGCAGGCTAGGCAGAGGGGCTGGTATACTGACTTTCCAATGTGTTTGTCTTTGCTTTCCAACCAAAAAAACAGACACCCAAATAGGGTGGGGACTGCATTGCTCTTCTACATTACCAAAATTTAACAATTGTTTTCTAAAGAAAACCTCACTAGGATGAAAGGAAACACTGTTTCCAGAATGCACATTTTTGGGCACTTTTCTTAAAAAAAAAAAAAGAAAAATGAATTATCCAGGTTTTACCCAACCCAGATAAGTATATGAGGACCATTACTCTCACAGCCCTCAGCCTTAAAAGCCATACAGTCCGCTTGCTGTAAACTGAAAACCTCAAATCACAAGCTTCTTGGAATAACAACTGCAATCAACAGCGGGGAGTTATGCAAGGTTAATGGTGAGATCACACACAGCAAAGCAGTGGGTTGAGTGAAAATATAAAGATCTTCATTGTGTGCTCAAACTGTGATTAAAAGGCATTGCAATACATTTTAAAATCACAATCATAAGAATTCTTCTGTATATCTATAAACATGTGGTAAATAACTTCTTATTAAATAAAATTTAGAAGGTATTTACATTCCTTTTTTAACATAGGAGACCGGCCTCTAGCATACCAGCTCAGTCGCCATTTAACAAGCCTGTTAGATTTAGAGACATTTAATGCAGCTCGTCACGTTAATGCCTGTTTTTGTTTAAACGGTAAAATGCAAATCCATCTTGAGAACTCAGTTTATAATTGTAGACAGAATCACCTATGAAAATATATTTAAGAGACAATTTAATGCTAGGATTATGCTTTGTATTGTAGGTTATCATTTGGTGCTTGAGAAGGTGTTAATGTGGTTCAATAAGGTTAAATACAACCCAACTGAAAGTCTGAAAATCAGAGTAGTGTTATGTCAGATGAATGCCGCTCTGGTACAACCTTTCCATCACTGCCCTTTATGAAATTGCAAATATTTCTGCTTCACTGGTCGTCTAAGTTGAATTAGTTTATCTTCAAGCTAAAGTTAATTTTTCCAGAACAAAATAAAGGTTCCATAAATCTCAATCTGTTTTGTTAAACACCCCAGTTCAGTTGAATAATGTAATGGAAATATTTCAGATTTTAAACTGCTGCTTGTTAATCGTTTGTTATTTAGATTTCCAAATATTATTATTATTATTATCATTATTAATAATAATAATAATAACCAGGTTGTACAAAGTCATTTTCTTATGGCACTTACTGCGGATGACTTAGGAGGTCGCACTTTCCCCTCTTTATGGATATGAAAATAAACAACTGACAGCTCTCTCAGGAGTCAACCGGCAGAAAACATTTTTATTTTCTAAGTGCACATCCTAAATTTAGCGCATGTGCTTGAGAGCTTCACATCAGCTTTAAATGAAATGGCAATTTTACTTTCTTAAGTCTCAGCTGCATTTGATCTAATTAAAGATCTAAAAATAAACAGACTGATGAAACCTGGACTAATTTATTCCAGACATGTTACATTGTTTGAATTAAATTTAAATGAATTAATAATTAAAAATCATAAATGAATCAATAATCAATGTCAGATCTCAGGTACATATACTGGCATGTTTATTAAGTGGAACATTTGGTTAATTTAATTCACTTCTGTCTATTTACAAATGAATTTAATTGGAACTGAAAATTTTATTCATTTTCATGTTCAACCTGTAATCAATCCCTTATCTGAAATTGATTTATCTGTTACTTTTAGTATTTGGTTATAATCTGAAATAAATTAAATCCATTAATTCATTCCTTAACCTTAAAAAAATGGAGATTCTTAGTTTTCCCCCAATTCCGCTGAAATCTAATCTCGTTCTGTTGAATCCTGCCTTATCTTTCATTTCAGCTTGTGAGCCGAATGTAACATGATGCTGCTTATTTATAGTCAATTGTCATAGTGTAAGTCTTTATTGGGACTAATTGCATGATCTGCAGTTAGAAGAGGCTCTATCAGAGTTCCAACATCCAAGATAAATCTACCCCAACTTATAGGTTAAAGGGTTTTAAAAAAATCTTTGACTGTTTTTTAGTAAAAACCAAAACCTATTTTAAAGTATACATTAGAAGAGTTTGAGTTTAGAAAATTGGATGATTCTGTTATTTTTTAATTCAAATAAATGTTGTTCTGCCCTGGGCAAATAAATTAAGCACCTTTCGTTCTATTGTCTATATATATAAATCTATATATATATATATATATATATATATATGGGCAGGTCTAGTTCTGAGATGTCAAACTGAACTGAAGTTAAAATCTCTGCTACAAATTGTTGAAAATATTTAGCCACCTTCGTAGAACAAAGAGACTTTGCTGACTAAGAGCTGGCAGTGCTTTTACTGTTTGTGTTTTTCTTAAAAAGTCAAATTTGTTCAGCTTTGAGCCGCTATTCAGTAACAAAATAATACTGATTAAAAGCATTTTTCATTTCTTTAAAAGCTCATCGGAGCATGTGGTGGTAGTTAAAATTCAGTTTCCACTGTTTTGTGTTAATAGTAAATGAATTTGTGACTGATTAAATATGCGTTCCCACGCTGTATTGGTTTTCAGCTGCCTGTGCTTTTGATAATTAGACACACTGGGAAAAAAAATTAGCTGTTTTGATCCAACTGGCTGCCAAATGGAGATCCAGGCCTTCCTATTGGCTGCTGAGTTAGGAAGAACAAGAATGAGAGGAAATTACCTCAGGAGTGGAACTGCTGGAGTTAACAGAGGAAGCAGCAGAGGGAGAAGAGAGAAAAAAGAAAGTTTCCAGCAGAAACATGCATCATAGGACTGATGAGGTTCACAACAAAATAATGTGGTTGAAAAAAGAGAGTCAAATAAATAAAAGTCTAATATAAATATCTATTTATCTATAATTTGTTAGAACTATCAGTGTTGTCGAGTGAACAGGCACGTAAAGAAACCAAGGCAACAAATACCCACTGCTCCAGCTTCTGCAGAGAGACTCTGTAGCAGAAGAGGTGTGGGTGGGTCCAGTTCGTTCATCTGTCTCTGTGATTGTTTTTGTTGGAGTGTTTCAAACAGAAGATTAACAGAGGAGGATGTGGCCAAAGAGAAAGTAAATGAGGAATAACCAAAGCTCTGTTTGAACATTTAATAAGCTGCATCACCAGAGGAGATGATGTGGTTGCTTGATGTGTGACTGATTGTCTGTAAAGTCCTGTTTACAGAAGGCTAAAGCTTACAGGCAAGCAGCTTTTTTGCTTTTTCTTTATCTTAACCGAGTCTGACTTTTCTATAATCATACAGTTTCTTTTGCAAAAGTATTCACACCCCTTAAACTTTTTCGAAACCTTTCACCTCAAGATCATGAACTTCAACAGATTTCATTGGGATTTCATCTGATAGACCAAAGACGTTTGTGAATAATGTAAAGTAAAGGGGAAAGAATGTTTAATGCTAAACTTCCATTTTCAAATCCAAAACTTTATAGTGTTGCATGCATTCAGCTTCCCTCACTGCAATCATTTCTATGTAGAGACTGAAATTAAATTCCGTTCTTTGCAAAAATAATCTGGATAGCGGATGCCTCTCAGTCTTAAAGGTACAGTGGAGGATTTTCGTGTGTTTTTGAGAAGACTCTCCACTGCAGAATCCCGTACCTGCACCCAAGAGGTAATGCCTATTAACGAGTATGAGAGCATGCACAAGCCCATTTCTCCTCATGCACGCTCTGTTTAAAAAATTGCTGTTGGCATTGCTCAACTATGTCAGACTCACCTCCGGTAAAGTGAAAATGGGGACGAGCACGTAGGACGGCCTTATGTAAATATAACACTGGAATAATTGAGATTAAAGAGGTCCACTTATTTAGATGATCCACCCAGAAAAAGAACATCCTCCACTATACCTTTAGGTCCAACCACATGGTCTCCATTGGATTCAGACCTAGATTTTGACAGGACCATCCTAACTTGGAAACTGCTTTTATCTCCTGTGACCCAAGTTAAGTGCGTCCAGTCAATGATTGGATGCAATCAGCTGGTTTTCCTAGATAGAAACTTTAACCAATCTGACTGTATTGTCTCTGTAATGGGCCTTGGGTTGACACTTGTTGAGAATAAACTGAATTGCATTGAATATTTTGTCTTTTGTAGTCCGTTATAAAGTTTTCTTCTTGGATCATACTTGAGTAAACACCATCCAACTGCACCAACTTTGACCAGCTTCTATATCCCTCTCAAAGAAAAGCATCCCCACATTATGATGCCTCCAACACCATATTTCACAATGTGGATGGTGTTTTCAGTTCACTTACAATGTCAAGTTTCTTCCTTATACATATACCTGCATATCAACGGTAAAAGCTAACATTTGGCCTCATCAATTAGAACACCTACTACAACTAAGGCCTTGTCTCCACAATCGCTTGTTGAACAAAATAGGAGAAATACTTTCTTTCAAATGTTTCCTTCTTCCCTCAACTTTTCCCTAATATTTATGAAACATTTTGAAATCCATTCTATTTTGCTTTGTGTTGGTCTAGCAAATGGCATTCCAATAAAATAAATACACCATGTAAAAAAGTTCAAGAGGTATGACTGTCCTTACAATGTTCTATAGCAGCACAACCACAGCATATCACCTGCATTTTGGTGTTAATCTGAAGTCACAAAATACTGCATTGTCTGAGGAGACAGCAGATTGAGATGTTAACAAGGGAGGTAACAGGAGAGCAAAAGTGATCAGGTGGCTGAGTAAAAAGTCAAAAGTGAGACGAGAAATGGAGTGTTTGTGCACGTTTGTGCTGGTTGATCAGTGTCCAGAGGAGGAAGCCAGAGCTTCTGTTAGTAATCATCCAAACACAGAGGAGAGGAAGGTGATAATAAAAGGTTGGAAGAGGGAGAAGATTCAGTCACATGAGGATGCAGCACTGGCACCGTTTCCTCTTGTCCGTACCTGTGGCAGGGGTGAGGCTGGGTGGTGGGGCTATGTTTTCCTCCTGGTTTGCAGGGGGCGATGAGGCGCTGTCTGGCTCACGCCCGTCAGATGACAGTTCCGTGCTGACTGCCTCGGATGTGGCCGGCCGTCCAGACACCAGGTCGGCGGCGGTGCCGTCGATGATGGAGATGTCGGTGACCGTCTTCTCCCTCAGAGATTTCTCGTCATCTTCGTCAATGAGCACAACCTCAGCCTTCACAGCACCGTCAAACCCGAGCAGCCTCCTGCTCTCACTTGTGTCCTCAACGTCCTGGTAGCCAAGGAACACCATGGTGACAGGGTGCTCTGTGCTGGCCGGGGGTAAGGAGCTGAGCTCATTGGGGGCTGAGGAACCCGGTTGGGACGTGATGGGAGTAGATGAAGGGGGCATCATGCCCAGCCGGGTTTCCCTTTGGAGAGTGACCTGGGCTGGTGGGCTAGAAGGAATGGATGGTGGGGCACAGGAGGGCGGTGACAGATCATCAATATCTGCTGGGGAAACGTAAGCTTGAGGAGCAGCTGGGGTCACAGTCACCTGACCCCTCCTGCCGTCTGTCCCCACTCCTGCGTGTGACGGCCTGGCAGCCCGCTGGACTAACTCATCAACCTGTGCAGAGCTCCAGCCGTTCTCCATGCTGCTGGTTGAGACGCCCCCAGAGGAGGTGACCTCATAGACCACCTTCCTACCGTCGTCGTAGACCTTAACCCCACGTGAGGCCGCCTCCAATGGGCTGACACGATTAGCCGAAAGGATGCGTTGCTCGCCTGTGTGCGGGTCGTGCTGCACGTTGATCTCCATGGCGAACATTGCTGTTAGAACAGGGGGAGAGGAGATGGAGGGGAGGGTGGGGAGTAGTGAAAAAGGGGGTGAGAACAGAAAGGTAGGTGAGGGGATGAAGTGTGGGGACACAGAAACAGCGTCTAAAAAGGTGATCATTAGAACCAAATCTGTTATTGCAGGATATGCTGTTAGTTAAACACAACCAGTTAATCCGGAAACCTGAGAGGTCAAATCAGTATGAGACACCAACATATTTAACTGTTAACATGTCTGACAGGCGACGGTTGATTGGAAACCCCTATCAGATATCGGGGTCTTTTCTAGTGCACTTTACATTGGACTGTTATGTCTTTCTTTTTGCATCTCATTTGTTACCAAATAACATGAAGTACATTTATATCTGGGTTCATTTGTTATGGCAAGGCTAAAATTTTCACTCACAGGGCAAGATACACTATATTGCCAAAAGTATTTGCTCACCTGCCTTGACTCACATATGAGCTTAAGTGACATCCCGTTCCTAATCCATAGGGTTCAATATGACGTCGGTCCACCCTTTGCAGCTAGAACAGCTTCAACTCTTCTGGGAAGGCTGTCCACAAGGTTTAGGAGTGTGTTTATGGGAATTTTTGACCATTCTTCCAGAAGCGCATTTGTGAGGTTGCACACTGATGTTGGACGAGAAGGCCTGGCTCTCAGTCTCCGCTCTAATTCATCCCAAAGGTGTTCTATCGGGTTGAGGTCAGGACTCTGTGCAGGCCAGTCAAGTTCATCCACACCAGACTCTGTCATCCATGTCTTTATGGACCTTGCTTTGTGCACTGGTGCACAGTCATGTTGGAAGAGGAAGGGGCCAGCTCCAAACTGTTCCCACAAAGTTGGGAGCATGGAATTGTCCAAAATGTCTTGGGATGCTGAAGCATTCAGAGTTCCTTTCACTGGAACTAAGGGGCCAAGCCCAGCTCCTGAAAAACAACCCCACACCATAATCCCCCCTCCAACAAACTTTACACTTGGCACAATGCAGTCAGACAAGTACCGTTCTCCTGGCAACCGCCAAACCCAGACCCGTCCATCAGATTGCCAGATGGAGAAGCGCGATTCGTCACTCCAGAGAACGCGTCTCCACTGCTCTAGAGTCCAGTGGCGGCGTGCTTTACACCACCGCATCCGACGCTTTGCATTGCACTTGGTGATGTATGGCTTGGATGCAGCTGCTCGACCATGGAAACCCATTCCATGAAGCTCTCTGCGCACTGTTCTTGAGCTAATCTGAAGGCCACATGAAGTTTGGAGGTCTGTAGTGATTGACTCTGCAGAAAGTTGGCGACCTCTTCGCACTATGCGCGTCAGCATCCGCTGACCCCGCTCCGTCAGTTTACGTGGCCTACCACTTCGTGGCTGAGTTGCTGTCGTTCCCAAACACTTCCATTTTCTTATAATACAGCTGACAGTTGACTGTGGAATATTTAGGAGCGAGGAAATTTCACGACTGGATTTGTTGCACAGGTGGCATCCTATCACAGTTCCACGCTGGAATTCACTGAGCTCCTGAGAGCGACCCATTCTTTCACAAATGTTTGTAAAAACAGTCTGCATGCCTAGGTGCTTGAATTTATACACCTGTGGCCATGGAAGTGATTGGAACACCTGATTCCAATAATTTGGATGGGTGAGCAAATACTTTTGGCAATATAGTGTATATGGTTCATTCATTCAATAATTGAATTGGATCAGAATCAGATATTGAATAAATATGCTTAGATCAGGTATCTGTATCAGATTGGATCAGAAAATACTGAAAAAACAATAGATCATGCATATAAAATTATCCAGAACAAAAGATCTATTGCCAAAGTATTTTAATTATGATTTAAACAGTTTTAAAGCAGACAAGACGTCCTTTTTGTTTCAGCATCAACGTTTTGACTTTTTAGAAAAAGGGAGTTGCGTATAAGATTTGCGCTTTTTTTTTTCTTTAATGTAATTTCTTTTACTCCGTTGAATAAATGTGCTTAAATTAGGATTTTAGCATAGTTTCATTCAGTGATTATGCTTCTGTAATTGCAGCACAATGAATTTAGAGGAACTTTTCAGTTTTTTTAACCAGGGTGCCAATTAAAACAGCTCCCACTCTGAATGCCGAAACTGCTCTGCTGCTGAAGTTGACCTTTTGTTTTTCGGTTCTAACTGCACAGTCAGCAGAACTTCATTCAATGAATGAAGCTTGCAAGATAAAGAACCTACACCATGATGAAAAATGTCATTCTCAGTTTCTATTGATGATTGAGGCATTTTTAAAGGTAAATTAGTTCAATCCGTTGTTTCATTTTTTTAAAGTAAAGCTGTGATTTTTCTTGTAGTTATAGTGTACTAGTGAAAGTACAAGTTTTCTCAAAAACAGAAACAGAAAGTATTATTTTATTCATGGTACCATTTAAGTTTCATGTCCGTATTTAGTAGGATAAATTAACCTGAGTAACCTTTTATGAACTTGATAGTTGAGAAATTGGCTCAAATATTAGTGTCTGTTCTCGTGAGGTCAAACTGGTCATAATCCCTCTTGGCGCAGCCCCAAAACCTTTCTGTCCTCCCTCCCTTCCCTCCCTCCCTCCCTCTTTCTCTCCTCCCTTGTCCTTACCAGGTCTTGATGTGGTGTGCTCTCCAGAGGCTGGTCGTCTGCTTTGGAGATAAGCAGCCAGGTCTAGGTGGTTGGGGTCAGGATCTGTGTGGTCCGGGATAGGGGCGGACATTCGGCCGGCAGCATCTAGTGTGCGGGAGCGCAGGAGTAGAAATGGTACATGGTCAGTGAGATGAGAGAGAATCTCACTCAACTCCAACTGTGGGCTGTTTGGGATACGTAAACATGAGCACGCTGGGGACACACACATACACACCTCGGTGATGTGAAGCCACACCCGTGCAGAAAATAATACAGAACCCAGCCTCCCTACAGGAAAGCTAAGCCCTCCCCTGTGTGACCCTGACCGCCCCATCCACACAAACACTGCCTCCCTCTCCGTTTCAGCGTTAGAGCTGGTACCCCTGAGGTACAGTGCTTATGCAGCAGAAGTATGTGCATCTCTATGGTTGTCTATGAGTCTTTCAGATGTGTGTCTATATGCATGTGTGTGTGTGTCTCTAGGAACAATACATTAGGGGCTTATGAGGCTTGTTGGTGAACAGTGGGGAGATAAAGGCAGTGGCTGCAGAGTCATGGCCTTGTGTGTGTGCACGAGCTTCAATAGTCTCACTGAGCTTCATAGTGTGTGAGTTTTGTTTTTGTCCCAGAGCCGGTATATATATGTATGTCTATGCGAGTGGCCGTGTGTGCAGCTGACTGTGTTTGAGGGATTCAGTAGCTAACTCAGGCCTCCATCTCTCCTGCCTCAGCGAGACTATTATTCACACATCCTTGCAGATGAACACAAACATAATTCTCGGTCAAGTTGTTGCACTTTCAATAGGTGAGTTTGTGTGTGTGGATGATTCTCATACATTTTCTCATTACCAATTACCATATCAACTACAATGAAGGGTTTTATTATAGACCCTAGAGTCAGCACAAGAAGAGAATAGAAAGTGCTGCGGTTGGTTTTGTCATTATAATTTTGCCCAAAAGAGTAAAATATCCTATGGGGCAAGTAGTTTACATTTACAATATTTTTAAGGACATAAACATGGTTTACAAAAAGAGTTGGTCTAGAAAGATGTCTTTTCTGCAGCACATGTAGGAAATTACAAAAATGCTTGAATGCAGTAAAGTGGTAAAAACCTCAGTGGCTTCTACGACCCTACTGGTCTGTTATCCTTCCACTATATGATTTTAATAGCTATCTTATCTGCACAAGGGTGTTTTCCAATAGTCTGTGAGACATCCCTATATATACGAAAGGCTTCTACATCTGCATCCATAGTGTCTGCCCTCCTGTAGAACAGGAAAAGCTGCCAGAAAATTTCAGCTGCTCAACCAGCAGACATGATGGTTTTTATGGTTGTTGTTTTTTTCCCCCTTGTCCTATCTTCAGTATTGCAGATAGGCTAAAGTTTAAGCAATAATGCTGCCCAAGAACTCATAACTTCCCTTGGTGCCTCGGCAAACCATCCAATATGAGCAGTTTAGAGGTATTTACACCCCCAGCACATCGCTGGTGTGTGAGGATCATGATGAAAGAACTGCGATTTTGGAGGTGGAGGTCTCGGATTGCTTAATTGTTTGAGATTTTTGTGAGTTTCCTCGGTTTTAAAAATGTGCCGATGCAGATGCCATGATTATCATTTGGATCACCAAGGGTGTTGGAAAGTTGAAATGTTGGCAGCTTAGTTTCAGCATCTTTCAAGGCCAACACACATGACTTCAAACAGTGGTGGCTCCAGACATGCAACTACTACAGTAGAAAGCTTTCTGCAGGTTTAAAAGTCAGAGAAACCTCATGTTCCACAACGCATGCTGGAGGGAAAATGGGATTTTTACACCACCTTAGGAAGCCCGTCTACAAGAATCATCTATGTTCTGCCTTTTTTTTTGTGTTGCGATGTGGTTTTACTTAGTGTGAACACATAAAAGGCCAAATGGAAGCACTACTCTGGGCTCATACGTATGTGAGCATCTTTACATATCTCGTTTTTATTTGCCATACCTTTATCTTGGGTCATCAAGCTCTGCAACAAGACAAAAAAAAAATTACTTAGCATATTGAAGTAAATGAGTTCAATAAAATATTTTTTAATCTCTAACCTCCTGTTTACCAATATGACTAAGTATGTATCATGTCTTATTTTGTGCTTTCATTTATAATAAGATTTTCTTATAGTTTTCATCAGCAGTATAATGAGTTCATATTTTAAATAAAAAAAAAGTAAACTAAAACACTTTGTTTAAATTCTGATCAGCAGCTGGTTTTCAAGGAAATCACATTTTAAGTAAAAACCAATAGATTTCCTCAGATGTGTTGAATTTATTCTGAATACCTTCTGCAGATCTTCTATGGAGCGTTCGGTCTCTTTTAGACGCTCGCGGAGAACTTGCTCTTTGGCAGAAATAAGAGACTCTTCACTCTCAAGTGCACCGATCTCAGACTCCAACCTGCAAACAGAAAAAACAAAAAAAAAAAAAACAAAAACATTAATGCATGTACAAATGAAAACTGTTTTAATGGAAAGTAGGTAAACTCTTTTAGCCCAATGATAGGAACCTCTTTTCCTGCATCATTCTTTTCACTATGATGAAGGAAAAAATCTCATTTAGCATACATCAAGGTTACAAAAAACTGTAAACATGACAGCTAAGGACGGAGCTGGAGTTTTGTTGTTTTTACTTCAATAAGAGGTCCAATTCCTGCCATTTTTTTCCTGAACCTTGAGAATTTTAAGAGAACTTCACAATTCCACAAACTTCCCCATAAACAAAGCTGTGTTTGTATGTAAGCAAGCACACTCCATGTTCATGGACATTTAAGAGATAGATCTAACAACAATACAAGGAAACTCTCTGGGAGGAGGACCCGGGTTTGTTTCCTCGCTGCAAAATATGTTCCTCGTGGGAAATTAGGTATTTGTGAGGTCAGTGCATGTAAGAATGCGTATGTGAAAGGTATTAGGGTTCAAAACAATACCACATCAACAGGCAGTCCTTCTGTTGTGTTCAAGTGGTGCTCACTCATAAATTAGGGAACCTATGACCATGAATGAGTTGCAGTCCATGAGGTTTTGACTGTACCGTTTGATTCCAGGGACATTTTATTAAAATGTTGGTAGAGTTTGAGGATGTTATTTGAAAGCCATACTGTAAAGATTTTCTTTTGTTAGATTAGAGGGTGTTGCTTTGAATTTACACAGGGACCAAGTACCCTTCTTTATTTGCACTCATGCACAACAACTCCCACATATTAAATGAATTAACATGGGTGTATGAAATTGTGGCAGAATTAGTGTCAATTTGATCAATTAAATTTGATTTATTCAGTTCAGTTCAACTAATCTACAGTTTATTGATCCCCAAATTGGGAAATTTCAGTGGGAAAATGAGACACAAAACTTGGAAGCAAAACTGTTCTTTTTCCCTTCTTACACAGGATTTTTTTGAAAGCTGAGCACAGAATCGGCCTCCGTTATGCCTCTCCAATGTATTTTCTGGAGAAGAACAGTTGCTTTATTCAGCGTTAGCTCAGGGTTATCTATGAAAAGACCTTAAATGGTCCATGTACACACAAAGTACTTTTAATTGTCCTTGCTTAAAGGAGACCTTAAACAAATATAGCCATACAAGGTAGCTGCCATAACTCCGAAGATTGTTATCAGAGTTTATTGTCTTGTGTAGCGTTGTGCTGACATGAAAGATCAGATGCTTTATCTTTATTTTTATTTATCTCATTTTTGTTTGTGAGTTTGCATCATACTCTCTGGATATTATGCTCCTTGGTTATTTTATTTGACTGTAAAACCCCATTAGCAATGCATTCAGTTTCTGTGGCACACAAATGACTTTAATGTTTGAAAATAACCAAATTTAACCACCAATCAAAAAATGAAGCAAATTTTCAAGGTCAGGGTCCACTGGATCTCATCAGGTTTTTTTGGGTGCCATCTAGTGGCTGAAACAGCAATTAAATTTATATTAAAAGGTCGGTTTTTTCTTTATAAAATGCAATCAAACCCCCACCGGACTGTAACCCATTGATTTTTCCTGATTATGCCTGGGAGGAAATGCTTTCTACGTCTTACACCATCTAACATAGAAGGGAAGACCTTCACATCTAGCTCTACGAGTGTTTGTTTCCCCCTATGATTCAAAGTGTAGGCAGTGAGACACTAAGACAACAAATGAGAGAGAGAGAGAGAAATAATAATAGTAGATCTAAAGAGACAACCTCAGCCTAATTTTCCTGTGAAGAAATATACTGATGTTTACTGACAAACATCTGGTTTATTCGTAAATTCCTTTCATACCCAGAACCCCCAAAAAATGAAAAAAAAAAAAAATAATAATAATAATAATTTAAAATTATTAACAGATTTTTCCCAACTAACAAAGGAAAAAAAACAACAACTTTGACATTATAAACTGTGGTTTTTGTGAGTTGAAAGTGAAAGTCTGGTACATCTTTTCTTTGATTGCACTGTAGTTGAAAGCTTGTGGCTTGATTTTCTATTGTGAATCCAGTCTAAAGGAATTCAGTTACCTGACTTACCCTAAGATAAGTGTTATTTGGTATGGTTACCAAAAAATTGAGGTAATGAAGTTGCTGTTAATATTTTAGTTTTATTAGTAAAATTTTATTTACAAAAATTTCTTCAAATGTTATCCATTTATATCCCATTGGAAAAATTAGACAAAATCCTATGTAAAATCTTTAGAATTTGTAAGAACCCAAAGTAATGGTAATTTTCTATCTTTTGTGGGTAAATTTAATACAATGCTTTAAAACCCTGTCCTAAATCTATGTATAATATAATGTTGCCCCTTTATTATTATTATTTATTTTTTTTAATTATTTTTTATTATAGTTCCCTCTCCTTTTATCATTGGTTTTCTTCTATATTAAGATATCCTTTATACACTTTCTGTCAATGCTGTTGTTTATGCAGTTCTGTACTGGTACCTGATGTAATTTACAGTGGTTAAATTTTTATTTTTTTTTTTAAGGAAAAAAAAATTTTTAGTAATACTTCTCCAAGTTCTTTAAGAAAGGTCAATCTAAAAACCAAATCAAGAGAAACTGTTTGCTTCCGACTAAAACAGTAAACCAATCAGATGTAATGTGATGCCAAAATAAAAAAACAAGACAAGAAAACAACAAAAAAAAAACAAAAAAAACAAATCACTTGACAAAGATTTAGCATTCACATCTTTTAGATTAAGATCTTCTTTTACTAAAACGTTTCTGGAAGTAGTCGGCATTCTTTGTTTTCTGCCTTGTATTTTGCTACTCAAATATAGCAGAGCTCTTTGTTAACAACTCACTGTCATGGCCTTAAATTATCACACAAAGCTCTCTGTGCCAGTCTGAAGGCTTCATTCGTCCTTTTGTTTGAAATTCAAAAGATTCCAGAAAGACTTTCATATATAGTCCCTTTCAGAAGATGGATCCATTTCATTTATTTTTCTTCATATATTCTTTCAAGACCCATGTGCTGAACTTGTGTTGTTTTTTTGCTAAAGCTTTAATCCAATAGTCACACTTTTCACTGCAATATGAAAGAAAAGAAAATTTCAAAGGGATTTACAGTAATGTTTGCAGATGTTTGATAATCATTGCATATAAATACCATACAAAAAAATGGACATGCTGCCTTCTTTATTATCTGCCTTCTTTATTATTTGCTTTTTACATAAAACCATTTATCTGATGTATAATTATTTTTTCCCTTTCTAATCAGAGAGGGGAAAAAAAAGTAAATTAACCAAATCCATTGAGGTTATAATCGTGAAGTTTGTTATACCATGAAGAGCATCTGTTCTGCTTCTGAGGAATACTTCAAACTGTGCAGCATTCAGAAATTGTCTATTTAAAAATTATAAAAAAAATTGTATTCTTTCGAATAGTTTTAGCTATCAGCAGGTTTCAGGTGATATCAGAAAATGTTACTTTATTTGTGTTAACACAAAATGGAATATTTTAATGCTTCCTTTACAGAGGGACACATTTCGGAATAGACTGTCATACAAAGAAAAAAAATCTCATTTAAAAGGTCTCAGCAAGAGTGTGTCGCTCTGCACTGATAGGAGATTCTTTAGACAGAAGTTGACAGATTTTACCTAGTTATAACTAAAAAACAAAGACAGTAAGTCTTTAAAGTTTCGTTTCAACACTCAAGCTGAATGCAATGACTCAGGAAAAACATAGCTGTGAGGAACTGCTTCCATAAAGTTGTGCAAATCTTAAGATGGGTCAATAAATTAAAAGCTAAAAGACTAGAAATGTAGAAAAAAAGGCTTTATGAGGGCTCAAGCTTGTCAAGGAGATAAAAGAACATTCTGTTTTACATTTTTTCAATGTAAGATTGTAATTTTGCAATAGGAGATGCATCCATTTACATATTCTTCATATTGTTTCTACCAGAGAAATACCTGCAGAGGGTGCTATAGCTTTAGCAATAATTGACCTCATCTTACAGCTAGGTGTAGGAATTCAGGTTAGGAAAATAAACTTATGAAAGCAAATATTTACCAGGCGTCATCGTGGAAGGAAGCTGACTGCAAGGAATGGGGGAATATTTGTTTTATTAAACACACTCGGATGCATAGATAATTTTTTCTGCATGTCTTTTGCAGGCCTTCTAGATTTTAAATCTGCAGTTATCTCTGCCTGATTGTCAGTGTATATGAGATATAAAACACAGAAAAACACAGTGAAATGCTGGCAACAACAGCAAAATGAGTAGGCACACTTCATCTGTTTCATCTCCAAGGAGGGCAGAGCTGCACCTCTGTGTTAGCATCCAAAATGCATCACACTTCCAAAACCTGCAAAAGCTAGAGCTACCTCTGTGAGCCCCCCCCCGAATATTCTGCCAAGATTATGTAACACAGTAAAGAGCTTTTAACTGAGCTTGTTATGATAGGTTAAGTTTGCTGTAACCAGAGTTCCTGCTCCCAGATCTCATGTGCCAGATCCCAGAACTTAAAGGTCTTTGGGTCTGGTAATTTATTGATAGCTACAACAAGATAAGATGCAACAATATTGATCTGCAAAGTAGGGGCAGAATTCAGCTGGGAAAGTCAGATGGACTTTGATTACACACATCAACAATGTTGTGTGGTTATGCAACTACATTAAACACACATGAAAGTGTGAGAAAACTGGGCCAGGGTGTATTAATTACACAGCAAAGCCACAGTTAATTCTGATACTTGCACCGTCAGTAAAAACAAGCACAAAGGCATTTTCTTGCTGCAATGGTTTTGCTTTAAATAGACTGGTGGCATATAACTGGACCATCAGAGGCAGATGCATGCATGGAACGGAAACCACACAGATCCCTCACAATGATGGCGACAACAGCACAGATCCGTCTGCTGCTACATAAAACGAGCAATAATCCAAAAGCAGTCTGGTGTGGGCAGGCATGGGTCAGTGCCACCCTGTGAAACGACCTTCCTCTGCTAAATATTCCTCTTTGTGTTTACTTATCCCAGCCATGTAATGATAGAGATGTCTGGAAAATCACCAGTGCTGCAGCTACACTCTCTTATTCGGGCCTGTCGTGTTAGTCTTCTTCTTTACACAATAAAAAGATCTTCTCTGTTTCTGTCAGTGTTCCCTTTCCTTCCTATCAGTGTTGGAAGTACAGTGCCCTGCCAAAAATATCCATCTTTTGCAGCTGTACGGATGTCATTAGGGCTTTGTTCATCCATCATTGAAAATATTCTTTGAGAAATAGCTCAAACTTAACAGTTGCTTTGGTATAAATCTCTCCATTGTAGCTATGGTTGTATACATGGTTGTTTTCTGCTGTAAGGTAAATTTCAGCTCCATTATAAAATCTTTTGCATCCTCTAACAGTTTTATTTTTCGTTTGTTAGTATTACATCCATATTTCTCACCACTTTCCCTCTCCCTGCAAAAAAATAAAAAGAAGAGACCTCTGCCATGGAAGCCAAAATAGTCAGGTTTGGTCTCATTTGACTAAAGCACCTTCTTCCTATACTTGCAGAGGTGGATAAAACAAGCCCAGTAAAACAAGCCTAGTCAAGTTTCCCTTCATCTTGTTCCCTTAGCTAGGTGATTAGCCCCCAGTCCGTGCTATGCAACTGGAAATGAAAAAGGTGGGAACTGATCTCTATACAGGCTTTTGAGTTCCTACACCTGGGTCATCCAGCTCCGATGTTTGGTATGTCCACTGCATGGGTTATAACAGTCTTTTTTATGGTCTCCTTTAAAAAAAAAAATGCTTTTTATGCCACTTTTTCATGAAGACCACATTTCTGAATTGCATAACTAATAGTTATCCGCTTGAGCTGTGGATTTATGCAGCTCAGCCAGAGGTCCAATAGGCCTCATGGCTGCTTGCTGTCATTTTAGGTAGATAGTCATGTCTTGGTAGGTTTGATATTTTTGCCATTTACAGTTTTGGAGAGTGGATTGAAAAGTAATCTGTAAACCTCTCTGAAACCCTGACCTGTATGATGTGTTCTTGGTTTTTATAATGCTTTTTGTTATATTTATATGTTTTAACAATTCCCTAAAGCTTTGAAATCTGTGAAAACGGAATAGTTTTCTACTAAAGGTTTGCTTTCTCTGAATTTCATTTAAGAACAGGGTGACAGAATAAAGGGAGGTGAGTACAAACAAATTAACATTTCAGTTTTGCATTTGTAAAAAAATCAGTGCATCGTACGAACACAACAACATCCTCCATCAATCTCTGCTGGTGTCCTTCAGGGATGTGCTTTGGGCCCAGTCTTGTACACCATTAACACTCGCAAATGGGCAAGCCCTGCCATCAATATTGATGGCAGGGCTTGCAGCAGTTTCCACCATCTAGGGATTTGCATTTACCAAATATTTATGGGTATTGTGATACATTTCTAGTTTAATTGTTTAAATTATAGTTGGAAAAAAAAAAGGTTAGAATTAGCTGTGATTATAAAAATAGTTCAATTGTGAATTTTTGCCAAATTTGAAGAATTAAATGCAGTTATTTTAGGATGTTGATATAGATCACACTTCTTTGTCTAACCTGTGTCCTGAAGAACCCTATTTTACATTTAACTTTGTTTATAAAGAGTAGCGTTTGTGATACTTGAGCTATGATTGCTGTGGCATGATTCACAACGATACATTTAGCTAAGAGCGACTTCAAAGATTTAACATCAAATTTTATTGATAGTACCACAAAATATCCTGATAGGATTTTATGGCCCTGTCTCCCAACCATACAACCACCTCAATCTAAAAACTAAGAAAACCACAGAAACCATCATTGACATCACTGAGGATCACATAACAGCCAGACCCCTTTTCAAATAAAATGAAAACGAAATAGAGCATCCTGACCTATGGATGCATTATCAAGACTTATCAGTGGATCGCTAGGTACTCACTCCCACGCCCAAAGAAGATCTAATAAAACCATATTCTGACCTTTCGGATCACCCTTCTAACCCAGGATACTTTGTTTTCACACTTTTCACAAATTCTAACACAGATTTTATCAGCTGAACAACTAATCTCTAATGCACTGACAATGAAGCTGCTAATTAGAAACAACATGTTGTATGAGTACAGATCACAATAAAGATTTAATAAAAAAATATTGCTTCTTCAAGTATTAAGTATTTTTGTCAGCCTGTTAAAGGATGTCCAATAAATACATTAAAATCAGTGGTTGGGTTATCAAAAATAGAAAAGTTCCAGGTACTGTATAAAGAGCGGTATCATTACTTTATGTGATTTGTAGTTTAAGGCTGACAGCATATAAAGCTGCTGTTGTTGTCCAGATATATTTGCAGGGTTTTTTTTTAAAAAACAACATGTTTTTCATTAAGTTTTTCTACATTCCAGTGCGTGTCTGAAGGGACGTTTGTTCACTCCTTGCTAAGTAGCTCAGTTGCTCTCTGAAGACAAACACAAACCAGCACACTCTCAAAAGCTCGACAGAAATAAAAGGCATTCATATATGTGTAACTCCTCTGTCTTTGCTCACAGAAGTGTCCTCTAGAGCATGTGGCATTGAAATATAAACATCAAGGACGGGCAGGACATCTGGGCTGGGACCAGAGTTCAGAAACAGTTTTATTGTAGGAGGATGGAAATGTGTGTGTTACCATCACATTAATCCACATATGATCTCACCTTTATGCACCACATCTATCTCACTCTCACTGCCACTCCAGCTCATGTAGATAATTTACTGAACCCTAACAGTTAACCTCTGTCCCTCTCAGCAATGGAAAGACTCCAGATTCCTCCCCCCAGCCTTACAGGATATTCTGGGATGGTGTCCCACAGTGAGTAAATATAGGCGACACACCGTCAGCTTGCAATGCGCAGGCACACATCCCCACGCTCACACTCAAACACGTGCTTGTCTGTCTCCGTCCTCTCCTGTCCAAATATCTAGACAGAAATATCGCCCCACCTTCGCACAATGACATGAGACTAATGACAGAGTTCTGCAGCATCCATTCACACCCAAGGTTCACTTTTAACTGGGTGATAGCTATCACATAGAAAAGATCCCTCAGGTCTTTCTCTAAATGTTGTCACTTGATCTGATTCTTTAAATATTTATCTTTGTTGCTAAAGTGAACTGAAAAAAAATTGTAAGGGAACTATTCTAATTCAAAATTGAACTTTATTGATCTCACAATGGAGAAATTCACTCTCTGCATTTAACCCGTCCCCTTGGGCTGCTATTGTGTGACACCCGTGGAGCAGTGTGGGGATAAGGGTGCTGCTCAGGAATGCAGAGTGGAGGCTGTGGGGATCAAACTGGGTACTTGCAACCTTCTCAGAGCAGAAGCAAACTTCTCTAACCACTAGGCCAACACTCCCTACTCCCCAATTCCTCTTGTGTTTATCTAGAAAACACCATTAAAACTTGGAACCGCCAGAAGAGATTCGGCTAGCATTAAATATTTCAACTATTTAGTGTTGGCCTAGTGGGTAAGAGCAGTGAGCTTGTGCTCTGAAAAGGTTGAAAGTGCCTGGTTCGATCCCCACAGCCTCCACTCTAGGTTCCTCAGCAAGACCCTTAACCCCACACTCCTCCCCGGGCGCCACACAATGGTAGCCCACTGCTCCCCAATAGGATGGGTTAAATGCAGAGATAAACTTCTTCAGTGTGAGATTAATAAAGTTCAATTACTATTATAACTGCTATTTTAAGTTCACAGAGAGGCATGATTGGAAGCACTACCTTGCAGAGGAACATCCTGGGTCCACATCCAAAGATGCTTTCACACAATCACAAATTAATGCACATATCAATAAGCATACTTTTAAAATTATATTAAATTTTTGTCCTTTCAAAGAACTACAGTTTATTCCTTTGCTGTTGCGTACTTCAGTCATAATGTCATTTCTAGTTCCAATGATCCCAGTATTACAAAGGTTAACACACAATGCCCTATACTAAGATTAACATTAACTTAACACCCTTAAAAAAATAAAGATGAGCTTACAAAATGTTTATGCAGTAAATGCAACATGCTTTCTTGTTTGCCTGTCCATTTAACAGATAACAGCTGGTTTGAATTATTGGATTTCATTGGCTTAAGAAACTCTTTGAGACTTCCTCACAAGTCTTTTGTGCTTTTCCTGACTGGATCAGATTTTAGAAATGTCAAACATCTGAACTTTTCCTTATTGCAACACTTATTGCAGTTCTGACATCTTGGGTCAGAATGGAACCTGAACTGCGTGCTCTATCTAGATGTGGTCAAACCTCACTGCTGTCTGCTTAAAGTAATACAGCAAGGATTTATTCTGGCATCTTATACTGGCTTTGAAACTGATTCCTGTTGCGCAAACAGCAAAGTTTTTTTTATTTTATTTCTTTTTTTGGGGTTGGGCTTCTTTGTTGAAATTGCTGTTATTTTATTGCTCATGCAAGTTTACCAAGTATAATAATGTTTTAAAATACTGCTTTGTCCTGCTACAGTGAAAGGAAAAAAAAAATGCAGAAACATGAGCCTCAAGTGCTATTAAAAGCCTAACTGGTTTTGTAAGTAATTAAAACCACCAAGAGCAATATGTCTGTTTAAGAGTGTCAGACAGCAGTTCTGTTCAACAGCAGCTGAATGAAGTGATTCATATGAAAACAGATCCACTTAACAACTGTACTGTAGCCTCACAATACTGGCTCTTTGACCATTCACTACTGTTCTGTTTACACCAGATCGTCTATTGGCTCCGTGTTCCTGACACCGTCTAATGTTGATGTTATTGCAAAGCAAGTGATAATCCCCAGCATTTAACAGAGTCTCTTTCATGCACTGCAGTGACAGATGAGGGGTTGGAGTTAGAGTGTGTGGTAGTGATGGCGGACAGAACCAGAACATCTGGCTCGGCTTTGATCTCTGCATCCCAGAAGAAGAATTCAAGTCCCTATCAGTTTAAGTTCATGTCTTAAAGGTGCAAGAAAGTCATGATGATGTCATCAAGAATTAGTTTACTGTCATTTTATATTGGCCAACCTCTGAAACACAGAGAAATATAGTTTTGTCTCAGGGTGTTTGTTCTGTCAGATGAAAATTTATTTCATAAAACTTCTTCTTTAAACCAGCAAAACTGTACAGACTGACATTTTTTCGGGAATCCCACGGGTCACGGGATTCCCGTGGGATGGGAGTCAGTATTAGTAACGATCACCCGATTTTTCACCCGCGCTCAAAAAAACAAAACAAGAAGTGGTGCAGGAGCGGGAGTCATTCTGAATGGGAGCGGGATGGGATTGGGAGTAATTTCACCAGGAGTGGGACGGGACAGGATTTAGATTTCTACTCTGGCCCGGGATCGGGACGGGACACAATTTGTTTCTGTGGGAGTGGGACAGGACAGGAGTGAAAATCCACTCCCGTGTCAGTGTCTACAGTACATGGAAAGGTTTAGGATTGCTAGCCATGATATTATAAGCTTATAACTATTGTATAATAGCACAATAAAGAGTAGCTATATTCCCTGATCATTTTCTACATTCAGTTTAATTCAGTTTATTTATATAGTGCCAATTCACAACACATGTCATCTCAAGGCACTTTACAGTTCACCAGATCATACAGTCAAATTGTTTACAGGGTTTTCTATCTAAGGAAAACGAGTTGATTGCATCGACTTATTGACTCGAATGCAATCCCTCTCACTAAGCATGCTTGTAGGGACAGTGGAGAGGAAAAACTCCCTTTACACAGGAAAAAACCTCCAGCAGAACTAGACTCAGACCAACTGGGGTTCAAGGAGATGGAAGCAGAGATACACATCCTGTCATTCTATTAATACAACTTAAATTTATATATTTGACCAAAAAAAATTTGGACATAAAAATCTAGGAAAAAGAAAATGTTACATGATTTGAAATAAAAAAAAAATGGTAGTGGATTTTATTGTGATCTCCCTAAATGAAATTCAATGCAACCAATTATCTTGACAGAGTAGCTAACTATCAATTTTTGTCCCCACATCATGTTTTTTCTTTCTCAGTATGAAAACATTGTTCTGCAAAGAACTGGGTTCATTTGAAGAACATAAGTAACAAACAGCAGTAACTTGAAGATCAGGGAACACAGCAGGAAGGCCGGGAGAACGTTCGTGGAAATGTTTAAAGTGGGACAGATGGTTCAGAGCATGGTTCAACCCATCTAAGAAAAAATGGTAAGAGGATGACACAAAGGCAATCCTGTCAAAAACTGGAAAACCACCTAAACTAACAGCCCAGGCATAGCTATATGAAATAATTAACCAGCCAAAACACACAGCATGGGAGAATTTGTTAAAAGGAAAACTAGAAGAGCAGTAACAGTTTACCAAAAATGCTGTCTATCGAACAAAGCAAACACTCCAATCAGATGACACCAAGTGTAAAGGGGCAGGAGCACTTTTTAAAGGTTGAACTATACAGAGGATTTGAATCCATTAATTGTTTAGGTAAGCTAACCTTAATGAAACAACCGTAACAAAGACTAAAAATTATAAATAAAACCCAAACAGTTAATTTCATAAATTATATTCTAACTCCACAGACTCTGTGCCTTTAAATATGCCTGCGTATTTCTGAGAAGGCACAGAGAAGATCACCCTCAATCTCAAACCTAGAATCATGCTGGATGCCACTTTATTCATAGCATAAGCTCATGCCCTGCACTTCACCAGGGAATAAAGGACTGTCTTGCAGAAAGTGGAAATCAGGAAGCTCCTCCTAAAGATACAAACAATGGAAGTTTTTGCAGGATCACATCATTCTTTCCCTTCTTTTTATTCTTTAATCCATTCGGTATCCTTCCTGCTTCCTTTGAAAAGTTACACCCTGCTTTTCAGGTTCTCTCTTCCTTGAAATCTAAATTCTACATTTTCGATTTCAAATTTTGATAATGAGCTTCACATATGATGCATTCTGCAGCACAAGTTAAGTCTTTCATAGAAGACCTAATTTGTTTTTCTCATTTATAAACAACTAGATTGATCGATAGGAAATTAGAAAAGACACAGAGGGAAATCCATTAGATTATAAAATCTGTGTAGTGGAAATCCTAAATAAGTCAC